>NW_026294391.1:7775424-8148717 GCF_007827085.1 Peromyscus californicus insignis
AACTCAAAAACCACCAACTCTCTTCCCTATGTGCTCCCAATGTCAAATGTAAATATTTAACTAAGTGGGAATCCCCAAGGACAGGTACATTGAAGACAAGAAGGGTTGACTAGCTTCAATAACATCTTATTAGTCAGACATTTACAAGTTATTTCCTTCTGCCTGGTGCTTTTGCTAGCAATCAAGAATGTAATTGCTTCTGCAGATCTCTTCCAGTTGTAAAATTTAAGATCCTGCTTCTTCTAATTTCTTTCCACAATGGAGTTCTTGTTATTCCATATCAGACAATCACTCCCAAATCACTAGAATTTGCCTGATGGTTTAACTTATCATGCAGTAAGTCCATCTTCATTTAGTCACATATGCTAAGACAAAAACAACTTATTATTTCCATGTTGTTTGCATTACACAGCATGGCATTCATCTATTTTTTCAAATTAAAATCAAGATGTAATTAATTATAACAGATTAAGAGACTAATCAATCATATTTCCATGGTGTGATATCAGAGAAGGTTTTTCCAAGTTATTAAGTTCCAGTATTTTAAATGAATCCTGATAGAAATTTAGATTTCCCAAGCTGCTTTGTTTTCCCTAGGTTCTGACTAATTCCTAAATGAATCAAGAATTAGATTTACCCAAGTGGTGTTAAGGACTCACCTTTAGTAGCTTCTCTGTTCCTTAAATGAGGAGGGATATAGCGCCCTTCTGAAAGAACATAAAATTAATAAAAATGCCAAATACCTTCACAGAAAAGCTTTCATCAAAATTCCTATTAAAAAAATAAAACAGTATAACACTCCTAACAAATTTAAAGGGTTGGTGAGCAAGATCTGATTTTAAACCAGGCATATGCCTATAATCCTAGGCGAAGGCAGGGCAGGAAGATCACCTCTAGTTTATTAAGGCCAGCCTAGCTACATAAACTTTGTCCCAAAGGGGGGGAAAAAATCCCTTTAAACCTAGTAGTTAAGACTAGGCGTGGTGGTGTATGCCTTTAATCCCAGCAGAAGCGGGTAGAGTTCTGAATTTGAGGCCAGCTTGGTCTACATAGTGAATACCAGGACAGCCATGGCTTTGTTTTGTGTCAAAACAAATTGGGGGGGGGGGGGGGGGGGGGGTAGTGGGCGCTAGTAGTTAACTGGCTACTAGCAGCTTTTTAGCCTAATTTTCTTTGTATTTCTGGATTAAGTAGTTGATAGATTTGTTAGGATGATGATTAAAAAAAATTCAACCTGGCAAAAAAACCATTAAATTTAAAACACTTAGTAGCAAGGTAAATTTGCACCAATTGTTAACTGGGTAGGAAGAAATGTAAACTGAAACATGGTCTGGGAAATCAAGCACAGAAATCCACCTCAATACTTCACCTAATCACAAGTACCAGACTCCAGAGAAACAGTATGTATATGTACACCTAAACATCACTGGACACCCTGTACATACACGCATAAAATGTTTCCCACGCCGATAGTCTTTTTGGCATTGATAGAGATGGAACTTAGGGCCTTACATACACTAGTCAAGGAAGAACTTCATCATTGACCTACATACCTTATAACTTCTAGCCAGTGAAAGCACATTCTAATAGTGTTCATTAAATTTAACATTCAAGGAATATTAAGATATCAAGTTCTGATATTCAATATACCCATAAAATGTTTTACTTACTGCTTGCTGTACTTCCTCCAGTCTGATTATCTGAGGAGTTCAGGTCTAGGCCAGCAAACTAGAAGAAAATCAGATTGTTTTTAGTCTTCATGTTGAATGAAACACACTACAGAAGCTAATTGTGCCTTCTCCGTTTTCTAGTCTCATTCAAAGATGCCCCCATGGAGCCCACGGCTATTAAGAAAATTCAGAATGTGACCAAGAAAGCACATTTTTTCCATAGTAAAAGCTCCTTATTTGACCAACTAAACTTACTTAGACTGAATCTCAAAAATTTAGCCAGGCATGGTGGCACCTGTAATCCCAGTATTCAAGTGGTTAAAACGGGGCTATCAAAAACTCAGTAACTACAGCTCCAGGAGATCCACTGCTCTCTTCCGGCCTCCAAGGACACCCTGGTGCAACATACATACGGGCAGGCATATATGCAAAATAAAAGCACCTTTTATTTAAAGGTAGGTAGCCAAACAAAATGGTTTTAAAATAGGTGCTCAAAGCATGGTTCAGTTGGTAGAGTGCTCGCCCACGTTTATGTATGAAGCCCGAGTTCTAATTCCTAGTACCACATAAACCAAGTGTGATGGGTTCATGCCTATAGTCCCAGTATCAGAAGTGGAGGCAGGTGGATCAGGACTTCATAAGACCCTGTCCAAAAACAAAACAAAACAAAAAAACACACGTTAAATGGGTATAGGATTTATTTTAGTCATTTTACAATGTTTCTAAACTCCACCACCTTTCTATTTGGTATTACTTTAAACCTAAAAGCACACATAAAGACAAATGTTCATTCAAGCCATCCTTTAGTTCCTTTATTCTCAAATACAGCAAAAAAATTAAATTGGGATAGCACTGTATAAAACAAAATTTTGGCAATACACTCACTACAACGCATATGTGTGTATGTGTATGCCTGCTAGAATTCTCGAGTGGGGGTGGACATCAAACTCACTATATAGACCAGGCTGGTCTTGAACTCAAGAGATCCTCCTGCCTATGCTAGGTCCTGGAGCTCCAACCTGCTGAATCCTATTGTCAATGTAACTAACCTACTTAGGAGCATAAACAGCAAATGAAAAGCGACAGCCCTCCCTCCCCCCCCCCAAAAAAAAACATTTGAAGGAAATGTTAATTCATAAATTTGTGCTTAAAGTTCAGCGACACTGGCAAACTAAGTATCAGTAGTCACTGAAAACTGAAAGCAGATGCACTTTCCATTCCCAGCTGTTTTTTAAATTTATCGTTTGACAACATTAATCTAAGCAGCAACAAAATTTACAAATGCACAATTGGTACTCATTACAAATTTAGAACCTGAACGACCCGGAATTCCTAATCCATTACAAATTTATGAAAGGCTCTTGGAAATATAATCATTTACATGGAAAATGTTAAAACTGGGGATGAATCTCTGCCCTTGACACCAGGAGGTGCTCTTTTTTCCTTTTTAATCTATGCACCAATAAAGTTACAAAGTGGTAGTGCAGCGGGTCACTGGCCCGAGGCTAGGAGGCAACGATAGATCGCACATCCTTATCTCTTCTGCCTCTAAACCTAGAAAGGGAATCTCGATTAAGGAATCAGACAATAGGCCTGATCTACATCCCAGTTTTACTTCAACTGGCGGCAACAAGTCAACAACAAAACTGTTGCCATATTCTGGGCATTTTGCCTCTATCTAGATGATCTCAATTGGGCCGTCACTTTCAAGGCGCGCAGTCTTCCCCTGCGCCCAGGAAAGGCCGGTGTGCCGGGTTCGGGGCTACGCGGCCGGTGGTTCACCAAAAGCTGAGCAAGGGCCGGGCCGGGCGGCTCGCGTCACCGCCGAGCCCGGCGCCAGTGCGCACGCAGCGGCCCCGGCCTCCCTCCCTCCCTCCCCCCCCTTCCCCCCCGCCCAATCCGCCCTGAAATTTCTGCGTCACAAAACTTTCCACTCGGGAACCGCGGCCTCCCATGCCGCGACGCACCGGGCCCGCGGTGGGGAAGAGACGCGGCTAAAATGCATAGGAGCCCGCTGGCCAGCAGGCCGCGGAGCGGGGGGAGGGATGCGCCGCACAGGCAGCCTGCGTCACACAAAGGAGACGGCCGCCATTAGCCCGCGCTGAGACCAGGCCCCCTCCCCCCGCGCGGCGCCCCCCTCCCCCGCGCGGCGCCCCCTCCCACATTCCAGCGCGGCGCGGCCACTGAGCTAACCCGCGCGCCGCCGCCGCCGCCGCCTGGGGTTAAAAAGCACGGCCACAGGCGCCATGGAGGGCGAAAGCCCCCGAAACCCGAGCCCCAAACTACCCACCTCCACCAGCGCGCCGCCACGCCGCGCAATCCCTTCCCCCCCACCCCCTGCCGGTCACTAATCAACTCGGGAGCGCGCGCGCGCGCCCGAAAGAGCGCGCCCCCTCCCCCTCCGCTCGCCTGCGCACACACACAAAAGCCGCCATTGTGCTCGGGCCGGGGACAATACCGCGCAGCGAGCCGAGCTGGAGGGGCAACCCGCACTAGCACTCCCCGCAGCCACCCAGACCCTCCAGAGCCCCTGGATAGTGACCCCCGAAGGCCCGAGACATCGGGGAAACGGGAAGGAAAAAGCAGAACTTAGAGCTGCGCCACAAAGCAGGCTAGGTCGGGAGAGAAATTGATGCAATCTGCACTGCAACTCACCTGCTGGTCCAGCCCGAGCGCATTTTCCACTGCCACATGACTCATCCCTGAAGAGTACCGAAAACTCGGAGTCTTCCGCTGCTGAGCAAATGCTGGCTTTACCGCAAAGGCCCTCTCACGGGAGAACTGCGGCTTTGAAGAGCACCGCGCGGCCACCGATCTTATATACAAACTCGGAGAGCTGCAACGTCAGCGCGTAAGACGTATGCCCGCCCCTCTTAGGGGGTTGTCCCCTTCTGCTAGGCTTTCTGCCTAGCTACGGCGCCCTCCTCCTATTATTCCCGTGAGATTTCGTAGGCAGTGCAGTTACCCCTTCCTTGTCCGTACATGGAGAGCCCCCGCATTAAATGATGGTCTGGTTCTCTTGGGTTTGGTTTCCCCTGTTCTCCGCTAATACCCTAGTCTTAGTGTTTTCTCGAGATCTCGCGAGAAAGCAACTCGGTCCGTCCTCTAGCAAGGAGCCCTAAGATTTAAACCAGGCTTATTTGCTGCTGCTTCTCCCTAGGCACCCAGCTTTCATCTTTCTTTCTACCACTTTTCCTCTCGTCTCAGTCTCCGTGCTTGAAAATGATGTAGTGGGCTTTGTCTGCCCTGGTGCGCCTTCTCTTTTGCGGGTGCACCTTTTCCGTATAGCAGTCAACATTAGGACCGGGAACCGAGGAGGGCGGCGGGTCACGTGATCGTGGGTGTCCAGCTCGGTGGCCATTTTGTGAAGAAGGGAAACTGGCTTGAATAAGTGCTGGGAACCGGAGGGAGGGGCGAGAAGACTAGTGGGGGAGGGGAGAAGGAGGAGGGAAGGAGCGAGGAAGGGGAAAGGAAGCAGAATGGGGGGAGGCGAAAGGCTGGATGGTGACCCGGTCCGCCTGGGCAGGGACTGTAGGGGATGTGCGGGTGGCTGGAGGCTTCATAGCGCCGTTGCCTAGGTAGCGGATACGCCACCCCCACGCGCCCGCTAAGAAGGAACAATGAGACTATCTCACGCGAATGTAGAGCCGGCAATCTGGGACCCTCCTGGGACCCTGAGCCTCCGCTAGTGTGTGAGTTATTGAACGGCCCTGTATCCTTCCGCGCGGCACTCCCGGATCCAGGCTGCTGGCACAGCAAGGGACCTCGGAGGTTTCAAACAACTTTCCTAGGACCCCGGGGAGTCGAGGGTGTGTGGCTGGGCACAATTGTGCCTGCTGGAGGAGCTGGGACAGGGATCCCTCCCCTCTCAGGCTACTACAGTGGACAGGGAATAGGAAAAAAAAAGGGTCTGTCATCAGAGGGGGCTCTTCTGGTGGACCCCCGCTTCTAAGCGGGCCACCCCCAAGTCTCAGATTCAAAAACACAGACCCTTAAACAACAAAACCAAAAAAAATAGTCTTCAGCTTTCAGGCAGTGGCCACACATACAGGTTACCTAAAACCTACCCACTTCTGACCCTCCACTTAACAAAACACACAACTCTCCACCATCCCCCAAGAGGCCTTCTGCTGCCAGAATTCAAATAACTAGTTCTTATCACATAATTTAGAACACACAATTCCTCTACTTTTCCAGCTTTTTTGTTTGTTTGCTTGTTTTGGTTTTTTGAAACAGGGTTTCTCTGTGTAGCTTTGCACCTTTCCAGGAACTCACTCTGTAGTCCAGGCTGGCCTTGAACTCAGAGAGATCCACCTGGCTCTGCCTCCCCAGTGCTGGAATTAAAGGTGTGGGCCACCACCGCCCGGCTACTTTTCCGGTTTTTAAATCACCAAGCAAGTTGCTTTTCGGCTTTGGTTCTCAATTTTTCTGGTCTATAAGAGTACAAAATCCTGTTGCTTTAAAAATACCCATTTGTATAACAATTGGGGGAGATTTTTTTGTTCTTTTTGAGGTTGCACTAGAAATATTTTATACTTACAACAAATACTTTGTTTTGTTTTGTTTTTTGGTAAACCAGTGAATTTATTGGTTTTACTTAATGGAGCTGTAACTAATTTTTAACACTTTTTTTGGAGGTGGGGGTGGGGGATTGGTTTTTGGAGACGGGTTGTCTCTATATAACAGCCCTGGCTGTCCTGTAACTTGCTTTGTAGACCAGGCCTGCCTCTGCCTCCCAAGTGCTGGAATTAAAGGCGTTGGCCATACTACAAAGGTCCTAATGCCCTTTAATACAGAATGGGTTCCAGGACAGCCAGGGCTCCACAGAGAAAACCTGTCTGAAAAAGCAAAGATAAAAAATAAAAGAACAATGTAATTTACATATTAAGAGGCAGAGAGCCTGGCGGTGGTGGTGCACACCTTTAATCCCAGCACTGGGGAGGCAGAGCCAGGCAGATCTCTGTAAGTTCGAGGCCAGCCTGGGCTACAGAGTGAGTTCAGGACAGGCTCCAAAACTACACGGAGAAACCCTGTCTCGAAAAGAGGCAGATCGATGGTTCAAAAGTTAAGAGCAGGTGATGCACAGCCCTTACAACTCCAACTCCAGGATATCTGATGCCTTCCAGCCTCCTGGGTACCCACACCCTCATGCACATACCCCCACATGAACAGACATACACAGAATTTAAGTTATATATTAAAATATGCAAAATCGGGGCATGCTGGAAAGATGGCTCAGAGATTAAGAAAACTGGATGCTCTTGCAGAGAACCTGGGTTCAATTTCCAACCCCCAAATGGTGGCTAACAACCATCCATAACTCCAGTTCCAGGAGATACACTGCCCTTTTCTGACCTCCTCAGACAACAGGCATGCACATAGTAGACATACATGAAGGCGAAACACTCATAATTTTTTTTAATTGAAAGTCTGTTGTGGTGGTACATGCCTTTAATCCCAGCACTCAAGAGGCAGTGGCAGGGAGATATCTGTGAGTTCAAGTCCAGCCTGGTGTACATAGTCAGACCCAGACTCAAAAAATAAAGTAAAATATATAAATTTGGTACTGGAGAGATGACTCAGCAATTGAGAGCACTTACTGCTCTTGCAGAGGACCCGTTGGGAGCCCAGAAACCACATCCTGCTGCTCACAACTGTGTATAACTTTATTTACAGGGGATTCAATGCTTTCTTCTGGCTTCCAAGAGCACAGCATGCATGTAGTATATGTACAGATCTCACACACACACACACACACACACACACACACACACACACACACACACAAATACACAAATGAAAATCAAAATAAATTCAATATGTAAACTCTCCATCTCAACTACTGTGCAGCTACAAATGCAAACTAGACGAGTGAGTGTGTTGCTCCCACAAAAGGACTTCCACTGAAGCACCCTGACCAGCTTGCCGCCAGTGGCACTTTCTCAAAGAGTGACCTCTTGGTAATAGTCGAAACAAAACAGCACCATCTTCCTGTCAATGCAGCAGCTGCATTTGACAACAGTTTGGTGTATGTGGAAACAGCACTTAGATGATGATGTAGTTTTGCATCTACATGGATATCCAGTGGCTCAGTTCTCTCTTGTATGGGACTGATTAGCTTGCATCTAGCATGTCTGGCTCTGCTGACCACATACCAGTAGCCCTTGCCAATGGTTTCATCACCCCAAAATACACACATTTCCACAGTGCCCCTTTATGTCTTTTTTTTTTTTTCTGGAGCTGAGGACCAAACCCAGGGCCTTGTGCTTACTAAGCAAGTGCTCTGCCACTGAGCTAAATCCCCAACCCCCACAGTGCCCCTTTAAAAACTGTTAGGCTTAGTGATTTCTATGGTCCTGTGGTGATTGAATGAGAATGGCCCCCATTGGCTCATGTTTGAATAGTTGGTCCTCAGTTGGTAGAACTGTTTGGGAAGGATTAGGAGGTGTGGCCTTGTTGGAGGTGTGTCACTGGGAGTGGGCTTGGAGGTTTCAAAAGACTCTCCTTATTCCCAGTCTCTCTCTCTCTCTCTCTCTCTCTCTCTCTCTCTCTCTCTCTCTCTCTCTCTCTCTCTCTCTTTCTCTCTTTCTCTGCCTTCTACTTGTGGTTCCAGATGTAAACTCTCAGCTGTCCCTGCCACCGTGCCTTTGCTCTGTCATCGTATACTGTAACCCTTTGAAAGCAGAAGCCCAGTTACATGCTTTCTTTTATAAGTTGCCTTGGTCATGGTGTTTTATCACAGCAATAGAAAAGAAACTGAGATGGGTCCCTTTCTGGTATGAAATTTGAGGACTCACAAAGCATATTAATGAGATTTGGTCTTAGTTTTGCTTTAAATTCCTTTCCACATAAATGTAGAAAAATGAGAGTGCACTGTTCAAAAGCTGTAAATTCTGAGAGTTACTCATATTGCATGTAACACGGTGAGATTGACTTACTAACCTGCTCCTGGGTTTTGTTTTACTTATGTAGAATATATGTACAGGGCACTGCTGTGGAAACACACACCCCCAATCAAATATACAGCAGTTTCTTATTTTCAATTAGTCTTGCTCAGAGGAATGCTTACTTCAAACTACTAGGGTGTTTTGTTAATAAGTTGTTGTTGGAGTATCAAATGTACAGGAAATGGGGTGCTGGAGAAATGGCTTAGTGGTTAAGAGCATGTGCTGTTCTAGCAAAGGACGGAAGTTGGATTTCCAACACCCACCTCAGGGGGCTCACAACCTCCAGTAACTGCAGCCCCAGGGGATCCCATACCCTGTTCTGGCTTCTGTAGGCACCTATACACGTGCACATAAAAATACATGCACACTAAATAAATAAAAATCTCTTTTAAATGTACACAAAATGGAGAAACACAAAGATTTGTCTTCAAACATATTTACTCTGGAAAGGAATGGTGTGCAGACTTACACAGCTAAAGGAGCTGCCTTTCCCTGCTCCAAATGACTGTTCCATTAAGGACTAACTTACAAAGTGTCTGTCAGTAGCTATCGTAGTGTTCTACTGCTGTGACGAGGCGCTATGACCGCAGCAACTTTTATAAAAGGAAGCATTTAATCAGGAGCTTGCTTACAGTTTCAGAGGTTTAGTTCATTAGCCTCATGGTTGGGAGCATGGCAGCATACAGACATGATGTGGGAGAAGTAGCTGAGAGTTCTACATCTTGACCCACAGGCAGCAGGGAGAGAACTGGGCTTGGCATGGGCTTTTGAACCCTCAAAGCCCACCCCCATGACACACTTCCTCCACCAAGACCAAACCTCCTAATCCTTCTAATCCTATCAAAGAGTTCTACTTCCTGGTGACTAAACATTCACATATATGGGCCTTTGTGGCCATTCTTATTCAAACTACTATAATAGCCTTAAAAGGGTCAGAAATTACTGAAACCAGAGACTTTTTTCCTCTTCACTTTCCTACCTTCACAGGCATTTTAACTTAACAGCCTATATTGAAGCAAATATATTATCTGCACCACACCCTAGAAACCCAAACATGAAGGTATCCTGGGAGGGAGAAAACGAGGAGAGCCTGGGAACCGAAGTTCCTAGAACTAGCAATTAGTTCCCTGTCCTAGGGCTTGCAAGCCATGTGAGTGGGGGCAACTCATTTGGTATGTCAATGTTTGGGGAATATCTAGAGTTGGAATAAAAGCAGTTTCTAGGGGCTGGAAAGATGGTTCAACCATCAAGAGTGCTTGCTGTTCTTCCAGAGGAACTTGTTCTTCCAAGTTTGGTTCCTAGCACTCACATTGAATGACTCACAATAACCTGTAACTCCTGCTACAGGGGATCAAATGCCCTCTTATGGCCTCTGCAGACATGCACATATGTAGCATATAATCACACAGAAATACACACATACACATAAATTGAAATAGGAATAAATGTTTTTAAAAAAGCAATTTCTACCTCAAACAATGGTTGGGATTCAAGGTCTCACAGAGGAAAGGAGACAAAGCTTGGTCTAGGGTAGCTCTATGAAATCATCCCTGTAACTGGCTTCCCCTGAAGGCTGGGTTGATGTGGACAGCACACACACAACCTTACTGGTACAACTTCCTGCTGTGGGATGTCTTTCTGTACCCTCAATATGTGTTGCTCTGATTGGTTGATAAATAAAGCTGCATTGGCCCATGGCAAGGCAGCTTTAGAGGCAGGCAGAAATCCAAGCAGATAGAGAGGAAGAGAAAGGAGAGGAAGAGAGACACCAGCCTGCTGTTCAAGGAACAACATGCCAGCAGACCAGTAAGCCACGGAACACATGGCAAAGCATAGATTAATAGAAATGGGTTAATTTAAGTTATAAGAGCTAGCTAGCAAGAAGCCTGCCATAGGCCATGCAATTGGTAATTAACATAAGCTTCTGAGTAATTTTTTTTTTTTTTGGTTTTTCGAGACAGGGTTTCTCTGTGTAGCTTTGCGCCTTTCTTGGAACTCACTCTGTAGACCAGGCTGGCCTCGAACTCACAGAGATCTGCCTGCCTCTGCCTCCCGAGTGCTGGGATTAAAGGCATGCGCCACCACCGCCCGGCCTGAGTAATTCTTTTATAAGCAGCTGTGAGACCGGAGAAACCTTCTGACTACACCCTCCACTGTAATGCTGCCTGGCACGCCATTCTTTATGAACACACAGAGAGGCTGGAACTTGTTACATCTCCCTGTGCAAGGTTCAACACCCAGATGCCCAACAGATGTTGAAAGGTAGACAGACAGCGCAAGTGCCTGCCATGGGCCAGTCATGATGCAGGGCCTGGGGAGAGACATGCATCCATTGTTTGGCTTCCACAGATGACCTTTAAACAAATTTTATTGCCATTCTTTGCACCCAAGTAACCTAAAACCCAGGGCAGAACTAACTGGACTATTGCTAAGCTGGAAGTTAGCTAAGCAGTAATCAAGGGATTTCCAGAGCCGGACACTTCAGGGCCTTTCATGAACAGTCATACTTCATTTTAGCTCAAACTGGGGATAAAGTTCAAGGAAAGTGCAACATCCCTAAAACTGAAGGAGCGTGTGTGTGTGTGTGTGTGTGTGTGTGTGTGTGTGTGTGTGTGTGTGGCCGAGGATCAAACCCAGAGCCTTGTACATGCTAGGCTAGGACCCTACCACTTAGTTACTTCCCCAGCCCCCCCCTTTCTGTTTTGTTTGTTTATTTGTTTTGAGACAGGCTCTCACTATGTAGCCCAAGCTGGCCTCCCTCCGTCTCCCAAGTGCTAGCTACAGGCCTGAGTTACCACTCCTGGCTCAGAGGGATAATTAGAGGTATAGAGGTAAAAGGAGTTGCCTACTGAGTACCTTTTTATGGTGCTGTTCATGGCAAGGTCTTACATAGCTGAGGCTGGTCTTGAACTCCAAGGGACTTGCCCTTGCCTTCCAAGTGCTGGGATTCCAGTGCAGACCACCACGCCAATCTGGCTCTCCTCTTTATTGGTTTTTTGTTGTAGTTTTGTTCTTAGGTTTTAAAAATAGGGTCTCACTAAGTTGACCAGGCTGGCCTCAAACTCACAGAGAGTTACCTGTCTCTGTCCCTCCAGTGCTGGGATTAAAGACGTGCACCACTATGCCCAGCCGTCCTCTTATGTTTTAAAATTATAATCATCTTTTGTGGTTTTGTTTGATTGGTGTTTCAAGAAAACCAGATTTGTTTCCAATGCTGGGTTATAATACTTAGGAGAATGTGACTTCGGAAGGCTGATAACAGTCTAAAGGAGAAGGAAATCTTGGGGCCAGCAATTACGGTACCGACCTGGAATCCTGGCCCTTGGGAGGCTAAGGAAGAAGGATCTTGAGTTTGAGGCCAGCCTGGGCTACATAACAAGACTAATGGAGTGGAAGGTCTAAACTAGTATAGCTCTTGCCCCAGAAACCTGTCTCAGTTTAATCCATGGAACCCAAGGCAAAAGGAGAGAACCAACTCCACAAAACTGCCCTCTGACCTCCACATGGAGTCCATGGCACTCATGCCCCCCTCCTGTCACACACACACACACACACACACACACACACACACACACACACACACACACACGTGCACTAATAATAACAAATTAAGGGAAGGTCCTGAACTCCAATATAGACTAGCTCTTCCTCTTTATTCAAGGGTAGAGGCTGATACATATAGAAGCAGGAATGTTGTAGGCAGTTCTGAAAACACTGACCTGAAACCTGCCTGCCTTCTACAAACTGGGCAAGGCCAAACCAAAATTAGATTAAAGGCTGTCTTCTCTGCCATTTAAACTGCTAAAAATATTTTCAGACAGACTAACCCAGTGACTTCTCCCTTCCTATGTGCAAAGTGACTGGGCAGTCTGAAGAGTAATAGCAGAGGAGCCATGGACAGCAGCTCTCAATGGAGGCAAAGGTAGCCTGGGAGACTTGGAGTATAGCTCAGGGATTCACCTGCCTGTAGGCCAGGCTGCTTATTACGTCATGGGACCTTTTGAGCAGATCTTCACGGGTGTTGTAGAACTTGTACACTGGCCATGCCTGGACTGTCGATCCTCTGTTGGAATTACACAGTCCGTCCTTCAGGCAAACTAATTCACTCTTTCCCCTTCTTCCTCCTCAGCGAGTATTGCTGTCATTGGCCTACAAACCTTGATGGCTAATGGGGTGTAATCACTTTGAAATTTTTAAAAACCTTTTCAATGTTTTAACTTTCAATTCTTTGACATGTGGATTCAACATTAAGCTGGAAAATCTTTAAACCCTTTATAAATTCAAGTCTACTTTATGGTTCTTGCAGAATAAATGAAAGCTTGTGGCTGTACACTTTACACTTTCACTTGAATAATAATTAGATTAGTTAAGTGTTACTTTATGCAAAAAATAGAAAAAGTCAGCAATGCTATTTCTTCCACAAGAATTGTTTTATGAAAGGAAAAATGCTGCAGCTCACCAGCTGCCGCCCACTCTTTCTTCTCTGGAATGTTTTTGAGTCTATTTTAGGTTACCTTTCACACAGCTTGACCTTGAATATAATAAGAAATGTTACTTACTGTGTGAACCAAATTTGTACTTCAAATGTTTGTGTTCCACTTCAAAGTTTTGATCATCCATATACAATAGCTTGTGTGTTGGAAGCTTAATCCCTACAGTCATAATGTTAATGGTATTTGGAGGTGAGGCCTTTGGAGGCAATTGGTGTTAGATAAGGTCACAAAGGTGGCCAGGCCTTCCGTTGATGGCATTGTGGCTCTATAAAAAGAGAACCAGCACATTTATTCTGTTTCCGAACAGGATGCCTCTACCATTTTACGATGTAGCAGAAGGCCCTCGCCAGAGACCTGGCAGATGGGGGTGCCTTGCTCTTGGATTTCCCAGACTCTACAACTGTGAGCCAACAGAGTTCTATGTTTTTATGAATTAGAATTACCCAGTCTCAGGTATTTGGGTATAGCAACACAAAACAGTTATACTAGGGCATGGTTTGTACCTAAGAGAGATCTAGAAATGTTAGCACCGTGGACACAAAGTAGTTGGCTCTAAAGCTGTTACACACACACACACACACACACACACACACACACACACACACACACACTTTAAAAACAGGGTCTCATGTAGCCAGGCTGTGCTTAAACTTGTGATTCTTCTGGGATTACAAGCATGCCAGCACACTCGCCCTCTACCATATCTTGGATGACTCAACTATGATTCTCTTGCAGTCTAAAGCAGGTTATTTCAGCATTCTGTGCCTCAGCTTTTAATTTATAAAGTAAAAGGCATACATGGTGGTACATGCCTGTAATCCCAGCACTCGAGGTGTTGAAACAGGAGGACTGGAAGTCCAAAGTCAGCCTGGCCTTTAGAGTGAGATTCTATCTTGAAAAAAACAAAACAAAAGAAAACAGATGCGCTAGCACTCGGGACAGAGGCAGGAAGATTAGGACTAAGACCAGCCTTGGCCACATACTGAGTTCCAGCCAAGTCTGGACTGCATGAGGCTCTGTCTTAAAACATTAGCTAGGAGTAGTGGTACACATCTTCAATCCCAGCACTCAGAAGGCAAGTGGCTCTCTGTGAGTTTGGGGCCAGCCTGGTCTACATAGTAAGTTCCAGGATGGCCAGAGCTACATAGTGAGAACCTGTTTCAAAAAGAACAAAAAATATAAAATAATAATAATTAAGTTTTTAAAACCCGTAATATAACAACTAAGTACATGAGTAAATAAATAAAATGAGATTCCCCTTGAAGTCAAGAGACATTAGTTGAACAACATACTAAGTTAGGGCCAAAAGAAAGACAGATAAGCTTAAAAGATGATTTATGCTGTCCCAGAAGTGGAGAGATAAGACATACATATACACACAAAGATCACAACACAGCATGAAGCAGTATGTGATATTGCCCACCTAGACCATGAGCTCCTCTAAAGCTCGTGTTTGTAAATGTGGAGAAAATGAATGAACGATACCAAAAATGTGATAGCTGTTCTGAGGAGGAGCAGACAGAGTGAGCTTATAAGTTCAGGAAGCTGGGGCTGGAGCAGTTTAAAAACACTTGATACTTTTACAGATAACCGAGTTCAATGCCCAGGCTCACAACTGTCTGTAATTCCAGTTCCAAGGGATATAATGCTCTCTTCTGATCTCTGTAGATCCCTGCATGTATGTGGTACACATACATACATACACACACACACACACACACACACAAACACAAACACAAACACAAACACATAAAATAAAATAAGTATGTCTTTTTGAAAAGCTCAGGAAGCCTTCAGACCTAGAGTTTGAGTTAAAGCTGGGAATATGGACAGGATTTGGATAGGAAAGAGAAGGGGAGAGGCTATTTCTGGTAAGGGCAGCTATGGAGATGAAGGGAAAGATACCTCAGGTGCAGAAACGTGATCGACTAAGAGGAAGGAAAGGCTGTGGAGCTCTGGAAAGCAGTGAGTTCAGAAGAAAGTGCTTGAAAGGAATGAGTCATTAGTTCATTTGGCAAAACCCACAAACACTGCCCTAATAGTTGGGAATACATTTCCTGTAGTGGTGTGAATGAGAGTGCCCTCCAAAGGCTCATATATTTGAAGGCTTGGTCCCCAGTTTGTGGAACTATTTGAGAAGGATTAGGAGGTGTGGCCTTGTTAGAGATGTGTCACTGAGGGTGGGCTTTGAGGTTGGAAAAGTCCACACCATTCTCAGGTAGCTCTGTCTCTCTGCCTCATGACTGAATCAGGATGTAAGCTCTCAGCTACTTCTCCAGCACCATGCCTGCCTGCCTATTGGTTTGCTCTCCTCCAGAATGGTCATGGACTTTAACCCTTTGGAACCATGAGCCCCAGTAAACATTGTATTTTATAAGTTGCCTTAGTCATGGCAATAGAAAAGTAACTGAGACAGTGACAAAGAAGAAAGCATGTCCTTATCTCATAGGAATGACTTTCCATTGGCCATAGTGTTTATTTTATATGTATTTATTGAGATAGGATCTCATTATGTTGCCTATATTGGCTTTGAATTCCTAGGCACAAGAAATCTTCCTACCTCACCCTCACTAGTAGCCAGGACTACAGGTAGTGCCACTGGCTGAAGTAATTAGAAAGTGTGGGAGCTAACAAGGTAAATTGAGGCTGACCTATGAAAATAAAGTATTTGGGCTTTATTTCGGAAACAGCAGTAAGTGAGGAGCAGACAGGCATTCCCTAAAAGGGACAGTAGAGGGACAGACATTCCCCAGGGCAATAAAACTCTAGCTTCATTAGACACAGGAACAAAAAGCATTGTCATGCTGAGCCTGTGACATAGGCCTGTAATCTCATCTCTCCAGGAAGATGAAACAGGAGGATCACAATTTCAAGTCACTCTTGGGCCACAGAGCTAGGTCAAGGCCAGCCTAGGCTACTTAGTCAGACCCTGTCTGAAAGTTAAAAGGGGACTTGGTATATAGATTGCCTACCATGTACAAGGCCCTAAGTTCCACCCCCAGCATGTTGGGAACATTCTTACATTTTGAAGCTCAAATATTATTTTTGAAAATAATATTTTGTATAATGCTAACCATGGAACCTAGGCCTTCATACATGCTAGGCAAGCACTGCCACTGAGTTACACCTTCAGCCTCTATAAATTATTTAATACATGTGGAGATCAGAATTTTCAGGAGTCACTTCTCTCCTTCCTCCTAGGAATCGAACTCAGGTCTTCAGGCTTGGCAGCAAGCACTTTTACCCACTGAGCCATCTTGCCAGCCCCACCCCAAACCTTTAAGCAGCCTTCTGTATAAGCATTATCAGGCCTTACACTTTCCAAAATTCTTGGAAGACCATCGGGGCCTAAATCAAAGGTTCAGTCCCATCTTCTCAGTTATTAATCCATGGGCTCCTCCCCAATGCGTCACTTGATAGGCTTTTCTAGGTGCTTGGGTAAGGAAGGAGCAGCCTACTCTACTTGAATATAGGCCACTGCATATTCAATCTCATCTTGCTTTCCTCGAAGAGTCTCTGTGAAAATGAGGCAGCCTGTCATGTGAGGCGAGTCCTTCAGGCGTCCCAGATGAACATTGCTATATTAGGACCAAGGACTGTTATACAAGGAGGCCTATCTCCACCTTTTCCTCATGCCAGCACTTCGCAGCGAAGAGTACCTGGGGAACGAATAGTTTTTAAAAGATCACTTCTGAAAATAGCTGAGTTCTGCTTTAATCTCATAGCATCTCCATCTTGGTAATAGCTATTTGGGGACATAGGAAAAGAATATTATAATTAAGATGAAAAGAATAGATGGAAATGTTTTTATAGAATATCACATGCATTCACACAGACACATACACACACACACACACACACACACACACACACACACACACACACACACATACACACACACACACACCTGTAATTCTGGCATGGTCTTAGGCAGAGGCAGAAGGATTGCTAGTTCCACAACAGCCTGGCTACATAGTGAGCTGTTGTCTCCACAGTGAATACACACGAGAGAAAGTCTCTTAGAATACACTCTGATCTATATCTAGATAGAACAATCATACTAGGGTTTCAACTGGTTCGTAACTGACAGTGAACAGCCTTCAGTAACTATCCCAGCCACAGCAGGTCTCTGGTCTGGGCCTGATTGACGTCTTTCACTATACCCCAATGGGAGGCATATGCTTACCCATCCCTGTCCCTACAAGATTGTGACTACTCTGAGTGCAACTGTAGTATATTCATTTTCAGATCACTGGCATCTGATACTGTTTATAGTCAATAAATTAAGTGGATGAGTGGATAGATGGATGGATGGAATGTGTACACGTCATGACAGTGCATGGATTTCAGGACAGGCTAGAAGATCCCTTTTTTAAAACAATTTAAGATTGAGCCATATTTTTTGGGTCAGGTTTCCATGGTTGTGACAAAACACCTGGGCCACGGTGAGGCAGAACATCATGGCGGGGAGCACATGGTGGATAAAAAGCCAGGGACAGGGAGAGCAAGAGGAAGGAGACAGAACATATACCCTTCAAAGGCGTGGGGCCATTGACTTCTACCAACTAGGCCATACTTCCAATAGCCCATTCATCTGTGAACTCATCAATGAATGAATGAAATCATTGACCAACTGGGCACCCTTGGATATAATCACTTCGCCAAAGCTTTACCTCTGAACATTGCCACGTGGAGACCAAACCTTCAACACATGAGTCTTTGGGGAATACTTCATATCTAAATCAAAATTTTGCTCTGTCCAAGGCTCATCTAGAAGTATGAAAAATAAAAACTGGGGAAAATATTTGACAAAGGACTGATATCTAGAAAATATAAAGAACTCTCAAATTAGGGCTGTAGTTCTAGGTAGCTCACCTGCCAAGCATGAACAAGGCCCAGGGCTCCATCCCCAGCACCATGGAAGAGAGAAGGAAGGCTCAAAACTCAACAGTAATAAACTCTCTGATTAGAAAATGGCCAGCAGGATGGTGACGGCACACGCCTTTGATCCCAGCACTCAGGAGGCAGAGGCAGACAATCTCTGTGAGTTCGAGGTTAGCCTAGTCGCCCATCAACAGATGAATGGATAAAGAAAGTATGATATACATGCACATGGAATTTTATTCAGCCATAAAGAATGACATTAAATGCTTACAGGAAAAGAGCTGGAACTGGAGAACACTATGTTACATGAATGTAAACTCACCATGTTACGTCAGTCTCACAAAGACAAGCATCACGTTTTATGACATGCATGGAAACCAGGGGGCAAAAAGGGTGTGAAACTCAAAGGAATGTGAAGTGGAAAAGAGGAAGAATCAAGAAGGGATAAGAAGGTGAGCCAGATGTGGTGGTGCACTCCTTTAATCCTAGCAATCAGGAGGCAGAGCCAGGCGGATCTCTGTGAGTTCGAGGCCAGCCTGGGCTACAGAGTGAGTTCCAGGAAAAGCTCCAAAGCTACACAGAGAAACCCTGTCTCAAAAAAAAAAAAAAAAGAGTTCTAGGCCTCTCCATAGAGAGTTCCAGGCTAGCCAGGACTACATAGTGAGACCCTGCCAAAAATTTAAAAAGCAAAAAAAGGCGGAGACACTTGTAATCCAAGCACTTGGGAGCAGACACAGAAGGATTAGTAGTTTGAGGCCAGCCTCAGCTGTGCGAGACCCTGTTTCAAAATCAAAACAACTACAATGCACTACGACACTCAGCCTATCAGACTGACAAAAATGAAAAAGACTGACAACACTAAATGCTGGAGAGACTGTAGAGAAACTGGGTCATTTGCTGGAGGGAATGTAAAACGATACGGACACTTTAGAAAAATTTGGCAGTTCTGTTTAAGACTGGAAATAGACTTATCCTATGACCCAGCCTTTGTACTTTTTGGCATTTATCCCAGAGAAATAAAAACTTATTTTCACACAGATCCTCTTACACAAATGTTTGTAATAGCATTATCTGTAATAGCCAAAAACTCTGAGTACCCTTATAATGTCCTTCAATGGACAAATGGTTACACCCCACCCCACCTCCCACCACCTACCTGGCACATCCATATCATGGATGGGCAATAAAAAGCAAAGAACTGTGGAACTGGGAGTCGTGATTATTTCTGTAATGTCAACACTGAGGCAGGAGGATTGCCTCAAGTTCAAGGCCAGACTGGAATACAGAGTGAAAATGAGATCCAGGCTTTAAAAAAAAAAAAAAGTGGTCGCCTTTAATCCCAGCACTCAGGAGGCAGAGGCGGGCAGATCTCTGTGAGTTCAAGGCCAGTTTTCGGACAGTCCAGTTAACATGAGCCCCAGAGCCCACATGCTGGAAGGAGAGAACCAACTTCCACAAGTTATTCTCTGCCCTCAGCACTCATGCCCATGGAATGCACTCCCACACATACACACTAAAAAAAGTGAAAATTTAAAACGCTTTTTAGATTGATTTATTTATTTTATTTCATGTGCATGGTTATTTTGTCTAAGTCTGTATGGGTATGTGTAGGCGCCTGCCTGGTACCTGTGGAGGTCAGGAGAGGGCATTGGATTCCTGGGACTGGAGTTATAGATGGTTGTGAGTACCATGTGGGTTCTGGAACTGAACCTAAGTCCTCTGTAAGAACAAGTGCTCTTAACCACTGAGCCATCTCTCTGGTCCTCTGGTCCCCATTGCTATTAATACATACAACACTATGGATGGATCTCCAAGGAGTCAAGCCGAGTCGGGGAAACAAGGCCAACCAGTCTCCAAGGGATACCTGTCACACCATCCCACTTCTGTAAGGTTCCCTGATTAGCAGAGCTCTGAAGATGGACACCAGCTTCAGACGGGCTGGGTTAGGAAGCGGGTGGCCTAGGGAGCAGTGACAGAGGGATGGCCTGAGGGAGCCTTGTGACAGAACTCTAGCTCTTGATGTGCTACAAGCTACTCTTGACAAAATGACCCGGAGATAATCTTATCTCCCGCTTTTGCCTCTTCCCACACCCAGAGCTGTGTAAGCGGTTCCTCTGAATTGAGGAGGGGAGGTCCTTGAGGTTCAGGAGGTATACAAACTTCACCTGTCTGAGAAGGCTGGAAATTGAAGGTTCTCAAAAGCCCCTTCCTGGCTTTCTAGAAACAGCAAACAACTACTTGGGGGAGGAGACTGCCCAGGGGGGCTGCAGAGACCTCTCAGACCTGTGTGGATAGATGTCTGCAAGTTGTGTAGAGAGCACTAAGGATACAGCTGTCACGAGTCATCTCTGGTGGACGGACTTTTCAGTGATGCAGGCGCCTGCTCCTTTAACCCCCCACCCATACTCCCGTTGGCAACTCAAGTGAAAGTACACTGGTTCACCAAATTGTACGACCATTGCTTTGGCTTTGGTCTGTTCTGGGTTCTCTTTCTGGGTGAGTATTTCTCTCTCTCTCTCTCTCTCTCTCTCTCTCTCTCTCTCTCTGTGTGTGTGTGTGTGTGTGTGTGGTATGTGAGTGACTTCCTGGGAGGACGTAACACACACACACACACACACATACACACACACACACACACACACACACACACACACACACATACACACACACACACACACACACACACACACACACACTTTTTTAAAACTTAAGCTTGCAAACATAAGACCACTCAATATTTTCTGACTTGAAATTATATGTAAATTTTTTTTATGTTTATTCATTTATCAGGGGTGGGGGCATGCTCATGCCATCATGCCAATTGCCAATGCCATCAGGCCAGTGTGGAGGTTTGAGGACAACTTTTGGGAGTCAGCGCTCTTCTTCCAGTCCTTGGCGTCCCTGGGACGAACTTCGGTAGTCTGCCTTGTCAGCAAGCACCTCCGCCCACTTGAGCCCTCTCACTGGCCCTCTTTTTGTTTGCTTTTTCTTTCTTTTTTTTTTTTTTTTTTGGTTTTTTCGAGACAGGGTTTCTCTGTGTAGCTTTGCGCCTTTCCTGGATCTCTCTCTGTAGCCCAGGCTGGCCTTGAACTCACAGAGATCCACCTGCCTCTGCCTCCCGAGTGCTGGGATTAAAGGCGTGCGCCACCACCGCCTGGCCCTTATTTTTTTTTTAAATTTGTGTTTGTGTGTGTTCACATAGGGAGGGGTCTGTTAACCTGCTTTTAATGGCAGGAAAGGCTCCTTGCTTGGTAGTTAATTGACCATCATAAACTCCTTGTCTTATTTCTTGACCTCATCAGAAGAACAAGTAGAAAATATTCCTCCAAGGTCCTTCAGTTTGAGATACTAGAAACAGTTCCTCCCATGTGGAGCCCCTAGGCAGAGTTGATATTATACATGGTTTTACAGAAAGCCTTAGGGAGGGCAGGGGAAGGATTTTGTTGTCATTTTTTAAACAGGGTCTCCCTTAACCCGGGCTGGTCTTGAACTCCTGATCTCCCTGATTCTAACTTCTGGGTGGTGGCATAAGACATATGTGCCAATATACTCAGCCAAGAAATATATTTCTTTCTTTCTTTCTTTCTTTCTTTCTTTCTTTCTTTCTTTCTTTCTTTCTTTCTTTCTTTCCTTCTTTCTTTCTTTCTTTCGTTTTTTGAGACAGGGTTTCTCTGTGTAGTTTTGGTGCCTGTCTTGGAACTCACTCTGTAGACCAGGCTGGCCTCGAACTCACAGAGATCTGCCTGCCTCTGCCTCCCGAGTGCTGGGATTAAAGACGTGCGCCACCACCGCCCTGCTTTATTTCTTTCTTTATTCTGTTTGTTTGTTTTGAGACAGGCTCTCACATGGTGGTCCTGCTGGCCTGCAATTCCTGATCTTCTACCTCATCCTCCAGAGTGCTGGGGTGACAGGCCTGTGCCATCACACCTGACTAACAAAAACAATTTGTTACATTCTCTGAGGCCAGCTGGATACAGATCAGGACTACCTGATGTTAACATCAAGGGTATCTGTAAAGCCTGGAGGTAAGCATGCTGTAGTGTGCACGTTCATCCATTCCCCACCCCCAGCCCCTGCCAAGATGGCCCTCATGGCATTCTATATTTTTCACCTTTTTCCAGACAGGATAGGACATCCTATCTAGTTAGCTAGGGTGGAACTCAATACAGCACGAATAGAGCTCTTTTCAATCTCACTATTCATAGGAGCCCCATGGGCTACCTGACTCCAGGCTACTCAGGTTCAGGGCTTCAAAGTCATAGCTTCACTCATCAGATAAACTGAGGACTCTTGCTCAAGCAGTCCAGGTTATCAGTCTTTTAGGAAGCTTTCCCCCGGGACAAATTCTGTCTATCTTGTGGGCCTTTGTAAGTAATCACCTGCTGTTTTCTTCTGAGGAACAGGAATAAGTGAAACTCTCTGGAATGCCTTTGTTGTATGTGTGTGTGTGGCTGTGTGACCCTGACTCATTTCACCTGTGTGATCGTTCAGCCACCAGCCTTCCGGCCATGTCATAAGAAACACCACAGCGTACTGAAGACTCACCAAGAACGTGATGGCTCTGTTCCAGTCACCTTTGTAGCTCAAGAAATCTCAGGCAGCAAGCCCAGAAGGTCTCTTCGCACAATTCCATAAGTGAGTCTCTGGAAAAACACGTGACTGCTCTAGGCCTCCAGAAACAACTGGTTCTTGGAAAGGGATTACAGAGAAACATCTAAGAGATTTTCACTAATAGCAGTTCAACTGTAGACACACAAAACACTGGGAAATGTCAGCTGGAACATTCACTGGCTGGGAAGCACTTCTGAGGTTCAGTCAGTGCTGCCTTCTAGAATGCTACAAGGTGCTAATTGCTACCTTGGTTACCTTACAGGGTGACTGTTTTTCAAGGATCATGTTCCTTATCGCTCTTTTCTTTATCACTGCTTTCACTGTATTCTCTGGACTTGTAACCAAAGACCTTGTGGTGGTTTGAATGAGAAAGGCCCCCATGGGCTCATATGTTTGAATACTTGACCCCCAGTTGTAGAACTGTTTGGGAAGGATTAGGAGGTGTGGCCTTGTTGGAGGAGACATGTCACTGGAAATGGGCTTTGAGGTTTCAAAAGACTGGCACCATTCCCAGAATCTCTCTCTGCCCTCTGCTTGCAGATCCAGATGTGAGCTCTCAGCTGTTCCTGCCACCGTGCCTTTATTCTGCCGGCATGGACTCTCACCCTCGGACAGTGTAAGCCCAGTTAGCTCCCTGCCTTTTTGTTCTGATGCTCCTGCAGGCTGAGCAGCTTGAGACGGAGCAGCACATCCTCATGGAAGTAGGTGTTCGCTTGGAACTGGTGTTGGAGTGTTTGTAAGCGCATTTGGGATTTAACTGGATCCCGGTTATCTATTTCTCGGTAACAATCCCTCTGTATTAGTTCTGTTTCCACCACTGTGATAAAACATAATGACCCAGGTGACTCATAGAAGGGAGGGTTTGAACTTACGGTTCCAGAGGAAGAAGAGTCCCTCACCATGGCATAGCATGGCAGCAGGCAAGCATGGTGGCTGGGCAGCAAGCTGGGAGCTCCCATTTAAATCACAAGCTCCAAACAGAGAGCTGACTGGGAATGGCACATGGCTTTTAAAACCTCCAAGCCAGCTCCCAGTCATACATACGCTTCCTCCAGCAAGGCCACACCTCCTAAACCTCCCCGGCTGAGAACCGCCAACTGAGAACAAAGAATTCAAATGCCCAAGACTCTGGGGGCATCTCAGGCAGACCACCACACCCTCCCAAACTGTAGTAGTTTAGAGCAATTTACTTACTCTCTTCACAGTTTGGGGGATGCTATGAGGCCCAGCTGAGCTCCTAAACTTGTGTGCAGTCAGATGGCGGGTAAGGGCGGGTTCTATGAGACTCTGTGTCACTTAAGCTGGACTGGCTGGAACACAGCTGTAGGATTCCTTGTGCACTAGAAGCATGGCAGCAGTGCGTGTCTCCCCAACCCCACCCCACCTCCCCTCTCCCCTCTCAGTCTCCTTGGTTCTGATTTTTTGTTTTGTTTTTTTATAAGGCAAGGTCTCACTGGGCTGGTACCACATTCATATAGCAATCCTTCTGCCTCAGTTCAGAGTGATTACAGGTGTGAAGCACCATGCCCAGCTTGAGGAATTCTTCCCAGCCAGCATGTAGTTCTTCACAAACCGTTGCTCTTTGTTGAAATCCCAGTCTATCCTCCGTCATGTCTTATCTTCAACCATGGCCGATGTTAGTGGCGTAGCTGTCGTTAAAAAGGTCACAGATTGTGAAGTAAACAGAAAGAAGTGCTGATTGCCAGCACTGGACTTTGAGCGCTCCCTGTAATAGCCATGGAAATCTTCCCAAGCCAGCTGGGTGGCCACCAGGCCTCTGCTGAGAGTACTGGGAAGGCTGAAGCAGGACTGCAAACTCCAGGCCAGCCTGAGCTACACAACACGCTCTCCCTATTCCCCAAGAGAAGGGTCTTTGTCCTATTTTCTGTCCTAAAATTGTTTTATTTCTTTCTTTAGATTTATTTTATTTTATGTGTATGAGCATTTTGCCTGTATGTATATCTATGCACCACATGTGTGCTTGGTGCCCTCAGAGTTCAGGAGAGGGCACTGGATCACCTGGAACTGGAGTTTGGGAAATGGATAGCTATGAGCCACCATGTGGGTGCTGGGAATTGAACCCAGGTCCTCTGCCAGAACAAGTGCTCTTAAATGCTGAGCTATCTCTCCAGCCTCTATTTTTTAAATTATTATTGCAAAATAATATCTCTCTTTTATTAAAAAGTTAGTGAGAACAGGATGCCAAGATATAGCTCAGTTGGTCAGTGCTTCCGTAGTACACACAAAGCCCTAGGTTCTATCCCCAGCACAGCATAGACTAGATGCTGTGGTGCTTGCATCAAAAGTTCAAGGTCACCCTCGGCTACATAATCAAGTCTAAGACCAGCCTAGGTTACACAACACCCTGTCTCAAAGCTGAGAGACGGATAAGCCAGCAAGATGGCGGGCGCAGTAGATAAAGCACTGGCTACCTAAATCAGTCCCTGGGACCCACAAGGTAGAAGGAGAGAACTGACTACCCAAAATTGTCCTCGGACTTCTACACGTGAACCCACCACACCCAGATAAATGAATAAATAAATAAATGTAATTTTAAAAGATTTAAAGAGGAAGAGAGCTAGATTTGGTAGATGGGTATCTCTAATCCCTGCTGTTGGGAAACTGGGTGGGACAGGAGGATTCCTGGGAATTCAAGGCTAGGCGGGTCTATATAGTGAGACCTTGATTCAAAAAGAGAGAGAGAGTTAGCTATGCTATGAATTATAAAGAATTTTGAGAACTAACTTAGAAATACAACACTGTTCTGGGTTTCTCCAAGGGGAAAAAACCAAAGCAGTCCAGGCTTCACAAAATTAAAAGGACATTTACAGACTTATCTGGTGTATATCTGACTCTTGCCTGTTCATTGGCTTCTTTTTCTGTTTGTTTTTAATTTTTAATTTTATGTGCATGTGTATTTTGCCTGGGTATATGTCTGTGCACCACATGCATGCCTAGTGCCTGCAGAGGTCAGAAAAGGGTGTTGGATTCTCTAGAACTGGAGTTACAGACAACTGTTACCTATCATGTGGTTGCTGGAATGGAACCCTGGTCCTCTGGAAGAGCAGCCAGTGCTCTTAACCATTGGACCTTCTCTTCAACCCTTCATTGGTATCTCCCCCTCCCCCAGACACGGTTTGTCTGTGTAGCTCTGGCTGTTCTGGATCTCTCTCTCTGTAGACCAGGCTGGCCTCGAACTCACAGAGATCCACCTGCCTCTGCCTCCTGAGTGCTGGGATTAAAGGCGTGCGCCGCGGCAGCCGCCGTGGCCGCCGCCGCCACCACCACCACCACCACCACCACCTGGCTTTCATTGGTATGTTTTTATTGAATTCTATCCAACTTGAATTGTGTTATGTGATACTGAAATATTGATGTTGATGTGGGGCTTCCCATAATGTTCTGTGTGGGTTCAGGACTATGCTGCTCTCCCTAGGCCATGCTGTCTACATCAGTTGAAACCTGTAACCTGAGGGTCAGCCAGACAAGGTGGGGATTTCCCTGCAAGAAATTTTCTACTTAAAAACCAAAACCACTGATCCCAGCTGGCCGTGGTGATCCCAGCTGGCCGTGGTGACACCTTTAATCCCAGCACTGAAGGCAGAGGCAGGCAGATCTCTTATCTAAATTCAGGCCTAGCATGATCTACAGAGCAAGTTCCTGAACAGCCAGCAGAGCTACGCAGAGAAACCCCGTCTCAAAACAAACAAACAAATGAAAACAATTAAAAAAAAAATCCCACTGACCCACATCAAAGGCCAGTCTAGCGGCACTGCTGACTGAGTTGGTGACCTCTGAAGTCATCGTCTACATACATCTGCATTCACTCTGTCCTATCCTTTCAGAAGGTGGTACCCAAAGGCGGAGAAGACCCTGGGAAGAGTTGTCATAGCAACTGTGCTCCGGGTACGGAGGAAGGCGAATAGGACCAGCCTGTGATCCCCATTGGTCCACAGCCTTAGCATCATAGCAGCATGACTACCTCTGCCACACTCCTCAGTAAGGCCCAGAGGCACTGAGACTCCTCCCTACCCCCACCCTGATGAAAAGCCAAAATCCCTTCTGTGGCTCCTAACATAATGTTAGACACATGTGTGAGGTAACAATACTAGGAAAGCAAATTAATTAGGAAGTGATTCCAGCTGGGAAAACAACATCTGGCAACACGGGTTATTAGTAACTGTTTAGAAAGAACCACTCCAGTTCCCATCTTTCTCTTCTCTTCCTTCTTTCCTTTCTCTTTCTGGTGCTGGACCAGAATCTAGGACCTCACATATGCTAGGCAAGCACGAGCCATCAGCCTCCTTTGCTTTTTTTCTTATAATTATTATTATTAGAGAGAGGATGCGTGGACACCACCGCACATGTGTTGAGATCAGAGGACAATTTTAGGGAGTCAGGTTTTTTCTTCCAAATTCACATCATTAGGCTTGCAGACCAAATGCCTTTACCTGCCGAGCCATCTCACAGGCTCGCTTTTCTTTTGGGCTTGTTTGTTTGTTGTTTTTAAGACAGGGTTTCTCTGTGTAGCCGTGGCTGGCCTGGAACTCTGTAGCCCAGGCTGGCCTTGAACTCATAGAGATCTGCCTGCCTCTGCCTCCCGAGTGCTGGGATCAAAGGTGTGCACTACCACACTGGGCTCAGGCTCTCTTTTCTTTTTCTTTCTTTTCATGATTGAAGTTGATGTGGGAGCACACCTTTAATCCCAGCACTCCTAGGCAGAGACAGATGGATCTCTGTGAGTACCAGGCCAGCCTGGTCTATATGGCAAGTTGCAGGCCAGCCAGGGTTATGTAGTGAGATCCTGTTTAAAAATAAATAAATAAATAAGAATATCGTAACTGGGCGGTGGTGGTGCACGCCTTTAATCCCAGCGCTAGGGAGGCAGAGGCAGGCGGATCTCTGTGAGTTCAAGGTCAGTCTGGGCTACAGAGTGAGTTCCAGGAAAGGCGCAAAGCTACACAGAGAAACCCTGTCTTGAAAAACCAAAAGAATATCATAGCAAAAACAAAAAGGAAAATAAGCATTTAAATGATTGATTGCTATGAAGTCATTAAAATTGAAGAAAGCTGTTTAATGCCTTGGGGAAATGCCTGTGGTATCTTAAGTAAAAAGAAACAGATCACAAGGGAGCATTGCCTGCAGTTTTCAAGGGATCCTGTGCAAATATTTGCACAGAAAATATGCTGGAGGGATAGTGTCAACATGTTGACATGTACAGAGATCCTGAGTTAAGAAGCCCTCACCCCTAGTCTGGGTGGTTTCTACCCTGTGGACCTCATCACTTCCTTGCATATGCTCTTGTGACACTGAGGTCCCCAATCTTTTCCTCTGGCCGTTGGACCACTCTCAGAACAGACAACGATTGTTCCCAGTGGGCCAATGGACCCATGTGGGTACTTTAAATGTGTCCCAGTTTAGATTCTCAGAACATCACCAACTGAGAGATGTGGGCAGAGGAAGATCACAGTGTTCTGGAATGCTCTCTTCAAAGCCAAGCTACTAAGAGCCGAGCACACAGGCCACTTCCACAGCTTCCCAATGGCTCTGATCACTTGCTGCTCTACAGGGGACTGGGCAGATATGTTCAGATAGCTGCCATTTGATTGTGGCTAGCATGACCCTTGAGACTGAAAATTAATAGGCAGTCATCATTTAGAAACTTGGCTCATTATAGGAATGAAGCAATGTGGTAAGGGCAGAGACTAATGACTGGGGATGGCAGAGCCTCACTCACCGGGTCAGTGTCAGAGACCAGAGTGCATGGGCTGGTAGTGGAAATGAAGGATTTACAGCTCCCAACCATAGTGCCACTGGGCTCAAGAGGCTGAACTTCAGGGAGGGTCCTGGACATCTTTCATGTGCAGAGACTGAGCTTGGGAGAGGGAGTTGGTGCCCATCTGTGAAGATCTGTGGCTCTTGGTCATACACTGAGAGCTACAGGGTCTACGGGCAGACCACCAGCATTACTAAAATGAAAAGTGGTAAGATCTGGGCTGGGGATTTAGCTCAGTGGTAGAGTGCTTGCTTGACATATCGAAGACCCTGGGTTCTAGATCCAGCACAGGGGGGAAAATGATGCATGGTGGTGCACACCTTTAATCCCAGCACTTGGGAGGCAGAGGCAGGTGAATCTCTGTGAGTTCGAGGCCATGGTCTACAGAGTGAGTTCCAGGTCAGCCAGGACTGTTACACAGAGAAAACCTGTCTCAAAAACCCCCACCCCCCCCAAAAAAAAAGGAAAGGAAAAAGAAATGATGCTGTCTGAGTTGATGTGGAGGGCAGTAACTAGAGGTGGGGAGTCCTGAGAGGCCGGGGGGGGGGGGGGGCTGCTAGAGAGAGGGGCCGAGAACAAAGGTAGTGGTTGAGTAGTAGGCAACAGTTGAGTGGGGGGACAGAGAATCTGGAGAGTTCGAGAGAGTGGGAAAGCTAAAGGAGCCTGAGTCTTTCAGAAGGTGGCCAGCCTGAGAGACTGGATGACTCCATTCACCAAGAGCACAAACGCATGAGGCAGAGCTCTGTGGGAGGACATAACAAGCTATCATGGCCCTGTTAACCTGAGGAGCATGAAGACAAGCCAGTGGAAAAGTCCAGCAGGCATTAGGAAACAGGGATGCGAAGCAACTAACTAGCCATTTAGTTGCCAGAAGATGTGGCTGCTGAAGGGAGCCCACGGTTCATTCAGAGCTGCATAATACTTCAGCAGAGGTATCTATTCATCCTCCATTAGTGTCACTGGCTTGGGCGTATTTGGAGGCTGGTGCTAACAACTAAGCTCCATGGGCCCAGAAGGGAGTGGCAGTGAGGATGGCAAGGGAACTGGAAACCATGCCATAAATCGTCAAACAAAACCCTGTGTGTTAGCGTTCCCCAGAGGAGGGATTGAACTCAGGGCGGAATGAACTGTGGGTTACGAGATACAAAAACGGAAGCCAGGGGCATGGGGAGATGGCTCAGTCTGTAAAGTTTCTGCAGTGCGAGAATGAAGGCCTGAGTTCAGATCCTCAGTACTCAGGTAAAGCCTCTGAGTGCTGCAGAAGGAGGGTGGAGAAGCTGAGACAGGGGGATCCCTGCAACTCATTTGCTATCCAGCCTAGCTCAATCGATGATCTCCTCCTGTCCCAGAAAATAAGGTGAACAGCAAATGGGGAATATGCCTACATTGACATCTGGCCTCCACGTGAACACACGTGAACACATACATAGCGTGCGCAAAACATGTAGGCAAAACACCAATGCACAGAAAATAAAAATAACTAAACTTTTAAAAAAAGACACACACACAGTATCTATAGAGACAGTAAGCCACAGTGAACATGACATTTCAAAGTCAGGTGCCAAGTAACTGTTTGCTACATACAGACTTGCAAAAGCAGTGTATAAGGTCCCACCAGATGTGTAAGACGTGGAAGGTGTGGAAGGTCTCACCAGATGTGTAAGGTATGTAAGGTGTGGAAGGTCTCACCAGGAATAAGTCCGAGTGTGAGAAGGGGAACAGAAGCAAAGAGACTTGGGGTGAAGAGGTTGCACCCCATGTAGGAAGGTAATAATAAGGGATCTGGGGTCAAGGCCATCTCCTCCCCCGTAGTCCCACCCCAGTTCTGAAGGCAGGACCCGAGGAAAGGACATCCTGGAAGCTACTTTATTTTGTGGACAGGTCCCAAGAAATCGGAGTGGGGGCCGGGGAAGGAGGAAAAGTGATCCTGGTGCATCATTATTGTAGGTAACTGGGGCTTGGTGTCACCTAGGACATTCCGAGTCAGCATATAAATGTGTCTTGGAATTGTTTGCCTGGGTTAGGAGCGAAGCTGATAGTAGAGCAAAGGCTGAGCACACGGGAGAGCCAGCAAAGAAAACATAATTACCCTCTGTAGGTAAAAAGATGCTGTTTACCCAAGGCTCTGACAGCAGAGCCTTCCAAGATTGCCCTCAAGGTGTGTGCACAAGAGTCATGCTCTAGTGGGGTCCCCCAGGCCTCCACCCACAAAGAGCCCAGGGTGAGAGAGATGTTCACTTGGCTGAGGGAAGTGCTATAGTCCCCAGTTCCTTCAGCCCCACACTAGAGAAAGTAAAAACAGCTGTGCACTGAGGTCTGCGCCAACATGGAGCTTTTTTTTTTTTTTTTTCAAGACAGGGTTTCTCTGTGTAACACCCTAGGCTGTCCTGGAATTCACTTTGTAAACCAGGCTGGCCTTAAACTCACAGATATCTGCCTGCCTCTGCCTCTCGAGTGCTGGGGGTTAAAGGCCTGTGCCACTGCCATGGGGCCCAAGATGGAGCTTCTAAAGGGAAAGACAGATGGCTAATTACCATGATGGCCAAGAGAGAGAGAGCTGCTATACTGAGACCATGCTAACTCAGAACCCATAAGAGAAAAGATGTCTGAACGCTTCCTCAGCCTCCACAGGAGACAGCCCCCTTAGGGCCTTCTTAGCGGCTGCCCAAGAGGACGCACAGTGGTGGATGAGGCAGGACCAAAACATAAAGGTTGAAGGGCACTCCCTGCCCATCCTCAGAGATGAAAGAGGCCATGCCCCTGCCTCTGTAGCTGAGATTCTGGGAAAAACCCCAGGGATGGGAATCTCTGAAGAGCCCATGGAAACTCCCAGATTCCGCTTCTGACGCCTGCTGGACCCAGAGAGAACCACAGTAAAAGAGGCCTGGCCCACCCTCCGCCCACCTCTCCCTCAAGAACTTGGGGAGCAGGAAGTACAAGTTGGAGAAATAGATAGGAAGCTAGCCACACCCACTTCCTGCTGGATGATACCAAGCCAAGTGGGCCTGAGCCAGGGAGGGGAAAGTTAGGAAGAATCTCTCAGAAGGCTGTTCTAATTATGGAAGAAGCTGGGTTTGGGACTTTCGGGGCCCTATTAGAGTGTTTCATGGGGCTAGGGATATAGCCAGCAGCACTTGGCTTCCAGCCCCAGAACCACAAAATAAAGTACACCTTACCTAAGACCAAACTGAAAAGGCACAGTATCTGTTGGGATATTTATTGAGGAAGAGGGCTTATTTATCCAATGTAGAAGCCAAGGTTCCTCAGAGAAATAGAGGCAGTAGATTGTGTATGCATGTGTGAATTGGCTCACGCACACAGCTGTGCGGGCTGACAAGTCCCAGGATTTGCACTGTGCATTGGGGGAGAGTCAGTGACAGTTCTAACCCAAGTCCAAAGGTCTGAGCTACAAGAAAGTCAGTGGCCTGCTTCCAGTCCCAGGTCCAAAGGTCTGAGACCTAGAAGAGCAAATAGCATAGTGCCAGTCCAAATGACAGCAGCTAGAGACCTAGGGAGAGCTGATACTTCAATGTGAGTCGGATTTCAGGAGCAAAGTAAACCAAATATACTCCCAAGTCAAAGCCGGGGAGGAGTTGCCTTTTATGATATGGGGCATGTCAGTCTTTTTGCTGTATTCAAGCTTTCAACTGATTGGATGAGGCCTACCCACACTGAGAAGGCCAATTTGCTTAATTTAGTCTATAAATTTAAATGTTACTATTATCCAAAAATGCCTTCAGAGAAACACTTAGGATAATGTTGGACCAAATATCTGAGTACTCTATGGTTTGATCAAATTTACACAAAATTATTACATCCAGCTTAAGTCCACTGAATGGATTTTATTTTATTTTTTATAATGTGTGTGTGTGTGTGTGTGTGTGTGAGAGAGAGAGAGAGAGACAGAGACAGAGACAGAGACAGAGACAGAGACAGACAGACAGACAGACAGGGACAGGGACAGGGACAGAGAATCAGGAGATTAACCCCTGAACCAAGGAGATCAGGACAATTTACAGAAGTAAATTGGTTCTCTCCTTCCACCGTGTGAGTTCTGGGAATCAAAGGGAAGTAGCTGAGCTTGAGAACAAGCGCCTTTACCTGCTGAGCCATCTTGCCAGCCCGACTGAACGGACTTCAATGGGACAATGAAGTTGTGTCTTCCTTCTGTACAAGCCAAGCATAGCAGCCAGTTACCTTAAAACCCAGCACTTTTACCCTTGCCCAGCCTACCCCTAACTTTCACCCTGTGAGCACTCCTCAGTCTTCTTTCTTTAGTGGTGTGTTTTTATAGGCGTGGCTGGTCTAGAAGTCACAATTCTCCTGCCTCAGCCTCCTAGTGCTAGGATTACAAGTGTGCACCACCACACCCAGTTTCCTCTTCTCTTTCGACACCTGGTTAGTGCCTTCCTAGCTCTCTGTCTGGGGCTCTGCCCTCTAACTACAGGCAGCCCTAGAGCAATGCCTCCATAGTCCTAACTGTATGACTCTGGATGGCCTTTGTGTCAGCTCCAGCAACACTCTCTCTCTCCCGCTGGCTGAGAGTGGCGACATCCCCTCCTTAAACAGCCTAGTGATTACTTTAACATTCAAGCAGCAAGCAGAGAGGTCCCAGGCTGCATTCTAGTGGCTTAGCTGGCATGTGACCCACGGGAACTAGGTCATGTTTTTCGTTTTTCTACACAGCTTAAACCAAGATTCCAAAAGGCTTTCTTTGTACCCAGTAGCTCCAGCGGTTGCAAATCCTCCCCAGGAGTTCCTTCGAGCCAGAATCTTTTTGGCTTCATCCGTTCCAGGTTGGAAAAAGGAAATATTTATGAGACTTGGTCTCCGCCTTGGGGAGAAATAAACCCATAATCACTACTCTGTGTTCTGAGACTTGATGGTCGAGAGGAACAAAGGGCATGCGTATGCGCATGTGCACAGCCTCCCCTGCCCCCAACATCCCCCCCAAGGGGGGGCACAAGTGCCTCCCCCACAGCACAGCCCTGGGCTGAGTTCTTCCTGAATGACTGAGGGCTCTCAGCAGGCTATGGAGCCGGGAGAAGCCAGGCAGGGATGTGGTTTCTGAGACTAGACTCAGCCTGGTCCCATCGGGAGCTCAGGACTGGACCTTGCGCCTCTGCATCTACTCCGCTCCATCTTAAGAGTTTCAGCGTGTTGCACGCAACTTCCTGATGTACTTAAGATTTTTGGCTTTGTGCTCATAAGGAAGTTCAGCCAGTTTCTTTCTGATCTTGTTATTGTACTTGTCACGTTTGCATATGTGGGTTCTAATAGCGCCATCAAAAGGAATTGGGCCGGAGAGGCGCCCCGGGATAGCTTTCTGCTGCGTCGCGCCGCAGCGGAAGTTGCTGCGAGAGAAGTAGTGGGTGGCAAAGTCGAGGAGACCTTGGCTGAAGACAAAGCCAGACAGGATGATGGGAGGGCTAAAACAAGATCTCACTATATAGCCCAGGCTAACCTCAGACTCGTGTTCCTCCTGCCTGCCTTTGTCTCTCGAGTGCTGGAATTACAGGCATGTACCGCCATGCCTGCCTTGTTACTCCATTTCTTTAAAAAAAAAAAAAAAAAAAAAAAAGGCTGTATGATGCGGGAGTGGGGGCGGGGAGAGCGTGGAGATCAAAGAACACAGCTTTGTGCAGTCGGTTCTCTCCTTTCTGTGGCTTCCAAAGATGGGACTCAGATCGTCATGTTTTCACAGTGAGCACTTTACACACTGAACTATCTGGCCAGCCTTTAATATTCCTTTTCTTACTGCTGTTAATTTTACACCCAGAAGACTGTCTTTCGTGAATTTTCCAAATTCGCCGGCAGATTTTTCACAAAGATCACGTGTGCTTACAGCGCTTTCCTTTCTGCGGTGCTGACTCCCATCCATCTTGTGGAGCTAGGTCTGCAGGATGACTTCATGGCCACGCTTGGGAATGCTAGCCTGAATGAGCATATTGTCCGTTTATTGATAAGACGGAAAGGGTTTACCAGATACAGGGAGGAAGCCACAGTTCTCAGGGCTTGCAAAGGACATTTCATTTAGTTCTTTCTCCGACAGGAAATATAAGTCTGCAGAAAATACTGCTTGGTTTTGTCATCGCCTGGCTTACAATGTCCCCTTAGTACTGGATCCAAATTACTTGGCCAGACTCTCAGGATCCTAAGGAATCGGCCCTCCATAAATCACTGTCCGGTGTGGAACTTAGAGCTAGCAAGAATTCCGAAAGGAAGGGTACCCTTCACGGAACGGAGCCTCTAGTGAGTGAGAATTAGGCATGAGGGATGAATGGCGTGCTAATCTTTAAAGCACAGCTGCGGATACAAACAGCAGGAAAGCCCTCAAAGCTGTTTTCAACCCGTGGGGTCGCAACCCTCCTGGGGTCCAGAGAACCTGTCATAGGGGTCGCCTAAGACTATCGGAAAATACAGATATTTACATTACGATTCATAACAGTAGCAAAATTAGTTATGAAGTAGCAATGAAAATAATTTTATGGTTGATGGGGGGGTCACCACAATATGAGGAACTGGATTAAAGGGTCGCAGCATTAGGAAGGTTGAGAACCACTGTAGAGGAAGAGCAATTAGAGCAGTCCCAGGGGCCAGGAAAGGATGGCAAGTGGGGAGGGGAGAGAGAACAGAGTTTGGGGCGGCAGAAACTAAGTGAAATGCAAACATGGCCGCACAAAGGCTCCGAGGCTAGGAGCACAGCGGGAGCCAGAATGGGAGGGAGGGGACCATCCTAGAAGCCGGTCTCTTATAGATGAGACACGGAAGGGGAGGGCCTATGTCTGCTGGTCCCTTTAGTCTAATAGGGTCTAAACACATCAGGAGTAAAATGGAGATTAACAAGAGATTCAGGGATTCAATAAGATTAACTGATGGTCTTTCACATAAGAATACATTCCTGTGGGCTGAGGATGTAGCTCAGAGGCAGAGTTGTGCATATTTTCTTTTGTCTTGTGGTGCTTCCAATCAGTGAATCAACCACAGGGCCTCACACACACTAATGCACTCTACCACCAGGCCCCCAGCTCCAAGAATGCATTCTTATATGAAAGCATCATCATCATCATCATCATCATCATCATCATTATTATTATTATTATTATTACTACTGCTTCTACTATTATTATTACATCCTGACCGCAGTTTCCCTCCCATCCCCTCAGCCTCTCCCCCGTCCCCCATGGCATCCCCTCCTCCGCCTTTTCTCTCCAGAAAAGGGCTGGCCTCCCGTGGATATCAACCAAACATGGCACATCAAGTTGCAGTAAGACCAGGCACCTCCCCTCGTATTAAGGCCGACCGAGGCGATCCAGTACGAGGAATAGGGTCCTAAAAGCAATCAACAGAGTCAGAGACACCCCCTGCTCCCACTATTAGGAGTCCCACAAGAAGACCAAACGAACAACTGTAACATTGTGCAGAGGGCCTTGGTGAGTCCTGTGCAGGCTCCCTGGTTGTCGGTTCAGTCTCTGTGAACCCCTATGAGCCCAGGCTAGTTGATTCTGTGCATTTTCTTGTGATGTCCCTGACCCCTCTGGAGCCTACAACCCTTCCTCGCCCTCTTCAGCAAGATTCACAGAACTCCACCTAATGTTTGGCTGTGGGTCTGTATCTGTTTCCATCATTTGCTGGATGAAGCCTCTCTAATGACAATTGGGCTAGCCACCAATATATGAACTGCTGTTAGGCATCATTTCATGGACTTTTTGTTTGTTTGTTTGTTTGTTTTCGAGACAGGGTTTCTCTGTGTAGTTTTGGTGCCTGTCCTGGATCTTGCTCTGTAGACCAGGGTGGCCTCGAACTCAGAGATCCTCCTGCCTCTGCCTTCCAAGTGCTGGGATTAAAGGCATGCGCCACCACCACCTGTCAATGGACTTTTTTTTTCCCAGTCAAGTTTGGTTTTATCCTAGGTCTCTGGGCTATAAGCCCCTGGGTCTTGGCCCTCCAGGCAGTGTCAGGGGTAAGCTCCCTCTCTCATGGCATGGGTCTCAAACTGAGACCCATTCATTGATTGGTCATTGATTGGTCACTCTCATGATTTCTGCACCACCTTTACCTCAGCACATCTTGTAGGCAGGACAGATTATAGGTCAAAGGTTTTGTGGCTGGGTTGGTGTCCCAATCCCTCCACTGGAAGTCTTGCCTGGTGACAGGAGATGGCCAGTTCAGGCTCCACATCCCCCATTGCTAGGAGTCTCAGCTAGGATCACCCTCATAGGTTCCTGGGAGTTTCCACTGCACTGGGTTTCTAGCTCATCCCTGAGATTCTCCCCAATTCTAGTTGTCTCTCCCAGTACTCACTCCATCCTCCCCAAACCTGATCCCCACAAAAATAATGTCATGAAATTTGTAGGCAAATGGATGGAACTAGAAAAAAATCATCCTGAGTGAGATAACCCAGACATAGAAAGACAAACATGGTATGTACTCACTTGTAAGTGGATGTTAACTGTAAGGGATAACCATACTATAATCCACAGACCCAGAGAGGCTAAGTAACAAGGAGGGCTCAAGGGGGCACACAAGGATCTCCCTGGGAAGGGGAAATAGAATAGACATCGTGAGTGGATGAGTGAGGTTGGGGGTGGGGTGGGAATGGAAATATGAAAACATTTAATTGGGGCTGGTTTACAGTTTCAGAGGTTTAGTCCATTATCATCATGGTAGGGAGCATGGCAGCATGCAGGCAGACATGGTGCTGGAGAAGGAGCTGAGAGCTATATCCTGATCCACAGGCTGAGAGAGAAAAAGAGAGAAACATTGGGCTGGGTATGGCCTTTTAAAAACCTCAAAGCCCACCCCTAATGACTCACTTCCTCCAACAAGGCCACGCCTCCTAATCTTTTTAATCTTTTCAAAGAGTCCCACTCCCTGGTGACTAAACATTCAAATACATGAGCCTATGGGGGCCATTCTTATCCAAACCACCACATGTAGAAACAAACCAAATATTCATTAGTGGATAAGTAGAGGAGGAAAATGTGATACAGCCTTACACCGGAATATTATCCAGCCTAAAAAAGGAAGGAAATTCTGAAATATGCTGACATGGATGTATATTGAAGACAAATATTGTCTTAAATGAGGTACCTAGGATAGTCAGTTTCATAGAGACAGACTGGGGAATGGTGCTTGGCATGGAGAAAGGAATAGGGAGTAGTGGAGAAAATATCAGTTTGAGAAGATGATGAGCACTAGAGACAAGTAGGGGTGATGGCTGCCCAACAATGCAATGGACTTCATACCACTCAACGGTATACTTCAAATGCTGAAAATAAGCCAGGCGTGTGCTGATGTTTTGTTTGTGATCTAACAAATAAAGCTTGCCAGAATTTCAGAGTGCAGAGCTAAGCCACTGGTTAGCTGTAGAGGCCGGGCGGTGGTGGCGCACACCTTTAATCCCAGCACTCAGGAGGCAGAGGCAGGCGGATCTCTGTGAGTTCGAGGCCAGTCTGGGCTACACAAGATTGATACAGTCTAAAAGAGAAACAGAGTCAGGTGGTGGTGGCACACACCTTTGATCACAATACTTGAGAGTCACATGCCTTTAATCCAAACACTAGGGAGGTGGAGACAGGAAGTGATATGGCTGAACAGAGAGAGGAATACAAGGTGAGAGGAGACAGGAGTTTAGGTCCCTTGTGGTTGAGAATTTCGTAGAGGTAAGAACTAATGGCTGGCTGCTCTGCTTCTCTGATCTTTCAGCTTTCACCCTGATATCTGACTCGGGGTTTTTATTAATAAGACCAATTAGGATTCATGCTACACAGGCATGGTGGCACACATCTGCAATTCCAGCCATTGAGAGGATGGAGCCAGTTTGAGATCAATCTTGACTTCACAGTCAAACTGTGTCTCAAAAAAAAAAAAAGACTGGGGGCGGGGGCTGGAGAGATGGCTCAGAGGTTAAGAGCACCGACTGCTCTTCTAGAGGTCCTGAGTTCAATTCCCAGCACCCACATGGTGGCTCACAACCATCTATAGTGGGATCTGGCGCCCTCTTCTGTATACATAATAAATAAATAAATCTTTAAAAAAAAAAAAAAAGACTGGAAGGCTGGCAAGATGGCTCCTTGGGTAAAGCCTGTCTGAGTTTGGTCCCTGGGACCCACATGGTGGGAAGAGAGAGCCACTTCTATGACCCCCACATGCATGTCAGGGCAAACATAAATAAATGGTTGATTTAAACTATTAAGATAATAAATGAAAAATAATTTAAAGGGCTGGAGCTAGAGAGATGGCTTAAACTCTTAAAAGGGTGTACCGCTCTTGCAAGGGACTTGAATTTGGTTCCCTGAAATCACAGCGGGTGGCTCATGATGGTCTGTAATTCCAACTCCAGGGGATCTGATGCCCTCTTCTGGACTCCTCAGGAACCTGCACCCCTCTTACCCCCACACACTTACAAGGAATAGAATAGGCAGGTGTGGTGGCACACGCCTTTGATCCCAGTTGTCAGGAGGCAGAGGCGGGTGGATCTCTATGAGTTCGAGGCCAGCCTGGTCTACAGAGTGAATTCTAGGCCAACTGAGACTACAGAATGAGAACTTGTCTCAAAAAAATCAAATGAAAATAAAGATAAAATAATAGCCAGATGGTGGTGGCGCACACCTTTAATCCCAGCACTCAGGAGGCAGAGGCAGGCAGATCTCTTTGAGTTCGAGGCCAGCCTGCTCTACAGAGCAAGTTCCAAGGCAGCCAGAGCTGTTACACAGAGAAACTCTGTCTCAAAAAGACTAAATAAGTAAATAAAAATAAAACAAAATAATAAAAGTGTTGAAAGGACTAGAAATGTTGTTCAGTTGGTAGAGCATGTGCCTAGCCTGTACAAAGTTCTGGGTTCTCTCTGCTGCACCTCATAATTGGATACAGTGATGTACACCTGTAATGCTAACACTTGGGAACTAGGGGCAGGACAAGATCAAGGTCAGTCTGCAGCTACATAATGAGTTTGAGGCCAGCTTGTGCTACAAAAGACCAAAAAAAAAAAAATAAAACGATTGACTACAGAGGTCTTAGTTTGAGTTTCTATTGCTGTGAAGAGACACCATGAGCACAGCAACTCTTATAAAGGAAAAACATTTAATTGTGGTGGCTCCCTTACAGTTCAGAAGTTTAGTCCATTATCATGGTGGGACATGGCAACGTGCAGGCAGACATGGTGCTGGAGAGGGAGCTGAGAGTTCTTCATCTTGCAGGCAACAGGAAGTGGTCTGTCTCACTGGGATTATCTTGAGCATAGGAGACTTCAAAGCCCACCCCCACAGTGACACATTTCCTCCAACAAGACCACACCTACTCCAACAAAGCCACGCCTCCTAATAGTACCACTCCCTTTGGGGGGCCATTTTCTTTCAAACCAACAAAATCGATTTAAGGTGATAGAGGTCCATAATACCAGTTACTCAGGAAGCTGAGAAAGGAAAACAGGAGAATTGCAAATTCAAGGAATGTCTGGGGTACACAGCAAGTTAAAAGCCAACTTATGCAATTTAGTGATATCAAAAAGAAGCAGGGCAGGGGTGTGTGGCTCAGTTTCAGAGCACTTGCCTAGCACGCATAAAGAACTGGGTTCGATCCCCAGTACCACACGCACACAAAGACTAAAATGGAAATTTTCACATTTTTAATAGTTTAAACATTTGATAAACATTTTTAAAATTATGTGTATTTTACCACAATAAGAGACAAAATTTAAGGCTGTGACTATAATTCAGTGGCAGAATGCTTGCCAAGCATGTATGAGGCCTTAAGTTTAATTTCAACACACATATACACACAAAGAAAAGGAAAAAGAAAAAAATTTAAACAGTACATTTTTAAATTGAGAATATATGTATATATACTGATGAATACAGACCAGAGTGAGCAATGGTCATTTCCAGATGGTAGGAACATGGAATATTTTGGACTGTACATTTCCACATTCCTGGAATGTCTGGTAATGAGCATGTAATCTTGTGATCATAAAATGATTAGAGATGGAAAAAAACAAGCAGGAGGATGCCAGGCAATGGATTAGCTGAGAAGTCCTTGGGCTCTGGCTGTTACCTCCTGGAGGGTTTTCCTTCCTTACAGGAGGAATCTGCTCTCCCTATGTCCGTCTGGAGATAACTAAGGGTGAATAGGGAGCAGAGGGAAGAGTAGGGCTCTGGGGAGGCTGACTCCCAGGAGCCTCTAGCAATTTTCCTGATGTGAGCAAAGGGAACTTGGGGCTAGCAGGCACCAGAGCCGCTCTCCCTAACCCTCACCCCTACATCCTGAATCAGGAGACTAAGGTGACTGAGGGCTCTGCAGCTAAGACTCTCACAAGCAGGGGCCCTGAGACACAGGCACCCAGCAGAGGGCAGAGACAGTCAGCCAGGCCCCCCGGGGTGGCACGGTAGCCTCTCCACCCAACTGATGAGGACCCATCTAGACAGTGTGCCTGTTGGGAATAGGCAGCATGATGCAGGGGGCTGGGAGGGAACTGGCATCTGAAGTGTCTGTTACTCTGCTTTGCTCCCAGGTTGCTAGGGTAAAATCCATAAACACAACGCCTGGCTTCAGCGCTTCATTACTGATTAATTAGAGCCAGCTTTATGCTTGACAATCCTTGGACCAGACCCAGGCGGTTTCCCTGCTCCCCCTGACAGAAGGTTCAAAGCTCTGTGCTCTACCCCACAACCTCCTTCCCTACACCAAGTGGTTAATTGGGGCTTTTTCCTCTCCTGTGGCCTGGTGAGCTGGCCTGGCCTCTGTCACTCAGCTCTCTCAGGTCACATGTGTCTCCACCCTAGTATAGGTCCTTCCTGAAGCTGACGACTATCTGAGTGGCAGTGTGCTTGCTGAGGTCAGACCTTTGAGTCTGTCCCACTGGGCTCCATTTCTCAGGCCTTTCTACAAAACTTCTGGTTTTGGTGTTCTTCATGTTTGTTTGTGGGCTTGTTGTTGTTTTGGTGTTCTGAGACAGGCTGGTCTCATAGCAGAACATCTTCCAAACTTCTAATAGTCTTGCCTCCAACTCTTGAGCTCTAAGATTAAAGGTGTGCACTATTTCACCCAGTTTCAGAAATACTGGGGCTCGAACCCAGGGCCTCTGGCATGCTACTCAAGCACTCTACTAATCATAGTACAGTCTTAGCCCTCTAAGGCCTTTCTAGATTTCCCTGATCTCTCATGCTTTCTCTCTCCTTCAAAAGACTCATCTTCAAAGACTGTAATCCATATTGGCTATCCATGAAAAACTGTCTGGCTGAGTGCTCACCATGTAGGCCAGGCTGGCCTCAAAATCATGGCTATCCTCCTGCCTCAGATTCTCCAGTGCCTGGGCTACAGGCATGTGCCACAAGGCACAACTTGACTTGTTTTGTTTTGATTTTGATACTTGGGATTAAACCTAGAGCTTTGCACATGCTAGACAAGCATTCTATTGTTTTTGGTTTTGGGGGGGATTTTTGAGACAGGGTTCCTCTGTGTAGCTTTGGTGCCTGTCCTGGATCTCGCTCTGTAGACCAGGCTGGCCTGGAACTCACAGAGATCCACCTGGCTCTGCCTCCCGAGTGCTGGGATTAAAAGCGTGTACCACCACCGCCTGGCCTTGTTTTATTTTTTTATGGATGTGTGTGTGCACCTGGGTGTATGCATGCATACCATGTGTGTGCAGGAGCAGGCAGAGGTCAGAAAAGGGTACCAGATCCCCTGGAACTGGAGTTACAGGCAGCTGTAAACTTCCATTTGGGTGCTAGGAACAGAGCCTGGATCTTCTGCAAGAACTGTAAGTGCTCTTAATGGTTGAGCTATCGCTTCAGTGTATTGTTTAAAAACCTAATTTTATTAGAGAATCCATTACTTCCTTTCAGACCTGTGAGGACATACCTGTTGCAACAGATCTCCTTCATCCCTCTCCAGACTGAAAAGGAAACATAAGTGGCACCTGGTACACCCCAACTCCTCCTTACAGATGCGAAATGCCCAGGGTGCCATAAAATGCCCAGTCTTCAGTCATGCACAAGGGTCTTGTGTGTTGGCTGCTGCCCTGTCCTGTCAGCCCATGGAAGGTAGGCAAGGCTGACTGATCGATCCTGCAGGGCAAAGCACTGAAAGCCCCCTGCTTCAAGATGAACGGAAGACCACCCCAAAAACCACATGGTGATCGAAAAGCACCACTTCAAATGAGCCAACTTTGAAAGATCTATTTTGATGACCTGGGGATTCTTTTTTGGGGGGTGGTATGGTCTGGTTTTAATTTTGATGTTTTTGTTTGGTTGGTTGTTGGATGGTTGGTTTTGTTTGTTTTGTCTTTTGAGACATGGTTTCTCTGGGTAGCCCTCACTGTCCTGGAACTCACTTTGTAGATTAGACTGGCCTTGAACTCAGAGACCCAACTGCCTCTGCCTCCTTAGTGCTGGGATTAAAGGCATGTGCCATCATCGCTCAGCCTAGGTTTTAGTTTTTTGAGACAATGTTACAGAAACCCAGACTTGCCCCAAACTCACTATCTAGCTGAAGATGATCTTGCCTTCGTCTCCAAGTACCAGGATTACAGGCTGTGCCAGACCTCCATTTCCTTATCTGTACAATGAGAGTAGAGTGATAATAATCTTACCTAATACGCAGCAGAGAAAAACAATGACAGCATGAAATTTGCAGGCAAATGGATGGAACTAGAAAATATCACCCTGAGTGAGGTAACCCAAACCCAGAAGGACAAAAACATGGTATGTACTCACTCATAAGTGGATACTAGATATAAAGCAAAGAACAATCAGACTGCAACCCACAGAACCAGGGAGGCTACATAGCAGGGGGGACCCCAGGATGGCTGTGGCTTATAATAAGTTTGGGTTTTACTCAATCACTGGGCAAGCTTCAGTGAAACATTTCACTATTAGGATAAAAATTTGTACTGTATCAAGCTGATAACAGAAAAATAAATAAATAAATAAATAAATAAATAAATAAGAAAATACAAAACAAAAAAGAGAGAGAAATAAAAAAATAATAATCCTACCTACTTCAGGAATATTAAGTCAGTTGTACATGTAAAGTGCTTAAAACAGATCAGGCACATAATAAGTCCTCAATAAATACAAGCATCTGTTCATTCCCCAGACACTGAAGTAAGAAAACAGCAGCCTGGTCTTTCTCTCTATTCTCCATACAGTTCTCACTTCCGATGTCACTGTATTCTATCAATTTTAAGATTGAAAACTCCGGCGGGGGTGGGGTGGGGTGGGGTGGGACGGGACGGTGGGGGTGGTGGAGAGATGACCCCGGGCTGCTTCCCAGCACCCACATGGTACTTTACAACCATTCCCAACTCCAATCCCAGGGGGTCTATCTGCCCTTCCGACCCCTGCAGGTACTATGCACACATGTGGTGCACATACATACACACTGGCAAAACACGCACATGAAATGAATACACCTATTAAAAAATGTAAAGACCCCAAACTCAGCCTTTAATCCCAGCACTAGGGAGTCAAAGGCAGGCAGATCTCTGTGAGTTCCAGGCCAGCCTGAGCTACAGAGCGAGATCCAGGAAAGCTGAGTATACACAGAGAAACCCTGATTTGGGGGAAAAAAAGAGAGGGAAAGAGAGAGGAAGGAAGGAAGGAAGGAAGGAAGGAAGGAAGGAAGGAAGGAAGGAAGGAAGGAAGAGAAAGGAGGACTCAAGCAGGTGTTTAAAGTGGACTCTCAGATGTTGCCCCTCCACTCTGCCGTCCATCATGAAGTTAAAACCCCCTGAAATCAGAAGTCCCAAATAAATCCTTTCTTCTCATTCTTATTCTTTTTCTTTCTTTTTTCTTCTTTCTTTCTTTTCTGTTTTGCTTTGTTGTTGTTTTGAGGCAGTGTCTCTATGTAACCCTTGGCTGTCCTGAAACTCACTCCGCAGACCTTCAACTTCCAGAGGTCAGCCTGTCGATGCCTCCCCCATGCTAGGATTAAAGTCATGCTCTACAAAGCCTCTCTGAACTCATTCTTGACCGTGCTATCTTATCACAGCAATAGAAAAGTAACTAATTGTCACCGACTGTTTGAGCTCACTGAGGAGCTGGCTCTGGGAGTGGAGTTGAATCCTTCATTTCAGACCCAAGCGAGGTTCTATCAAATGTCCTCAAAGACCCCTTGTCTGGGTGTGAGCTTATTGCCCTAAATCTGTGACGGGGAGGACAGAGAACAGAAAAATAGGCCAAGAGGAAAAGCAGCATGTCCTTGAAGACAGTTAGAAGGTAAGCCATTCCCAACAGAGGTTTGCCCCATGATATGAAAATGCTTACAGTAGGAGAGAAGCAGGAAGCCATGGGAAGCGCATCCTGAAGAGCTGGCGCCAGGAACTGCAGCTGACTGCACCTTGACCCTGATTTCTGCGGGAGTTTGTTTGTTTGTTTGTTTATAGGGAGGGCTCACTGTAGACCTCTGACTGACTTGGAACTCTCTTTGTGGAACAGATTGGCATGGAACTCAGAGAGAGCCCCCACCTGCCTCTGCCTCCTGAGCGCCAGAGTTAAAGGCACGCACTTGGTTTGCTGGATGTTTTGACTACCCAATTTAATGCTGCTTTGCTGTCTATCTGTCAATCAGTCACCAATCACTTGCTATTTATTCTTTTACTTTGGCTTGCTATGTACTCCATAAAGTCATTCAAAGCCAAAAGTGTTAGCCAGGCAGTGGTGGCCCACACCTTTAATCCTAAAACTCCAGAGGCAGACGCGAGTGCATCTCTGAGTTCCAGGAAAGCCAGGGCTATGCAGAGAAACCCTGTCTTGAAAAACAAAAACAAACAAACAAACAAAAGCATGACTTCTGTAAGTCTTTCTCTGAAGCACACAGAACACCCTAGGCTTTCCGTATTTCCCACCTACAATGAGTGAGATACTGTCACCTCCATATGCACACCCGTAAATCCTAGACTAGCACTGTAAGGACTGAGACAAGAGAAGCATCTCAAATTCAAGGGCACCCTAAGCTACATAGTGAGGACCAGGCCACTCAGGGAAGTCTCACACACACACACACACACACACACACACACACACACACACACACACACACACACCATGCAGAGAGAGAGAGAGAGAGAGAGAGAGAGAGAGAGAACCTAAGCCTTTGTCCACTTGTCGCTAAACTTTTCTTCTGTAAAGAAATAAATGCGAGCCAAGCTGTGGTGGCGCACGCCTTTAATCCCAGCACTCAGGAAACAGAGGCAGGTGGATCTCTGTGAGTTCCAGGCCAGCCTGGTCTACAGAGGGAGATCCAGGACAGCCAGGGCTGTTAGACAGAGAACTCCTGTCTTGAAAACAAACAAACCAAATACACGGTGATAGTGTGTGACTTTAGACATTGCTTCCTTAAAGACATTGCAGCCTGCTCCCTGTTTGTTCCGTCTCAGAATGTTAGGTCTGAGGAGAGCCGTCTACTGTGTACTGGCCTCAGTTTCTCAACTGGCAGCAGAGACCATCAGCTCTTGGGCTCGATGTAGGAGGGTCGAGCCAATCACAAAAGCTGGGTGTGGATGGTGCTGAGCTTCACAATTCAAAGTCGACATATTTCTGCTTTGAAACCCTTCTGGCACCACCTGTGGGCATTAGCCCCCCCCCCCCCCCATTGTGTGGCCACACCACCAAGTCACCTGGCAGCCAGGCCTGAGACTCATCTCCGAATCCACAGTGAACCCAGGGAGGAGAGCTTGCCAACCAGAAGCGACCTGCAGCGGCAATTTTCCATTTCAACATCTCTGGTTCTGGGGGAGAGCAGTGGGGCGAGGTGGGAATGCCAGATTTGGCTTTTGAAACGGCTCAGCTGGTGGAGGTACTTGCTACCAAAGCTGGTGACCTGAATTCCAACCCTGGGACCCACATGGTGAAGGAGAGAACCAACTCGCACGCTGTCTTCTAACCTGCACACATTCACTGTCACACACACACACACACACACACACATGAATACACATGCACGTGTACACACTTGTGAACCCATACACATGCAAATTAAAATTAAAGTGATAAATCCTCAACCCCACCTCAGCCTGCTCAATCAGAAACTCTAGGGGTCAGACTCAAAAGCGTCTGCTTCAGAGAGCCCTCCAGGGGGATTCTGAGGACTCAGTGTGAGAACTGGCACTGCTCTTTAAACCCATTCACCTGATGGCTTCCAGTGCATCCTCACTCTGATGGTAGCAGAGCGAGCAACCCCCACAGTAGGGAAGTTGGGTTGCAGGCCCTCTTCGAGCTCAACCCGAGGTAACCCCAGAACTCTCCTAAGGCCAGAGTGCCTGGGCAAGGAGTTACAGACCCTTTGGAAACTGGAGCAATAGACAAATAGCACAAAGAAATTAGTACTGCAGTCGGTCTCTCTGAATGGTGGGATCACAAGTAGAACTTTCTGGCTTGAGTCCAGGGATGAACTCAATTTTACCACATTCCTGTGCTTATGTGATGTATTAGCAGCATTGGTCTGCTTAAAACTCTATCCGTATTTTGAGACAGGATCTCATAGAGCCCTGTTTGACCTGGAACTATTTTGAAAATGATAACGTTGAATTCTAATTCCTTGCCTTCACCCTCCACCTCCTAAGGGCTGGGGATTACAGGTGTGCACCGCCACCCCAGCTCTGCCTTTTACACACCTTTACCCTCCACTGCAATCCTTTCTCCCCACAGACATTTATGGGAGGGCTGGGGATCAGACCCAGGCAGGGCCTTGTGCATGCTAGGCAAGCCCTTTACCACTGAGCTACACCCCCAACCCAGTTTGGTGGCGATTGCTTTGAGGTGCTGGGTGAGATTAAACCCAGGGCTTTCCCGTGACAGGTAAGCCCTTTATTGCTGACCTGTGCTATCCCTTCGGCCTCACAGGCAATCCGTATGACCTACAGTGGTCCCTTTGTGTCCTGGGCAGGGGACTCAGTTTCAGAGGCACCAAAGCCCCACGGGTGCTGAAGCCTCTCGCAGAAAATCTCTCATAGGAAACGGTATGAGAAACTGAGTGTGATTGTACACACCGGTAATTGCCACACTTAAGAAGGGGATGCAGGAAGCTAAAGTGTCCCAGGCCAGCCTGGGATACATGATGCCCTCTCTAAATAAATAAGTAAACAAATAAAAGAAAATAGCGTGATATTTGCTAAAAACCTGTGACTGTCCTCCCCTATACACTGGCTTATCTTCAGAAATACGAATGCATGGTGACTGCAGACGTGGACAGATGTTATAGTATACTGTTCAGGGAAGAATAATGTACAGCAGAGATGAAATCTTTTATTTTCCCCGAGTATTTTCAATCTACAATGGGTTAAACCTGTAACCAGAGGCCCTGGGCTCACATCGTAGTGAGGACAAAATCCAAACAAGCTCGGCCTGAAAGAAAGGAGAAAGATTTATTACCCACTGCAGGCTACAAGAGCAGGGGGAGGGGAGTTACTGAAAAGCAATGCCCTCGCGAACAAAGGAAGCGTGGAGACCTTGCTCAGGGAGTCTATGCATATTCATATAGGGGTTGGCCTAGTTACAATTCTGAGCATGCCCAGTTGAGCCACCCCTGAGCATGCTCAATGAAGGAGGCCACTTTCTGAGCATGCTCAGTTAAGAAGCACACGCTTCAGGCATGCTCAGTTTAAGGTTATGGAGCACATGTTTAAAAGATTTAAAGCGATAGCCAGGAATGCTTCTGAGCATGCTCAGTTTACACCATGACGTTTTAGCTGAAAAGAAAGAAAAGGACACAATTAAAGGTACATTAATACTGGAGTCGAGTCGCTCTTAGAGGTGCCTCCTAACAAATCTGGATGCAGAGCTCACGGCTATGGACGGTGGATTTTATATCTAGTTTTTCATATGTGTGCCTGCAAAACGGATATCGTCACTTTGCATGAATTTTGTTCTGCTTTGTTGTGTTGTGTTGCACCTGAAGGGGGAGGCTTTTTCTGTGGTGTGCTGGGGATGGAACCTAGGACCCTCCCTGTAGATGCTAGATAAATGTCCTATCACTGAACTACACCCTATCCCTCAGTGGTTTTTTTTAACTTTAATGTAAATGTGATAGCCATGTAATACACACATGAAAAAGACACATATCGTACACGTGTGCCCGAACGGATTTTCACAAAGTGAGTATGTCTGTGAAGCCAGGGCCCAGCTCAAGAAAGAATATAATCTGAGCAGGGTGGTGCACACCTGGAATCCCAACATTGGGAAGCTGAGGCTGGAGGATTATTGTGAGTTTGAGCCAGCTTTATATTAAGCTGCAGACCAGCTTTCGTTACATAGTGAGATCCTGTCTCAAACAAACAGGAAACATGACTGGCAAAGAGCTTCCTGTACCTTCTGGAACACCATCTTCCCGATGGCCACTTGTCCCTTTACTCCTAACAGTATGAACAATATAAATTACTTTTCTGATGTTTGAGATGTATACAAATGGGGTGTGTGTGTGTGTGTGTGTGTGTGTGTGTGTGTGTGTGTGTGTGTGAATGTAAACTTACATTCATGGTGTTGAGGTCTAGATTTCATCCTTTTTCTTACCTTCTCTTCACCAAGGACTATTGCTCAGGTGTATCCCATTAATACCTGTGCGTATAATCCACTCTTTCTCTTTGTTCCATGACATTCCAGGATAGGCACTCACTATCCTGAAGCCCCCCGTCCCCCGTCCCCCAAGGACACCCAAATGTCTTACAGACCCCTGCCACTATAAACACCACCGCAAGAAGCATCTTCTGTGTGTTCCACACGGACCATGGACTGCAGGCTGTAGAGAAAAGCATATGCACAGCAGGCCTGGCTGGCAGCCTGAGTCGCCCCTACCCTCTAGGTTGGCCCACGGTATGGAGTAGTATCTCCCCCCCCACACACACACCTCTGACTTGGAACATTCCCCCTGGAGGTGAGGAAGGATGCTCTTAAGACTCAAGGCTCAGAAAACTCTTGAAACTTATAGGACCCACAAGGCCCACAGGTATCCCGGGAGTAACAATTGCTGCAAGAGGACGCTGTCCAGCCAGCTGAGCTGCTTGCAAGTCAGGAAGGGAGCTTCAGGATGCAGTTTTCTTGAGTTATCACCTGTGTTGGGGTAGGCTTTTTGGTGATCCAGCTGCCTTGGAGTCACCCCTGGTCCTGCAAATAACTCGTGACCCATATTGCTCTAAGAAAGACAAATCAGCCAGGCGGTGGTGGTGCACGCCTTTAATCCTAGCACTTGGGAGGCAGAGGCAGGTGAATCTCTGTGAGTTCGAGGCCAGCCTGGACTACAGAGTGAGCTCCAGGACAGGCTCCAAAAGCTACACAGAGAAACCTCGTCTCGAAAAGACAAAAAAAAAAAAAAAAAAAAAAAAAAAAAAAAAAAAAAAAGAAAGGAAGGAAGAAAGAAAGAAAGACAAGTCAGCTTACTTACTGGTTCACTAAACTAGATTTGAGTGGAGAGTTTTGGTGTTTGTTTTCAGTCTTTGTGGGAACGGTGTATTCTGAAAAATTCCTCTTGCCCACAGAAACTGCACTTTGGCCAGACATTGCAACCAAGTTAATAATGTACCTTGAGACCATTTAAAACTATGTAGTCATTACCCTACTGTAAACTCAGCCTGTTTCAGTTAAGTGGCCTTCAAGAGAACTGTAGAGGGGCTGGACATTAGCTCAGTAGTGGAGAACTTGTCTAGCAAGCCCAAGGTTCTTAGCTCATGGGGGGGACGACAAAATAATTTGTCTTTAAGAAAACTGTATTACTTGAGTAAAACACAGTTCTCTGAACAGATGAAGATAGGTCTCTTCTGTACCCCAGGATCTAATCAATATTTATATGTATAATTCAGCTAGCATTTGGCTTAAAAAGGGCTTATTGGGAAATGTTATCATTTTTACTATTTTCTGCAGAGAAAATATTTTCCAGTTTCAAATAACCCTGGACTTTTGAATTATAACCTGTTTTTATGCTCAAGCTATCTGTGTATTATTTCCCCTGCAGTTGTACATAAAATGTTTTTACATTCAAAAAAAGGACAAATACTATAGAATTGTATTACGTGAAATATATAGAATATACAAATTCATAAAGACAGAAAGATTAGATGTTATCTCAAGATAGAGAAGAAAGGAATATACAGCAATGTTTTCCTAAGTACAGAATCTCTGTTTTGTGTGATGGAAAAGCCCCACAAATGGACAATAGTATCAGGACATAATATCATGAATGTAATAAATCAATGCAATTAATATAATTAATGAATATCATAAATATAGTTATTGAATGAATACTGCAAATGTAATCAATGAATACCACAAATGTAATTAATATCATGAGTGTAATTAATGAATATCATGAGTGTAATTAATACCTTGAATGTAATTCATGCCACTGAATTGTGAACTTAAAAATGGTTACAATTACAAATATTATGTTCATTCAGAAAGTAAGGTGGAATGTAATCACCATACATTATATGTGTGTATGAAATTGAAGACAGTGATGTTCTAAAATAATACAAAAAAAAAATAAGAAAAGAAAACAGTGTAGGCCAGGCGGCAGTGGTGCATGCTTTTAATCCCAGCACTCGGGAGGCAGAGGCAGGCGGATCTCTGTGAGTTCGAGGTCAGCCTGGGCTACAGAGTGAGATCCAGGACAGGCTCCAAAACTACACAGAGAAACCCTGTCTCAAAAAACCAAAAAAGAAAACAGTGTAGGTGTTGAAGAGATGGTTTAGCAATTAAGAAAACTGGCTGTTCTTCCAGAGAACCCAGATTCAGTTCCCAATACCCACATGGCAGCTCACAATGGTCTATAATTCCAGTTCCAGGGGACCTGACAACCTCGTCTGTCCTCTGCTGGCACCAAGCAAGCCCCGGTGCACATACATACAAGCAAGCAAAACACTGATGCACAGAAATTAAAAATTAAAAACAAAAAAAATATAGCCAGGCAGAGGCAGGGAGATCTCTGAGTTCAAGGCCAGCCTGTTTGTCAGATGGAGTTCCAGAGCAGCCAGGGCTACATAGAGAAACCCTGTATCAAAACGCAAGAACAAAGAAATGAAAAAAATCTTTACAAAGAAAGCGATATAACCAGTGTGCCAAGCTTCACGCTTCCCTTCCCACTGGCCAGCTCCACAGCCTGAGTTCAATGCATAGCTTTAGCTTGCCCTGGAGACTTCCATGGCCCTGCCCCGGAAAAGAGTGTGTTGTGTGATGATTTGCTGAAAGCAGCCACTGGACTTAAAGCAACTTTTAACAAAATAAATATTCACCATAAATATTAGAAGCAACATGTGGACATAGGTTGGTAACATCTGTGGGTTTTGAGTGCTAGCTGGGCGCAGTAAAGTGATTTCTTCTCTCGTGAAGTCTGTTAGAGATCTCTGTAAAAACAGTATTCTTCCTTCATTCCTTTCCCACACTGTGCTTTCTGTGCTGCTCAATTCATACAGAACAATTTTGTATGGGACAATTTGTTAGGGACAGACAGACACTACACGAACAACAGACAAAAGGCCATCGGTCACAAACTGCAGACTGAAGACATAGGAAGAGAAGAGAATTCAAATTTGGACTCACACTTGGTCTGAACTACTCCAAGAGAAAGACCTTTTCATCCCTTAACTTGACATTGACCCACAGACCTTCATTGGTGCCCTCCCTGGCCTGAACACGTCACACAACGGGCCCTGACTTGTTTTTGGAAATTTGCATTTGGAGAGAGTTCCTGCCATTTCTAGGACTGATTAAAAAAAGAAAAAAAAAAGTTAAACTTCGGCAGCGAATGCCTTGCTAGCAGCCCCAAGTTAGGACTCTGGACACTGAGTAATGAGCTCCGGTAGACAGTGTCACACATGTGTTGTCATGGTTTATTACTGGCAGAATTAAATGCACCCTGCTTTAGAACAGATTCAATTTTTTGTTGTTGTTGTTGTTGTTTTGTTTTGTTTTGTTTTGAGACAGGATTTCTCTGTGTAGTTTTGGAGCCTGTCCTGGATCTCGCTCTGTAGACCAGGCCGGCCTTGAACTCACAGAGATCCGCCTGGCTCTGCCTCCCCAGTGCTGGGATTAAAGGCATGTGCCAGCACCACCCGGCAGATTAAAATTTTTAAAAGGCCTAATTTTCCAGCCTTGCTCTCCATCCTTAGTGAGAGGCAGGTCTTGCCACCTACTTCATTCAGAGATTACAAAGGAGGACTGGAGGGCCGGGCGGTGGTGGCGCACGCCTTTAATCCCAGCACTCGGGAGGCAGAGCCAGGCGGATCTCTGTGAGTTCGAGGCCAGCCTGGGCTACCAAGTGAGTCCCAGGAAAGGCGCAAAGCTACACAGAGAAACCCTGTCTCGAAAAACCAAAAAAAAAAAAAAAAAAAAAACAAAGGAGGACTGGAGATGTGGCTCAGTGGTACAGCACTTGCCTATCACGTACAAAGTCCAGGGTTCAATTCCCAGTACGACAAATAAGTAGTTAATTGCAAACAGACTTTCCTGCATAGCTTCTGTATGCACAGCTCAGCTCTGATTGCTAGATGATCTTCGTGCCATGGCATTCGGAAGCCCTTCTGCCTTCTTGCTGCCAGCCTAACACAAATCACCCTGTCAAATCAAACTGTCAAATGCCGAGACCTTTGATGAGACTTCTGCAGAAATCCTGAGCCAAGGGCTACTGCCACCATATGCCTGTTCCGGCTTCGTGTCAGCCAATACCTACTTTCCTTCTGCTTCCTCAAAGACAGTCTGGGAATCTGGAAACTGATTTGTTTGTTTTTGTTTTTGTTTTTGTTTTTGTTTGGTTGTTTGGTTGGGTTTTGTTTTGTTTTTCCTAGTTTCTCGAGACAGGGTTTCTCTGTGTAACAGTCCTGGCTGTCCTGAAACTCGCTCTGTAGACCAGGCTGGTCTACAGCTCACAAGGGATCTTCCTGCCTCTGCCTCCCAAGAGCTGAGATTAAAGTTATGTGTGACCATGCCTGGCTTGTTTTTGTTTTTGTTTCCAAACAAAATCCTGGCAAACTAGATTTAAGCTCTCAATCCTGCTGCTGCCACCTACTAAGTCCTAGGATTACAGGTGTCTGTCACCGTGCCCGACCTGGGCCTCCATTGTCATCACTGAAGAAGCAAAAAGCAAGAGAGGCATACTGTTTGGTGTCTGGCTAGACTTCGGAGAAGCGGCATACAGTGGGCTGCTCTGATCCTGCTGCCCAGTAACCCGGGGCTCCAATCAAATGACAGCTTTGCAACAGTCACAGCTTCGGGGAAGTTGCTCTGCCACTTGGGGCATAGTCTCTGGCATCTATGGATACTGCAGGGAACTTGTAGCTAGAGTTTTCCTGCCTGGCCCACAGTCAGGACAAATCTCTATCACCTGCCAGTCCCACAGTCGCTCAGACCCGACCAAGTATACACAGAGACTTATATTGGTTACAAACTGTATGGCCGTGGCAGGCTTCTTGCTAACTGTTCTTACAGCTTAAATTAATCCATCTCCATTAATCTATACCTTGCCACATGGCTCGTGGCTTACCGGCATCTTCACATGCTGTTTGTCATCGTGGTGGCTGGCAGTGTCTCTCTGACTCAGCCTTCCACTTCCCAGCTTTATTCTCCTCCTTGTCCCGCCTACACTTCCTGCCTAGCCAATGGCCAATCAGTGTTTTATTTATTAACTAATTAGCAACACATTTGCCATACAGAACATTCCACAGCAGGAACTGGCCAGCCCAGATTAGGGAGTCGTGAAGACTTCCATGGTCCAGACAATCTGCAGCTTCTTCTGCATCCAGCTGTTCTACTTCCCGCTGGAATGCCACTTGCTCTTAGGGACCTTTCCTACATTCTGTGGTCTCAAGTTTCTTTTCTTTTCTTTTTTGTCTATTTTTTGGAGACAGGGTTTCTCTGTGTAACAGCTCAGGCTGTCCTGGAACTCACTCTGTAGACCTCCAGGATGGCCTTGAACTCAGAGATCCACCTGCTTCTGCCTCCTTGGTGCTGGGATTAAAGGTGTGCGCCGCCACCACCTGGCGTTCAAGCTTCACTCTATTTTTATTGTTATTGTAATTTTTGTGTGTATGTAAGAAAAGGTCTCACTATGTAGTCCTGGCTGGCCTGAAACTCACAGAGATCCTCCTGCCTCTGCCTTCTGTGCTGGGACCGAACGTGCATGCTACCACCTGCTGCCCTCAAGTTTTCTGCACAGACTTTGTGTCTTATTAAATGAGACTCGGTCATTTGCTTTCTGAGTGAACCACTTGAGCTGACTTTGTCTCCCAAATGGATTGTGTGGTAGGAAGCAAGTTAGCCAGTATCTCAAAAACAGAAGAGCAGGGCTGCTGAGATGTGTGGAGGCCCCTTTAGGACAAGTGTGCGTGTTGCTGAAATCCAATAATCGAGGGCTTCATGCATGCTCGGCAAGTAGTCAGCCACTGGACTGCCAGCCCTAGGCCAAACTGAATGCCAACTAAAATGACACTTAGAGCCAGGCCGTGGTGGCGCAGGCCTTTAATCCCAGCACTCAGGAAGCAGAGGCAGGCCTGGTCTAGAGAGTGAATTTTAGGACAGCCAGGACTGTTACACAGAGAAACCCTGTCTCCATGCCATGGCTCAGTGGTTAAGAGCACTGGCTGCTCTGCTCTGCTAGAGGTCCTGAGTTCAATACCCAGCAAGCACATGGTGGCTCACAGTCATCTGTAATGGGATCCAATGCCCTTTTCTGGTGTGCAGCTGGACATGCAGACAAAGCAATACATAAATAAATAAACCTGATTTTCAAAACAAAAGCATAAAAACTGGTGAAGCCAGCTGTAGAGATATGGGTCATTTAATCTCAGCACTTAAGGAGGTAGAAACAGAAGGGTCCAAAGTTTGAAGTCATCCTCAGCTCCACAACTATACACCAAGTTGGAGGCTAGCCTGGGCTACAACATACATATCCATTAAAGATAGGTAGATAGGTAGGTAGGTAGGTAGATAGATAGACAGATAGATAGATGATAGGGGGAGAGAGAGAGAGAGAGAGAGAGAGAGAGAGAGAGAGAGAGAGAGAGAGAGAGAGAAGCTGGGGTTGGAGAGATGGCTCAACCCATAAAAACTCTTGCCAGATAAGCCAGGTGACCTGAGTTTGATCTGGAATCCAAGTAAAGGTAAAAGGAGAGGCTCAGAGGTTAAGAGCACTGGCTGCGCCAGGCGGTGGTGGTGCACGCCTTTAATCCCAGCACTCGGGAGGCAGAGCCAGGCGGATCTCTGTGAGTTCGAGGCCAGCCTGGGCTACAGAGCTAGTCCAGGACAGGCTCCAAAGCTACAGAGAAACCCTGTCTTGAAAAGAAAACAAAAAAAAGAGCACTGGCTGCTCTTCCAGAGGTTCTGAGTTCAATTCCCAGCAACCACATGGGACTCACAACCATCTACAGTGAGATCTGGCGCCCTCTTCTGACCTGCCGCCACACACGCATGTATGTATACATAATAAATAAATCTTTTTTTTTTTTTTTTTTTAAAGATTTATTTATTTATTATGTATACAGTGTTCTGTCTGCATATACACCTGCAGGTCAGAAGAGGGCACCAGATCTCTTTATGGATGGTTGTGAGCCACCATGTGGTTGCTGGGAATTGAACTCATGACCTCTGGAAGAACAGCCAGTGCTCTTAACCTCTGAGCCATCTCTCCAGCCCAGATAAATCTTTTTTTTAAAGAAAGAACAAATTCCACCAAGTTGTCCTCTGACACATGACACATGTCCCCAACCCACACACATTATACACAAAAATAAATTCTTATTTTAACATTTTTTTATTTCTTTATGAATGAGTATTTTGTTTGCATGTGTGTTTGGGTGCTCTGTGTGTGCCTGGTGCGGAACCAGAGAGGGCATCAGATCTCCTGGGACTAGACAGTTGTGAACCAGCACATGGGTGCTGCAAATCAAAGCGAGGTCCTCTGCTAAACCATCTCTCCAGCCCCCAAGTAAGTGTTTTTAAACTGATTTTGTGCTATGTATAGCTTAGCACAAAAAGTATGGGAATAAGAATGCAACTGAGGTGGCTCATTAGTAAAGATGTTTGCTGCCGAACCTCACAGAGCTCAGTTCACTCCCCAGAACCTACACAGTAGGAGAGAACCAAGGCCTACAGGTTGGCCTCTGGCCTCCAAGTGCGCTCTCTCTCTCTCTCTCTCTCTCTCTCTCTCTCTCCTCCCTCCCTGCCTCCCTCCCTCCCTGCCTCCCTACACACACACACACACACACACACACACACACACACACACACACACACAAATAAGTAATTTTTTATTTTGTTTTTTTTTGAGACAGGGTTTCTCCGGCTGTCCTGGAACTCTCACTTTGTCGACCAGGCCTACCTCTACCTGCCTGGTGCTGGAATTAAAAGCATACACCACCACCACCTGGCTAAAATAAGTAATTTTTTAAAATCCAGCTGAGGGCTGGCGGGATGGCTGAGTGGGTCAGGGCACTTGCTAGCAAGCCTGACGACCTGAGTTCACTCCCAAAGACCCACATGGTAGAAGGGGCAAAGGGACTCCTGACAATTGTCCCCTGACTACCACATGAATGCTGTAGCATGAGTACATCCACATAATAAAAAATAAATAAATTGTAAGTGTAAAAAAGTTAATATAGTTGAGATAATTTAAAACAGCAAGTTGTTACTTTTCTAAGTCCAGCAAGATCCTGAATGCTTAAGGGAAGATCCTTGTCTGTGTATCCTGCATATTGGGCGTTAACCGCTTAGATGCAAGATTATAAAACATCTGTAGCGAACTTCTGCCCTCCGGGGTTCTCCCATTGTGCTGTAAGCCTGTATTTAAGACCTCCTCCCTCCTTCAATAAACCGCATTCGGCATTAAAAAAAAAAAAAAGACCAGCGAGAACATCATCTCTCTCTTTGGTGTCAATCACTGAAAAATATTCTTGGACGCACGACAACTATATGGTCATTAAGGAATAGAAATAGTTCCAACAGAGCTCGTTTCTAGATGAGTCTACATCTCTGCACAGCGCCTGGTACACTGTGTCAGATACAGGGCAGGGGCCTGTTGAGTGGTGACAAGCATTTGCAAAGGCCTGGATGCTTTTGTCTCATTTTTGTCTATTATTACTAATTATTATTTCGCTGTCACCTCTAGAGTGGGTTGGAGAAGTTTCCTGAGAGGCTGGGTCCTTTTCTGTCTAGCTGCTCTTCAGGTCTAGGTTAACCAGCCTCCCAAATGGCCCCCAGTGACCTCTGCTTGTGCCATCCCCTCCTGCTGAGTGTAGGCTGCATTCAGAAACAGAACAAGCCAGGGGGTGAGGAATGAAATAGAGACAGAAGAGTCCCCAGGACTTGCTGGCCAGCCTAGCCTGCTTGGTGAGTTCCAAGCCAGTGAGAGACCCTGACCCAAATAAATAAGATGGCAGCCGAGGGCATGACCCAATGGGTAAATCGTTTGATGTGCAGACGTGAGGACCTGAATTTGAATCCCCAGAGCCCACATAAAGGCAGGCATGTTAACATGTTAGCATATATCTGTAATGCCAGCACTCCTACAGCAAGGCCAGGGGTAGAGACAAACAGATCCCCAGGAGCTTGCTGAAGGGCCTGTGCACACAGTGACAACCAGCAAAGTAAACCATGACAGCCTGAACTTGGAGTTGTCTTCTGACCGATACACACATGTTCACCTCCACTCATTCTCTCTCTCTCTCTCTCTCTCTCTCTCTCTCTCTCTCTCTCTCTCTCTCTCTCTCACACACACACACACACACACACACACACACACACACACACACACACACTCACGAAAAGGTAAATGGTGCCTGAGAAGGTTTGACCTGCACACATATGTGTACCCACACACACATGCACACACACACACACACACACACACACACATAAAGTGGACTAATATTCCTGCCTAGCTCATCAACTTGTGAAGGTTTGCTAAATATATTAAAAGTGCTTAGAGAAGGGCCTGACTGCAGCAGTAGCCACCCTTCCTTGGTATCCACAGCTTCCAAAGCCACAGACCCAACCAACCTCAGGGAAAAAACAGAAGAGAGCCAGGCTCCATGGCACATGCCTCTAAGCCTAGCCCTGGGGAGGTACAGAGGCAGGAACATCAGGCACTCAAGGCCAACCTGGGCTGTATGAGACCACAGAGCCATCTCCAGCCCCTCCCTCATGTTTCCTTTGTATTGGGTATCTGAAGTCTTCTACAGTGCTCAGGAGCAGCAGACCGTGCTGGTGAACACCTGTAATCCCAGCACTCCAGAGTCAGAGGCAGCAAGATCAGGAGCTGAAGGCTAGTCTTGGCTACACAGCAAGTTCAAGGGCAGACCCTCTCTCACAGAACACACGGGAAGAGGTGTGTGTGTGTTCCGTATAAACACTAAGGAGTGAGCATCTGAGGATTCTGGCATCTGCAGCATCCTTAAACCAATCCCCTGCGATTACAGCGACAACTCTCACTTAAAGTGCCACTCTTCTTGCTCTGAGAGCTGATGAGAGACGCAGTAGAGAGCGCCAGGCTTAAGTGCCTACCAGCAGTGCAACGGTAATGGACTCTAGAGAAATAAGGAGTGTGGGGTCTGACTGTTGGCAGGAACTCCTGAAACAGGGCCCAGGGATGGGTTTGCCACTGCCCCACAGTACCACTGGATGCCTCTAATGGCAGATGGGCCATGCTGCCAACTGGAGGTGGGGCAGCAGTTGGAGTTGGTGGGGGTGACTGAGCAGTCACTCCTTGGCACCCTGCATGGGGGTTCAGAACCCCTGCAGGAGAAAATGAAGGTACTGAATCTTTCCACAGGTTGGACCCCAAAGCCCAGCAATGCCAGGGACCTCTCCCACTATTCAGCCAGGAAATACTGTTTTCTTTTTGTCTTCAAGGATAAGCATTTGATTCCAGTTTACTTGCAAGACTGAAATCAGCTTTCCCCTTAATTGGAAGCTGTTATTCATTGTGTCTATTAAATGAGAGCAAGGTTGGAAAAATATAAACAGGAAATGTTTTCCATAAAAGTGAACCCAGCCTACCTAGAAAAGCTACAGAACAAGTCCAAGCAGAGGACGTTCTGGAAATGACAAAAAGGATAAAGGGCCGAGTGTGAGTGATGCTGCGTGCCTAGAATCCCAACGCTGAGAGGTAGAGACAGGAGGCTTCGGGATTCAAGGTCATCCCTGGCTACCTAGTAAATTTGAAGGCAGCCTGGTTTACATAGTGAGACCCTATCTAAAAAACAAACAAAAAAACCCAAACCAAAACAAAACAACAAAAACACACACACACAGAGCTGGGCATGGTGGCGCCCGCCTTTAATCCCAGCACTAAGGAGACAGAAGCAGGAGGAGGCTCTCTGAGGTCCAGGACAGCCAGGGCTACAGAGTGAGTTCCAGGATAGATAGCCAGGGCTGCACAGAGAAACCCTGTCTTGGAAGAGGGGGGGGGGAGGGGGAGAGGGAGAGGGGGGAGAGAGAGATCACTGAATAAAGCAGGGCACAGGGCCAATACAGGGCAGGGCCCCTCCTCTGTATCACGCTGAAGATGTGACACAAGTGGTCTGCGTACACACAAAGTACACCACCAATAGGGACCCCATTGTAAGCGCTGGACTTGAGTGACTAGGAAATGACCATATGGGTCAAATTATAGTAACAAAGGGCCGTCTGTGGTGGGGGCTGCCGCCGTGGTGGGGGCTGCCGCGGTGCAGGGAGCTGATGGAAATCTCTACCTCAGGCTTACTTTCCTGCAAACCCAAGTCTACTCTAAAAACAGTCAACAGGAAAACGAGGAAGCCAGCTTGGCTCGGAGGACACACGGTAGGCAGAGCCTGTTTGGCAGGAATTTGCAGCTGGGTGAGGCAGGGAAGGAGGTCACACGTCTGGGTTGTGGGATCTGGGAATTACTGAGGATGTTGGGAGGAGGTGACAGTGGGGCCAGCCTCCTTCTTTCCTTAGGCCCCTACCTCAGCCGGAGCCTTTACCATCTCAGCCCCAAGCTTCCCTCCTCCTCACACATCAGATCTGGCTTTTCCCCTCCCCCAGTCCCAAATCCTGAGCAAGGCGACATCGGTGGCCCTGAGCTTTAGGATATTGACCTGTCTCTGCTTCCACTGGGGGTACAGATCGGAGCTGAGACCAGGGACCCAGGAAGTGAACATCTGTAGGGTGTAGGGTGCCGGGGGATTGCAGGGGTGCCATACAGTAGCTGCAGGCCGAACTCTTCCCTGCTTTCCAGGCTTGTAGGCTGAAGTCTCCCATCTCTTCTCTCCTGGGAGCCAGGAGGGAGCAGAGGAAGCTAGTGGCCAGCTGGCCTCCCTGCTTGCTCTTATGTAAGACGCAGCGGGCCAGAGACTCCTCTCTCCCTCCCTCTGCGGCTCGCCTTGCAGCGGTTTATTTCTTCATTACTGCTCAGAGGTGGAAAGCAGTCCTAACTGTACTAATGCTCAGTTTTCCTGCACCCGGGCTTCGGAACCAGAACACCTGCCCCCGTGGAGAAGCATCTTATGTGACAGAGGGCAGACCAGGATGTTCATCCCTACCCCACCAGGCCTACTCGCCTCTCCTCCTCCCCTTCCTCTCCAGCATGCCCTGCCGCTCTCCCCTCCACTCGAGGCTTCTAGAAGGAAAGGATTTCCTGATAGGGACCTGAAAACTCCAAGGCAACCTTTGCACACACTACACAGAGGGGAGGTAGTCCATCAGGTATCGACACTCAGACTCTACACGTGGTTCTCATGGAGGGCGTAGGGGTACCCTAGGCTGCTGCCTCTTTGAGAAATGCCCTTCAGTTTGTAAGTGCACTGTGTGGCATTTACAGTCAGCGGTGATGGAAACCCACAGGCACCTGGGAGGGGCGGGCAGAGGATGCCCTTCTTAGACTCCACATCGACCACATCATTGTGCAGGAAGAATGCAGAGATGTCCCAGGATGATCTGATCTGGCCACTAAGAGTTTTTTCCCCACCCCTGAGAGGTGAGGGAGAGTTTGTAATTCAGGCAAACAGTCTTTCTCTGAGATCCCGATGAGAAAGGGTCTTGTCTTTCAAGCAGAACACCATCGTCATCCTTCAGGCAGGCCTGGGATTTGCACAGTGAACAAGCTGAGCCGGCCCATGATAAGATTAGATAAGGCAGGGCAAGGTGTCACCATTCAAGAGGATACTTTTGTTTTGTTTTTCGAGACAGGGTTTCTCTGTGTAGCTTTGGAGCCTGTCCTGGAACTCGCTCTGTAGACCAGGCTGGCCTCGAACTCACAGAGATCTGCCTGCCTCTGCCTCCTGAGTGCTGGGATTAAAGGTGTGCGCCACGACCGCCTGGCCAAGGTGACACTTTTTTTTTTTTTTTTTTTTTTGGTTTTTCGAGACAGGGTTTCTCTGTGTAGCTTTGCGCCTTTCCTGGGACTCACTTGGTAGTCCAGGCTGGCCTCGAACTCACAGAGATCCGCCTGGCTCTGCCTCCCGAGTGCTGGGATTAAAGGCGTGCGCCACCACCGCCCGGCCACTTTTTTTTTTTAATTTTTTTTTTTTAATGCCGAATGCCATTTATTGAAGGAGGGAGGAGGTCTTAAATACAGGCTTACAGCACAATGGGAGAACCCCGGAGGGCAGAAGTTCACTACCCATGTTTTACAATCTTGCATCTAAGCAGTTAATGCCAAGGTGACACTTTTTAACACATACATACCTCAGTGCAGCCACGGACACCTGGAACTGGAGGTTGGAGGTTCCTGCCCTGTCCGGAAACTGCCTGGCCGGCCATGGAACTACCTTAAGTCATGTTTTCAATGGTCTAAGGCAGGCCGAGCTCTCCATGGTTAGTCTCAGGTCACTATGCTGGTTACTTTTTGGAGGCATCTGAGAAGAGAGACTCTCACTGAAGAATTGTCTCCATCAAATTGGCCTGTAGGCAGGTCTGTGGGGGCATTTTCTTGATTAAAGGTTGATGTGCAAGGGCCCAGCCTACTGTGTATGTGGGTCTGGGTGGTCTAGGCCAGCAAGTTAGCACACTATGAAGAGCAAGCCAGTAAGCAGTGTTCCTCCATGGTCTCTGCTTCAGTTCCTGCCTCAGTTATGGCCTCTCCATGGTCTCCATGGCCTGTCTCTGTGGCTTGTCTCCATGGTCTCTTTCTGTGGCCTCTCTCCGTAAGATTCTAAATTACAGCATTTAACTCACAAAAATATCATTTCAATGCAATGAGACACTAAGGTTAGGTAGAATGAACATAAGGCCAACTTTGGTATCTTTAGGTTCTTTACACTAATTCTAATTCTGCCCCAGAATGGTTTTAATCTTAGGTCAAATGATACTTTTAAAGAATTATTTATTAGTTGATTGCCATGGACCAGACCCTACCTGTTGCTTAGCCACCCAGCTCTTGCATCTCTCCAACAATCCCTGTGTGAGCATAGTAAACAGGTTTGCAGATTCCAGTTTGGCACTGGAATCTGAATCCAGTCTGCATGCTTCCCATAATACTGTGCTAGTCTAGGCTGTAGCCTGACTGTTGTTGACCTTCAACCTCTTGTTTTACTTCAAGAGCAACAAAGTAGGACTCACGATTAAAAAAAAAGACAATCCACAAAGTTATGAGTCTACAGTATTCAACTTTCTGAAAATAAAGGAAGGTGGGCCCAAAATGTACCCAAAATATTAGTTTTTAGCTAGTAACGGACAAGTTTTAAAAATCCAAACTTGGGCTGGAGAGATGGCTCAGCGGTTAAGAGCACTGGCTGCTCTTCCAGAGGTCCTGAGTTCAATTCCCAGCAACCACATGGTGGCTCACAACCATCTGTAATGAGATCTGGCACACAATAATAAATAAATAAATCTTTAAAAAAAAAAAAAAATCCAAACTTGTTAAGGGATTTTCCCCCTAAAATATAACAAATATATATCAAATGGCAAACTACTACAAAAAGTTTTAGACATTTAACACCATTTTCTGTATGTTCTAGGATGAGTCACACAGCTTAAGGACCAACAACATTCCTAATGCAAACAGGCACATGACATACACAAAATTAGACATCTATCACCTGCCCTCCTCAACCAGGGACAGGTCGAAATATCCTAAAAATCCATATTTCCCTTCTTGTTGACTGAACCTAAGGCCTCACTGAATTATATCTCTATCCTTTCCATACTTTTTTAAAATCACATTTTAATTATTTCCCCATTAACAAAAAAGATCCTTAGAGGTAAAGATAGTGGTTTGCTACAGATGTCTCATGACTCACATATGTACTCAAATAACATGGGTTTTATCATTTAAATGGTAAGTTATTCATTAAAGTTGCAATATGCAAAATATATGGGAAATAGTTTTCTAAGTATTTAATGCAAAAATGATATAAACTTAAGCACTTTAAAAACAAATTCTCGGCCGGGCGGTGGTGGCGCACGCCTTTAATCCCAGCACTCGGGAGGCAGAGCCAGGCGGATCTCTGTGAGTTCGAGGCCAGCCTGGGCTACCAAGTGAGTTCCAGGAAAGGCGCAAAGCTACACAGAGAAACCCTGTCTCGAAAAACCAAAAAAAAAAAAAAAAATCTCAAAATCAAGAAAAACTAATTTATGTAGCTCTTAGCTCTTATTCTATTATATACATACATACATACATACATACATACATACATACATACATATACATGCACACATACACACACACATATATACACACACATATATACATATATATATAGGTTTTTCAAGACAAGGTTTCTCTGTGTAGCTTTGGAGCCTGTCCTGGAATTCACTCTGTAGCCCAGGCTGCCCTGAAACTCACAGAGATCCTCCTGCCTCTGCCTCCTGAATGCTGGGATTAAAAGCCTGCGCCTCCACCACCCTGCTACATATATATATATATATATATATATATATATATATATATATATATATTTTTTTTTTTTTTTAAAGACAGTCTCAATATGTAGCCCTAGCTAGCCTCAAGGTTGTAGCAAATCTTCCTGCCTCTGCCTCTCCAGTGTTGAGATTTCAGTTGTGCACCACCACACCCATCTGTGTATTTCATGATTTAAGCCATTAACTGGAATTGGTCACATGAACAGGCCCCTTTCTTCAATCATGTTCAAATATTATCTCCTGTATTCCCTTTTAATCAATTTCCCAGTTTATAGCAAAACTCACAAATAACTAATGATGACATTCAACAATAAATTTATCAAACACATAATCAGCTACCAAATAATTATGCTACTTTAGAAAGTTTGAGATTAACAATCTTGTAAATTTAATCAGAACAACATTCAAATTTCAACTTTAATGTAGAATGCTAACATTATTAATTTAAGTGACAGCCATTCCAAGTTTAAGTATTTATTTAGTTTAAAAAAAAAAGTGAAGTTTTTGACCTGGTTAAGCTTTTAGGCTTTCGAGAAACAGTTCAGCTGAGACCCATTCGGATGGGACACAGAGGCTTCCAGTCTGAGGAAACAGGATCAGCTGAGGAACTGGCGAGGTGAGGTAGCTGTAGCTTGTTCTGCTTCTCTGATCTTTCAGCATTCACCCAAATACCAGGCCTGGGTTTGTTTTTATTAATAAGACCTGTTAAGATTCGTGCTACAGTAGTGTGTGTATGTGAATGTTTACTGCCCCAGATTCCTTGGTGGACATTCCAATTTCCAGGATAACGGTATCAGAAGTTGAGATTTTTGAGAGGTGATGGAGTTGTATGGATAAAATCCTTATGAGGAAGATGAGTCTGCTGAGAGCAGCCAGAGGAATCCCCACTTCTGCCATGTGACGTTAGAGCACAAAGATGGCCATCCATGAAAGCGTTCAGTCATCACTAGAATTCTATCACGCTGCCACTCTGTTCTTGGGCTTCCAGACTTGGCAAGAAACACATTCCCACTGTTTACAAACTACTCAGCACATGCTGTTTGGTGACTGCAGTGCTGATGGGCTGATTGGATTGGGTAGGACAATAAAGGAAGTGGGAAACCAAGGCAAGAGGAAGCAATGGAGTTGTCTTCAGCAAGGTGTGGCCAGAAGATGAAGGTAGGGCAGAGGTGCCAGCACCAGATTTTTCCAGAAATTTTTAAGTAGGTAAATATGGTGCGCATCCAACTCACCAGATTGTGAGAAGCAGGGAAAATACATCCAGCCCCAATGGTTGTAGCCACATAGCAGCTAGGGGAGAGATGTCTCCTGAGTAAAGCATGCTGCTGTGCCCCTGCTAACCACCCACACTTACTTGGAGAATTCACATGAGTGAGAAGGAAGCTGTGGTTGCCAGAAGCTACAGAGAGGCTTCTTAATGGTGCACTGTACCAACTGGGAGAATTCACTGCCCAGCATGCTACAGAGTCTCAGGTATGTTCCTCATTCATTGTGAACACTTTTCTGCCTATTGGTTGTGGTGATATTTTATTTGTGCTTTAATAAATAAAGCTTGCCTGGAGATCAGAGGAAAAAGGAAGCCATTATAAGTAAACAAAGAAGTCAGGCAGCGGTAGCACACACCCTTAATCCTATCACTTAGCAGGCAGGATCTCTGTGAGTTCAAGGCCACACTGGAAACAACCAGGTGTGGTGGCACATGCCTTAAATTCCAACACTAGTTAACCAAGGAGGTCTGTAAAGACAGACATACAGACAGAAAGTGACAGAGCTGGGCAGGAAGAGGAAGTGATGTAGCTGGGCAGAGAGAGCAAATCAGAGGGCAGAACAGCAAGGCATATAGACGTGGGTAGACAGGAAGTAACTCGCAGTTGGAAGCTGCAGAGTTGGTGAGGTAAAGTTGGCTGGTAGCTTTCCCTATTTCTCTGATCTCTCTATGGCTTTCACCACCCCACCCCACCCAAAAAAGTGAAAGGCCTCACAGCCATCCTCTCTGCCGTGAGCCACTCCTCTTCCTCAGGATTTCCATGCCGATGGGTATAGTATGACACACTAGAAATTACCTTATTGACTTCATTCAGTGCATTCATCTTTCCATTGAAAGAAGAAATTTGCAATAATCTGTAAAAGAAACTCAGTTTTACATTGATGGTAGAAATTCCTGTACAAGATTACTTCCAAAGATTAAGGAACTTACCTAAGTATCATTTTTAACCTAAATATTTCTAAGTTCTTTACAGTTTCTTCTTGTCCAGGAACCCGGGAAGCTAAATTCTTCAAAGATTTAATAATCATTGAAAGAGCATCATTTTTGGCTTCATTCTTTGCTTCTTTCTTCAGTTCTTCATCAGTTAAGTTTTCTAAAAACTGTGGAACCATTTCTATTATTGGAAGAAAGTATTTCTTCACTGTGTGAAGAGTGAGAAACTCATAGCACTGTCCGAATGGTCTGAAATAAGATAGGAAACTTCTGTAAATACTCAATTTCTTCATCAATTTAGGAAATTCTCACAGTACATGTAGTATTTTTAAAACATCCAAATAACAACTAAGAAAAATCTCCACTTCAACTACTACTTGTTTTTAGATTTTGTGTGTGTGTGCGCGCGCACATTTGCATTTGGATTGGAATATGTGCATGTGAGAGCAGGTACCCTCAGAGGCCAGAGCTATCAGATCCCTTGGAGATGGTGTTAAAGACAATTGTGAGCCACTTGCTGTAGGTGCTGGGAACAGAACTCAGGACATCTGAAAGAATATCCACTTAACTAACCACTGAGACATCCTCACTACTCCATTCCCCGCCCCCCAGGAGCTGAGGACCGAACCCAGGGCCTTGCGCTTTAGGCAAGCGCTCTATCACTGAGCTAAAGCCCCAACCCCCTCCATTTCTTAATTGAGCCAAAATAAACTCAGAAACTAACAGAAAACTGAACATTTCATTTTAAAAGATAACTTACTTAATAAGGGCTGCAATTATCTGAACGTTCAATGCTGATCCATTAATAAAACGATCGTGCAATGTCTGGAATCCATTTAAAGTGCCAAATTTGTTGAGGAGATCCACTAGCCAACCCTGTAATACAATTAACATCAAAGTTTACTTTTTTGGCTTTTAAGAAAAATCAAAGTACTATTTTGACTGACACATTAAAACCAATTGATGTTAAACCATTCATGAAGGACTTCGAAACATTCACAGTAATCCGTCTATGATGAAGCATAAGTAGCAAGCACAAATTAGATTGTAGGAACACACTGCTCCTATCAGTATTGCTAGTGAAGAATTAAAACCATGTTTCTGTCTCAGCAATCACACTGTACGAGAATGTGGCTTTCCTAAGTACCTAAAAATACCTATATTAAAATAATTTATGAGGTTAAAAGGCTCAAGTAATAGCAAGGAAAAGCTATTTAATAATCTAGTGTAAAAAAATTCTGAGTAAATACCCCCACCCCCAAGACAGGGCTTCTCTGTGTAACAGCCCTGGCTGTCCTGGAACTCAGAGATCTGCCTGCTTCTGTCTCCTGAGTGCTGGGATTAAAGGCATGTGCCACCATTGCCCACCCCTCAGTCAATTTCTTACTGTAGTTATAAGCAGTTAAAATTTCCATGTAAATAGAATAATCTTGAAGCCTAAAAGTGAACTGTCAATTAAAAACTGGCCCATATGTCACAGGAATTGAACACTTGTCTACCATGAGCACAGGCTGAGAAGGTTTGATACACTGCTTACATTGCAGGAGGAACAAAAAGAAAAAAAATTAAAAAAAAATTATACCATCGTATAATATGTGTTATTACTAACTAGAACATCTGGGTACTTTTGTTGACTCATATAAATGCATTCAATTCCCATCTTTACCATTTGAAAAACTCGAAATGAACTAAAAGGTTACAAAAGAATTAAATATATCTGAAAGCTAAATACTTAAGACAACCTGTTACACCTTACCACACTCTAGAAGGCCGTATTTTAAAAGCCAGTAAGGGGGAAGGAAAGGCAATTTCTCTATTATACTCTAGGCAAAAATAATGCCTACAGATATTTTTAAAAAGGGGAATGCTGAATAAAGATTTTATTGTTGTCTGGGTGATGGTGGCATATGCCTTTAATCCCAGCACTCAGGAGGCAGAGGCAGGCGGATCTCTGAGTTCAAGGTCAGCCTGGTCTAGAGTGAGTTCCAGGACAGCCAAGGCAATGCTGTCTCAAGAAACCAAGAGAAATACAAGAAGCTAATTGGAGCTATCTAAATTTTAAGTTCTCTAGGACGTCAACTATCATATTTCAGTAAGTTCAATATTTTCCTACCTTTTAATTGGCTTAGAAGACCAATTCTAGGTCATTAAATCTCAGTATTTATTTTATGTGTATGAGTATTTAGCAGTAAATATTTCACCCTGTGCACGTCTGGTGCCCAGAGGCCAGAAGAGAACATGGCATCCATTGGAGCCAAAACTGAGGAGGATTGTGAGCCACCACGTGGCTGCTGTGAACTGAATCCAGATCCTCTACAAGAGCAACAAGTGCTCTTTAACCACTGGGCCATCTCTCTAGCCCAAACCCCCTAACTATTTGGCTCACCACATCTCTTTTGGGATTACTTGTAAAAAGGAATATGTTTGTTATGTATTTTTTTAATTTCTTTAGTAGCTAGAATGAGACTACTGAGATGATATACTTAGTTCTATTCTTTCTCTCTTTTTTTTTTAATAAAGATTTTATTTATGAGTGTTTTGTCTGCATGTATATGCACTACCTGTGAGTGGAGGTTAGGAGGAGACATTAGACACCCTGAACTGGCAACATCCAACCAGTTCTACATAGAAAAAACATTTAAATGATTCCATAGCCTAGAATGTGCATGTTCTTTTTGGGGATGGTCGTTGGGGCGTACTTGCGAAACAGTCCTGGCTGTCCTGGAATTTGTGCTTTAGACCAGACTGGCCTTGAACTCAACAGATCCACCTGACACTACCTCCTAAGTGCTGGGACTAAAGGCATATGCCACCACTGCCAGGTTGTTTATGCTCTTTTAAAGGTAGTTTTCCTTTTATTTTTGGATACGTTTCTTTTAAAAAGAATAGCATATATGCCGGGCATAGTGGCATATACCTTTAATCCCAGCACTCAGGAAGGAGAGGCAGGCAGGCAGATCTCTATGAGTCTGGTCTACATATTAAGCCCAGAGCTACATAATAGAGAAATCCTGTCCCAAAAAAAAAACAACAAAAAGAATAACATACATGAATTTTACCTGAGACCCTTTCCCCTTTAACTAATCAGGTTTTTCTTATTTTAAACATTCAATTAATTTTATTTAATTATCTTTAAAATCCTAGGGAGGGAGAGAAGTATGATACAGTTAAGATAGCACCATAGAGAGTTATAGTCTCAGAGAGTTGCCAATAGCTTTATCTATCATTGGCTAAAAGCTGAGGGAGGCCACATGAGTTCAACAGTGGAGGAAATAAAGACCTGGCCACAACTTTTAGGTGATGATTAAGTAGGAAGGCTCAAAAACAGACTCGGAAGCTCAGTGACTTCCAACTTTTCAAAAGTCAACAAACAATACAAGACACTTCAAAGGGAGTGTCATAAGATAACTTACAATTGAGAAAATCCACTCCCATCAGCTATTTTTGATGATCTGAATTTTGCCACAAGTGAAGTACTACTAATCTAAAAATCCAGAATCTAAAAGCTTTCTTTAGCTAGGTGGTGGTGGCACACACCTTTAATCCCAGCACTTTGGAGGTAGAGGTAGGGGGATCTCTGTGAGTTCCAGGACAGCCAGTGCTACACAGAGGGACCGGACCCTGTGTTGGAGAAAACAACAACAAAAAATGTCTGAGTAATGACACATTTCAAATGTTCGAACTCGAGGGACTCCGTTAGTGAGGATCTATGCAAATATTCCAAAATCTGGAAGAAAAAAAATCGAAAACCCTTCTAATTCCAAGCATCATATATAAAGGATACTCAACCTTTGGAGAGTCACATTTAAAAAAATTTACGCTTCCTTTAGGTTTTATATCATAATGTCTGCATCCAACTAGGGACAGAGTTGAAAATTCTGACTAACACATCTTTGATAAGTTTTTTTTTCCTTTTTTTTTTTTTCCGGGACAGGATCTCTCTGTGTAACCTTGGCTGTCCTGGAACTCACTCTGTAGACCAGGCTGGTCTCAAACTCTCAGAAATCCTCCTGCCTCTGCTTCCCAAGTGCTGAGATTAAAGGCATGAACCACTACCTCCTGGCTGATAATTTTATTTTAAGTTTATAAAGATTTAACAATGAAGTCACAAAATTCCTCTGATTTCAGCAGCTAATAGCCAACTCCCTAGAATATGGGTAACCATAATCTAGGCTACAATACATACGAACGAACACACACACACTAAACTCAAAGGCTTTGAACACCTATCTTTTTTTTTTGACAGTTTTTATGTAAGAATCAGATTTCAAATACATAAATGTATCTTCATAAATGTCCCTCTAAAATTTGGTATTAGTTATGTTGAATAAAGTTTTATTTTTCCTTTGAGTTTCTTAAGCAGATTATTGACCCACTGAGAAAAATAAAAAAGGAAAATACAGACAGAACACATGCACGCACGCGGTTTCTCTGCATAGTCTTGGAATTCGCTTTGTAGACCAGACTAGCCTCGAACCTTGAGGCCAGTCTACCTCTGTCACTGGGACTGAAGGTGTGTGCATCACCATGTCTAGCTAGAAGGAACTTTTGAGTATGAAAATTATCTTTACTTTGATGGTAACTGGATCCTACTCAAGCTAAAATAAGCCATCTATCTAGTGGCAACACTATGAACTGGAAAAATAACAGTTCTAAGTTTAACACATTACTGGTGATTTCAAGCTCTAACCAAATAAACCGAACATTGTACACATGACTTTCATTTTTTTTTTTGGCTGGTTAGGAAAAGAAAATTCCCAGATCTCTGAAATATTTCCCTAGGGACTAGATAGATGACTCAGCTTTAAGCACTGATTGCTTTATGACAAATTAGCTTCGATTCCCAGCACCCTCATGGTGACTCTAACTCCATTTGTAGCGGATCCAGTACCCTCTTCTGGCCTCTAAAGGGCACAGGTCTGCACATGGTGTACAAACATACATACAGGCAAATTACTCATGCACATGAAATAAAAACAAATCTTTAAAAAAAGTTTCCCTAAAGTCTAAACTTAGAAACTATTATTGCTAGCACTTGCTAAAGGAAATAAAAACTATAAAAGTATAAATTTAAAAGTATATAGTAAAAAACTAAAGTACAGTCTGTTTACACTGCTACAGGAAATTTGTTTTCAACTATGTATTTTAGTAAAATTTCAAAGTTTTACTATTCTGCTTCTATTTTATAATTTCATCATTGTACTGTTGTGATGCATTACTTAAGCATGTATAACATATACCTACTTTGAAGTACAAAAAAAAATCATGGCCTATTGATCTGAGGTTTCTAATCAGTCACAATCTCCTCTATTATTATTATAGAGCAAACAGATGTTTTATATTAACCAAATTATTACTATTTCCAGGTTGAGTAAAAGGTAATAGGGATTAACTATATAGAGAGGGGAAGAAAAGCCATAAGCCCTGAACTAAAATACTATGACTATGCAAAAGGGCTCCTAGTGCTATATATCGTTTCACTTAAAAGTTTCAAAGTACATTTGCTTGTCAGATCCCAACTATTACTACACAGAAAAACTAAACAGTAGTAGAATACAATAAAACATAGCTTTGGTATAAAAGAAAGAATTCAAGCCATGATGTAAAATCCCTTTCAGAGTGTAATTAGTCTTTTTCCGTGTTAAAGGAGATTGAGATTAATACTTAAAGTTCTGTGGTAGATAGAATAAAACAATCTTAATATTTAACTTTGAAAGTAACAAACCAACACACTTTTGGTGATCGAGGGTCTGGAGAACGAGCAAAGAGTTCATCTTCAGGCACCTGAACACTTGAGGACACCGATTCACATGGACGTGTACCATTGTAGATATGGAATTTGCAATGAGGATTTAAGGCCATGGCAAGAAGTTCTAGGAGTGGAAACCAGTCTTGGGCCAACTTAGCCACACATAGCTCCACCAGGCGATGAGTATTGTTAATAATACATCTCTGTTACACATGGGAGAAAGGTGATTCAGAATGTGAAAACATTGCAATTTCAAACACAAGTTGTCATCCTAATTACCCTTATCTTAAAATTAAATGAGCTCCTCATTTTTATACTGATTACTTCAATTCTATTTAATTCATTAGTACTATGACCAAATTAATTTGCTTTATAATTTATATGGTGTGTACTTTCAAAAAGCTACCTGCTTAAAAAGGAAATAGGTACTATGAGTTGCCAAATTCTGTTCTATCTCTTCAGGCAACATACAAATTCCCATTTTGTTCTCTCTTTGGAATTCTTACACTAGAAGCAACAATTCTAAAATTGAAATAATATATCAGTTACCCCAGATGGAAGACTATACACTCACAAGCTCTGTATTTCTGAGAAATTACGTTATGTTGGGACTTTTACCCCATCATCCTCACTGAAAAAATGTTCAGACCACAAAAATATCAACTGCTTTATGACTATTTCCATAGTGAAACAAATAACAGGTTTGTAGCACTTACAGCATCTTATTAGTCCAGATACAACTTCTTTCACTCTCTAAGTGAAATCTGATTGCATCCTACAAATAACAAGTACTAAAGTATTTGCATTGTGTCTGTTCATAGTTTGGAGATATTAGGGCCCTAAGATCACTTTAAATAGTCTACTTAAAAGGGATGACAATTTATTTTCTTTTCTTTCTTTTTTTTATTGGACATTCAGTTCTTTATTAGACCATAGACACAGTATCACAGCTTCACAGAGTTAAACAAATGCAATATAAACAAAAGGAACACACTTTAAAATAATATTCTACAACAAAGAACAAAGGAAAAAATCCTGCATTGTTACAGGGTTTTACATAATGTTGAATGCTTTCTATATTCTTGGAGGAGGTCTGGCTGGCTGTCATGGATTCTCCCATAAAGTCTGGTTACTGCGTTGTAACTTGGCTTTTTTTTTTTTATGCCGAATGCCATTTATTGAAGGAGGGAGGAGGTCTTAAATACAGGCTTACAGCACAATGGGAGAACCCCGGAGGGCAGAAGTTCACTACCCGTGTTTTACAATCTTGCATCTAAGCTGTTAATGCCCAATATGCAGGATACACAGACAAGGAACTTCCCTTAAGCATTCAGGAGGGTGGAACCCGGCAGGGAATTAGCATAGGGAGGCTATCAAGGTCAAGGTCAGCGGGATGACAATTTTAAATTGAATCCAGACTAAACAACTGTTTAAAGGGTAACTCATGGCTCTGAAATATACATGTTTCTTTGCTGTCCGTTTCTGCAGTGAGTTCATTTCTCATTTCCTCTACAACACTGATCTTTCAAGTCCCCCAGACATGCATTACATTTTCTCCATCTTGGGCAAGTTTTGCCTTCCTTAACAATATATAAAATAGCAGTACATCTCACGATTGACTGTATCAGATTTTCAATAAAATGGGGTGATCTGTCTAAGGTCAAAAGGCACTGGAGAACCAGGGAGAAAGATTAAACCCAGTAATTTTAACTCTAAATCTCATGGTAGTTTTAAATGCCCATGCTGCCTCTAACAGAAATAATTCACTATAAAATTACTTTAAAAGTTACACTTTTATACTACAGTAGGCCAAATATATCATACACAAATACACACACACTTGTCCTCCCCATCCAAAGGACCACTATACAATCTGCTTTTTAAAAGTCAAATGGAAAACTCACATGAATCTCAAACTTCCAGCCACTCACTGCTTCATCTGTAAGGATTTTTGTGAATGAGATTGTTAGCCCATCTCGGAAAAATCGCTGACATGCTTCGCTTTTAACATCAAGGCCTAAAAAGGGGGAGAGAAAAAAAAACATATCACAATGCTCAACTGTGTGATGAAAGACATAATTGGAAATACAGTTGCAGAGAACTTCTGGAAAAAAGTTCACAGCATTATCATAACACTATTGTTATTTCAAAGTGTCTACACATCAGCAAGGAAACTTGATTCAGAAATAAAGTAATTTGTTTAAAAATTATTAAAGAAAACTTTATATATGTGTGGGTGGGGCCTAAGTGTATACCACGTTTCATTCAGGTACTATAAGAAGCCAGAAGAGGGTGTCTGACTCCCAGGAGCTGTTATTATATGTTGTTGTGGGACACCAGTCATGGGTGCTAGGAACTAAACCTGGGTCCCTTCTCTTCAAGAGCAGCAAACATTCATAACTAACTGCTCAGCTATCTCTTCAGGCCTCCCAAATCAAATTCTAATTATGCAAAAGTACACTCGATGTGGTAATATTAACAATAACTCAGGGCTGGAGCTATAGCTCACTGCAAGGGTAGCTTCTCTAACTTGTACAATGACCTTAGGTTTAATCATCAATTAAAAAAAAATAAAGGAGCCGGGCGGTGGTGGCACACGCCTTTAATCCCAGCACTTGGGAGGCAGAGCCAGGCGGATCTCTGTGAGTTTGAGGCTAGCCTGGACTACCAAGTGAGTTCCAGGAAAGGCGCAAAGCTACACAGAGAAACCCTGTCTCGAAAAACCAAAAAAAAAAAAAAAAAAAAAAGGAAATAAAAAATTAACCGATAACGCTATAAATTAATACACTATATATATCTTAAGCCCAAAATGATGGTCAGTACCATGTGAAGACTCTAAATATTTCATAGCATTTTGTTCTGAAAATAAGCCTTAAAATTTACATTCACAAATATTTTTAAAATATTAGTTTGCAAACTATGTACCTAGCACCCACTCCTATCTTTACTGTTCTCCAAGTGGCCAAGTAAGATGAATTGTTTCATGTTTCACTATCATCTCTTTCTTCTTCCAAGTCAAGAATCTATTTTTTCCTTTTGTCTTTTTAAAAGTTCCGTTATTTACGTGTGCGTGCACACATGCATGATTGAGGGGGTTCTAGGGAGTGCACATAGAGGTCAGAGGACAGCTTCTGGGGAGTCAGTTTGATCCTGCCACTTTTAAGTGAGTTCCAGGGGTTGAATTCAGATCACCACGCCATCTTTTCAGCCCTACAATTTTTTATCTTTACTTCATCTCATCTGATTTAAAAAAGACAACAGAGCCATGTGTCACCAATACAAAGAATGACTTTAACGTCTCAATCTATATAAAATATATTTGATTTTGATTGTACAATATGAGTGACATTGAAACTTTAAAAATGGAGCATCATGTAAAATAAACTATGGTGCTCTAAATCAGTATGGGAGAGGAATACAAATCTACTGAATGTCAATGGCACTAACTGAAATACCGTATTTTTACTACATAGTTAATGTTTAGACTATAAAACTAGCAAAATTCACTTAAATTGTGAAAAACAATCATAATCTGATTAAACTTTTTTCATAGCTTTTCAAGATTGGTAAGGCATAACAAACATTCTTTAAACAAAGGAGGAATAACTGATGTAAGATAAAATTTCCCCTTGCCAGGGAGTGACATGAACCCAAGCAAGGTACTATAAAAATGTTAATTTGGCAATAACTAATACAATCGCTTTTTGTTAGTTATGACACACCCAGAACAGTTATGTTTGGGTACATGTCTTCCAAAGGTTTGGTCTCCACTCTGTGGTGATATGGGGAGACTTGGCAAACCCTTGTAAAAGGTAGAATCTTTTGAGAAATCTGAAAAGTAGGGGTCTGCCCTCTTGTGAGATCCCTTATCTTTCTCATTTCCTGGACACCAAAAGGTGAGCAGCTTTGCTCTACCCACACATTTTCCCCTGACCCTAACTGTAACCCTATGAAATCTCAAGAACTGTGAGCCAATAAAGCTTTGGTTTGTAAGTTGTTTATTATCTGTCACAGTAATAAAAAGATAATACAAAAGACTATCTTAGAAAATAAATGTTGCTCCTTTTAATTTCCAGTGCCTTAGCCAGGTGGTGGCAGCACACATCTTTAATCCCAGCACATGAGAGGCAGAGGCAGGTGGATCTCTGAGTTTGAGGCCAGCCTGGTCTACAGAGTGAGTTCCAGGACACAGCCAGGGTTACTCAAGAAACTCCACTCCCTCAAATTCCAGTGCCTTAAAAAGCAAACTGAGCACCATTACTAAGAGAATTCAGGGGCTGGAGAGATGGCTCAGAGGTTAAGAGCACTGGCTGTTCTTCCAAAGGTCCTGAGTTTAATTCCCAGCAAGCACATGGTGGCTCACAACCATCTGTAAATGAGATCTGGTGCCCTCTTCTGGCCTGCACGGATCTGTGCAGACAGAACACTGTATACATAATAAATAAATAAATCCTTAAAAAAAAGAAATATGAATACACACACACTTTCTGTCTAGCAATCTTGAGGGTTGTCCTTTTTAAACAGATGTGAGCTCTATCTTTAAGCTAACTATATATACACTTGTCTTTTAACAGAAAAATAAAGTTTTCAGGAGTAAAGTGAAAATATATCTAGTAGCATGCATTTGGAAAAGCACGACACTGAAACATACCTTTCTTACTAAGATCAATAGCAGCTTCTAGAAGCACTTCTAATTCCCCTTTCGGCAAAACTGGAACGACCCATCGAGGCCTAGGAATTTACAAAATAAAGAGGCTTACTGGTTATGCACTAAATAAAAGAGGTACTATAGTCAGTTACTAATTACAATTAGTTATTTTCACTATGAAAACATTAAGTAGGCCGGGCGGTGGCGGTACACGCCTTGAAACCCAGCACTCGGAAGGTAGAGGCAGGTGGATCTCTGTGAGTTCGAGGCCAGCCTGGTCTACAAAGCGAATTTCAGGATAGGCTCCAAAGCTACACAGAGAAACCCTGTCTCAGAAAAAAACAAAAAACATTAAGTATTAACTAAAATAACATTAAATATTAAAACAGTGGGGCTGGTTGAATCATTTTTTACAATTAAGCATCATTTGTTGTCTCTACAAGCAGACTTCTAAAAAATATTAAAAAAACTACTATAATAAAGTATCAATTAGGCATCACAGAGGCCTATTATTAAATCTTCACAGGCAAAGGCTTTCAGAATTCAGATTAGAAAAGGCATGCCTTGAAATTCTTCACAAAGAACAAAAGCTTCAGGAGGCCAAGACTGATTATTTATGCCTTATAATCTATCAACTTTTTCTAAAGGATCTGCAGAATCCACAGGTGTCTCTCCCTTAAACAAGGATGCAGCGTTCTCTCTAGTTTCAGTGCTGACCCAAACATCTGGCCATCTATCCTTTTCATAGGCCTTCTCAATCATCACCATTTAATTCACCCATTGTTCCCCAGAAGAGTCAACCTTCTAGCCAACCACTGAACTCTCTCCTAAGAGCTGGTAAAATTCCCAACCACTCTTGCCCCTTTATTTAATAAAAGCACTTCATTAATAACCTATTAGAAACAAATAACTATCATCATTTATTTAAAAATGTCCTTTGCATTTTTCTTTCATAAAGAATTGTTTTTATGCAACCTAGTATCTAAACCTGCATATTTTACCAACCACCAGACAAAACTGAAATGTAACAATGCAGCTTTCTGTTATGTCATCTGTGCTGTTAAGAACAATCAAGGATTTTATAAATATCCTTAACATTGATTTGACAATAATTCATTGCATGCAACTATTACAAGCTGCTACTACAAGCATGTATATTTCTCTTAAATGTTCCCTTTAAAATGAGTCAATTGAGAGAATATTTCAAACAAGTAAAACAAGTTATAAAATTATAGTAAGATTTTATATTTATAGAAAAATACATACATAATTGTAAACACAAATATGGAAAAATGTACTCCTGATTTATGTTAAGAGAAATTTTTGGTTGAGATATGTGGGGAAGGGGCTAGATAAATTTTATCTACTTACTATATGTTACACAACATAGTTCTGGGCTTAACAATGCATACTAATTACTAAGAAATTCAGATTTTTGTTGGTGTGTTTTTTTCAGATAGGGTCTCACTATGTGTGTGGGTCTCTGGCTGTCCTAGAACTTACTCTGTAGACCAGGCTGGCCTTGAACTCACAGAGATTTGCCTGCCTCTGCCTCCCAAGTGCTGCGATTATTTATGTGTGCCACCACCGCCCGGCTCCGTTTTCTTTTTAATGCAAAGGATTTTTATTTCTCCATTCATGTATTCAACAGTTTTGACTTTTATTAAGAAAAAATACAACAAAAAGGCAAAATCCCTATATTTTCATTATTCTTTTAAAAATACTCCCATTTTTAATCAATTAATTTGTGTGTATGAGTGCTCTGTCTGCATGTATGATTGGTGCCTTTAGAGGCCAGAAGAGCCTGGACTCCCTGGGTCTGGAGTAATAGACGACAGCTGTGAGCTGCCATGTGGGTGCCAGCAACAGAATCAAAGTCCTCTGGAAAAGCAGCAAGTACTCTTCATGGCTGAGCCATTGCTCCAGTGCCCACTACCCTTTCTGAGGGGCCCTTGTTGAGCTCACACTACCCAGTGAGGACTACGTTCAGATAGGGGTTTTTCTTTTTGTTTTTAATATGCTCTTCTGTTTCTTTACATCCTTTCCTTACCCTGAAGAATATCTTAAAAGTGTCATTCTCTTGAGTCAGCATGAAGGGCATGCTCTGAGAAACATCTCATGACCTGGTTTGCTTCAGGGCTACCCTAAAGTTATTAAAGTTAGTCAAGAACCAACATGCCCACTGAAAAGAAGCTTCATCAACTCTTAAAAAGGCAAACTACACAAACAGTTCTACTTTGGAAATGAACAACTAGGGCCATATAGTTAACTTCACTAATGTTCTCGCTCTTTTTCATTATATCCAACAAGACCCATGTGTTATAAAGTACTTGATAGTGACTATGATGGGGAGATTAGGCAGTAGATTCCTCTTCACCGTCTTTGTGTTACCTGTCACATATAATGCTGAAAAACTTGTTTTCTTATGCATCATACACACTAGAAACAAAAACAACTGACCTGTTGATCATATCGTCTAACTTTGCCAAGTCAGTATGTGGAAATGCAGGTTCCTCATCTTCAATCTGTGGAGGGGCATCACCTTGACCTTGCTCATCAGGAGGAGTTGCCGGGGAATTCTCATTGGAAGAATCAGGCGATGAAGTCTTGATTAAAAATTAAACATTCCAGATATAAGTTTCTATAACACACACACACACACACACACACACACACACACACACACACACACACACACACACAGTAGTCTAAACACTAAGAGATTAGCATTAGTTTTTAAAATGTTAGTAGCATAAAATTTTACAAAGGCATCATTGAAAGCTTATGATTTAATATAGTCTTTCAAAGTTTGTGCTGGATTACAAGATGAAGTAGCAACCTAATGATGAACTTTTACACTAAGGAGGGAGAACACAGCTAAGTCACCAGGCAGAGAATTCAAATGCTAGAAGTCCCATACAAATAGCTAATTTGAAGTCTATAACTTTAGAAATCTGTTTTGTTTTAAACAACCAACAAAACACTTTGTCCTGTATTTACATGCTCACAGAAAATAGAGACAAAACCAATTTTAAACATCTATAATACCACACCAACAAATAAAACACCAGCAATGACATTTTAATTACCTCCTTGCGATCTTTTTATGAACTAATGAAAACTGTCCATGTATGCATAAAATTTCAATAAAATTGGGACTGTATCTGTCCCTTTTCATTCAATATCTAAGTAGTCAAAATTATCAGCATTACATAAATTAATACAATGAGTCTTTGTCATGTATAAATCTTGTAGAAACACATTTTTCTTTAGGACAGGACACTAGAAATATTAACTACAACAGTATAGACAATTTCTTTTAAAACAATTGGCATACATAGTCAAATTACATTCTAGAACTTTCTCAGATACATCTGAGGAACGTCCATCCCACTTGTCACTGGTTTTTATGACATACTAGGAGACTTAAAATTTATTCTATATGTACAGATTTTAAAGTTAAAAATTTCATTAAGAAATTCCCTTTATGGGCCAGCAAGATGGCTTATTAACGCTCTTGCCACTGAGCCTGGTGACTCGAATTAAACACCCAGAACACACATTGTACAGAAGTGACTCCCTCAGGTTATCTTTTAATTTCTCTTAATGTCAGTACATGTAAAGTTTATGAGAAACTGAGCCCTGGGCTGGAGGGATGACTCAGCAGTTAAGAGCACCCACTGGTCTTTCAGAGGACTAGAGTTCAATTCCCAGGACCCATACCAGGGAGATCTCACACCACTTCTGTAGGTATCTGTACTTATGTGTACATACCCATACATAATTAAAAATAACAGAAAGAAAAAACAAACAAAAACTAAGCCCTAAATCAGGCGCTGACTAAATCTTTGGTTGCTTCTTTGTGGTCCAACAGTATCAGAGCTTGTGAAATAATTAAAATCCTAACATTAAATAATATAAAATAGCCTGGGTAGTGGTGGCACACACCTTTAATCCCAGCACTTGGGAGGTAAAGGCAGACGGATCTCTGTAGGTTCAAAGCCAGCCTGGTCTACAAAGCGAGTTCTAGAATAACCAGGGCTACAGAGAAACCCTGTCTCAAATAATCAAAACCAAAACCAAAACAAAACATAGCAATAAGAAACAATGAGAAATTTTATAGGTAAACAGAGTGGTTCAATAGGTAAGAATGTAATTTGCTTTTGTTCTTTTGTTTTAAAAATGCAAGTTGGCTGGGCGGTGGTGGCGCACGCCTTTAATCCCAGCACTCGGGAGGCAGAGCCAGGCGGATCTCTGTGAGTTCGAGGCCAGCCTGGGCTACCAAGTGAGTCCCAGGAAAGGCGCAAAGCTACACAGAGAAACCCTGTCTCGAAAAACAAAAAAACAAAAAAAACAAAAAAAATTAAAAATGCAAGTTATCTTCAATAGATGAGCACAATGTGCATATATTAATACCTAACAGACATGTAATATTACTATCACAAACCTAAGACCTCTAAAAATCAAGTATATTTTAAAATAAAAGTAACATGTCTTTTTAAAACACAGAGGCTCTGCCTGAGTGCTGAGATTAAAGGCATGCGCTACCACCACCTGGCCTGACTGACTTTTTTGTTGTTGTTGTTGTCTTTAGATATTTTTTATTTCTTCAATTTTTATTGTCAGGAGTGACTGAAATAAAAAATAAGCAATAATACTGACTGACTTTTAAAAGCTTCAATTTATCTGTTCCTTATCTGCTAAGTTTATTTAAAAAAAAACCCACATGAACACAGAACACATAGTCAAGTACCATATTTGATAGGGGTAATCACATGATCAAGGCACCATCTTAAATAAGGGCAACCATGTGGTCTAGCCACCATCTTGGCTAAGGTCAAAACAGGCAGGTCATATGACCTCACCACCATCTTTACTAAGGGCAGTATGGGCAGCACATTGTTTCACGGGCTGAGGAAAAGTCTTGTGGCCTTGACCTGGAGTTCCTCAGCTGCCTCTCTCAGGCTCCAGCTGTCTGGGTGGGGCAGAGATCCAGTTGAGGCCTGCGGTTCGTTTCTCCAAAGCCACTCATGTGGGTGGGGCACGGAGACTTATGTGCTCCCCTCCAGGTCATCAGCGGGAACCACATGCAGGTGATATCATTATATTAGGATTTTAAATTTCTGATTTTAACATCAATACAACTCTGATACACTTTGGGTCACAAGCTCAGGATTTTAAATTTTCTTTGGCTACTCATTACCTGCTTTTCCATTATTTGGATTTCAGTTCAGATTGATAATACTAATTTATGTATAACTTTTATTTTTTCCTCACTTGTCTATTTCTAAGGATGGTATTTTTTCTCACCCTGATGTTGGAACTCCTGCTCTTCTCAATTACTAAGACCATGGGCCAAAAGGCTCCAAATAAATTCATAAATTTTAACTCCCGTCTCTAGTCTATATCTCAGCAGGCTGGCAGACACATCGAAGCAGCAGTTGTGGACCACAACCTGCAGCGCTTTCCTTGCTACGGATGTCAGCAGAGACTCTTGTCTGTGTGATGTGGACCAGCCCAGTCAAACACACTTGTTCCCTGCTTCTACAGCCAGCCAGGTCCGATGACCACATGCCTGGGTTCCCTCCTTATCTTTAACTCGCCAGAGTCCTCCTGACCACCTGCGCTCTGTTTCAGCTTGAAGCAGCTATGAAGAATATGTCATTCTGTGCTCCCTGTTCCCAGGACAGGCTGAAGGGCTAGGTTAGGGATGGAGACCCTGGCATAGAGTCCACCAAGAGGGTCCTTTTCCTTTTCTCAGAGGGTCCTTTTCTCAGAGTTGGGCTGCACCTTGACTCACAAGCCCCTTTTCTCCTGTTCTCATTCGGTCTTGGGATCTTTCCCCTGTCACTCTTCTTTGCCTTCTCAGGAGACAGCTTAAGAAATAATTATTTCTATATAAGTCATTCAGGATTATAATCTGGCTGTACTCAAAGATCAGAACTACAGCTACAGGGCCTTAAAAAATGGTAATAGATTCAAATATTACTGCCAGCAGCTTAAAGAATGTCTCTTCTTACTCAAGGTTTATTCAGGCTTAAGAATGTGAACCTCCCAGTCCTTGCTAACTTCATTAAGCTGTAACTAACTGGGAAACCTGTATATTCAGATTTAAGTCATATATATGCTCTCAAAGTTATCAATACATCTAACAGATTTTGTTCCCCCAGTCCTCAAACACCTGTACAGATCTGAGAACATGGCATTTAGTATAGAAGCTTTTGATGACAGAAAGACATGTCGGCTCCTGGCAGCATCCTGTATCTCCTCCAAGTAGATGGATGGCTGCAGAAGAACTTCCACCATGCAGCAAAAAGCTGAGATCCTGTCCAGACTGTGAATAAGTGGAGCAATGGAGGACCGATTGCCCCATACTGCAAAGTCAAAGTGTATCAGTCTTCCCAAATTTCTACTCCACAGATAAAATCTGTCAGATCTTCTGGGCCTATCAGCTGAACAAGTGCTGCCTTTGGGGCTTCTGTACCACCCCCCACCCCCCCACCCCCCCACCCCCGCCAATGACCACAAAGAGTCTTGGGATTGCTGCCTAGGTAGCTGGAAAGCTGTCTCCTTCTTAAATTTATCTTTCTCAGATCTGATAATGTTTGATGACTAGGGTATCAGTTTAGCAGCCCCAATCCCAAGATTATATATATACTCTCCAATTACAGACAGGAATGCCTCATTCACAGACTTCATGGTACAGGATAGACCAGTTTCAGATATAACTCCAGAGGTTCAAAGTTTTAATACTGATAAATGCAGCTTTGATAAACTGATAGAACATTGACTACAAAGAGTTCTTAAGAATCCTTAAATGGGGCTGGAGAGATGGCTCAGAGGTTAAGAGCACTTGGTTGTTCTTCCAGAGGTCCTGAGTTCAATTCCCAGCAACCACATGGTGGCTCACAACCATCTACAATGAGATCTGGTGCCCTCTTCTGGCCTGCAGGCTGAACACTTGCTGTATACACAATAAATAAATAAATCTTAAAAAAAAAAAAAAAAGAATCCTTAAATGGATTTTTAACCCTTTTGTCATGATGTAAATCCGTTCCAGCTGTCTTACAGATACTTGCAGGTTCCTGGGAAAAGTTTTGCTACTGCATCAAGAAATCTGGTCTGATGAAAACTAACAATCTCCAGAGCCCATTTCTGACCCCACCCATTTTTTGAGCATATTTTGCAGATTCCCACCTGACCTCCAGAGAAATAGCAGATGCCATGGCTTCTATACTCCTGATTTGGAGTGCCATTTCCCCCCAAGCTCCTGGAACACCACTCCTGCAACCTACCTCCTCAGCTCCCTCAAGGAGCGTTCCTGAGATCTTCTGCCATGTGTGACTCCCAGTTCCCCCTCCCCACTTCACCCCTTGTCAGCTTGAAGTAGCCTTGAGAATTCAGTGCCCTTGTTCCCTCACTTGCTCCCATAACTCACCTCTTTTTATAATAATCAAAATGGAGGAATGTTAATATTCTGATCCGCCTCCTTGAAATCCCACCCCTTGATGCCACCCTGCATCCTGACATAAAAGCTTCATTCTAAGGAAAAATTCCTCCCCTTCCTCTCTCTCTTTTGCTTTTCTTCCCACAAGGTACATATCCTTGACCTCTCTCTCCTTCCTATCTTTCTCTTCATCTCTCTATTATAATAAATTCTCCATGTAGATGCAGTATCTGGGTTGTGAATTATTGGCTGCCACTGCCATCACTATGCCCGAATGGCCTGCATCTGCCCAGCCCATCATTGTATCTGCCTGGCATGTTTCCCTTCATGTGTGGGATACCCTCAGGGGTCCCCCCCACTGTGCAATAACACAACTGTCCCCCCAAAAAATGAAAGGAAATGAAAATAAGAAAGAAAGAAAAAAGTTAGGTGCAAGCACAATGGGGAGGCAGAGGCAGAAGGATTGCCACAAGTTCAAGGTCAGCCAGGACTACATAACAAGACTCTGTCTCATTCCCACAAAAACAGACAGACAGAGAATATGAGAATTTCATTGCATAGCCAGTTGCTATTATATCTATTTCATTGTTGATTTGTGTTTGGTGAGAGACCTTTCCTGGGGAAACAATACGCACATGTAGTCGGAAGGTTTCTCCAGTCTCACCCAGCCCCAAGATCCCACAGCTGCTTATAAAATAACCATTCAGAGGCTTATATTAATTACCAATTGCATGGCCTGTGGCAGGCTTCCTGCTAGCTAGCTCTTAAAGCTTAAATTAACCCATTTCTATTAATCTATGTTTTGCCACGTGTTTCGTGGCTTTACCAGTCTGCTGGCATCTTGCTTCTCCTTCAGTGGTGGCTGGCATCTCTCTCCCCTCTCCTTTCTTCTTCCTGTCTCTCTCTTCAATTTCCCACCGAGCTATAACCTGATTTGTCATAGGCCAAATGGCTTTATTTATCAACCAATCAGAGCAACACATATTCACAGCGTACAGAAAGACATCCCACAGCGCGCGCGCGCACACACACACACACACACACACACACACACACACACACACACACCTCTATTTACTCTAAACAGGGAACCCATGATAGACCAAAGTAACTATCACACCAAAGTCCAGCTTGATGAATCAGTGGGTTTTCCTGGGGTTAATAACAGGAGTATGGGTGAGGGGTCACTTACAGGAGCGGGGGGTGACTCAAAGACAGCTGCATCATGAGAAAGCACACCCCAACATGGGTGACAACTCCTAAAAGATGCAGCCTTGAAGTTCTCTGCACAGTTGGACAACTGGGCAATTGGACAGGTCTGAGAGATTGCCTTTTGGCTGCTGGTCCGAGGTACCTGCCCCAGTGGGAGTTGACTGATTCTAAAAGCTGAGGAGAGAAAACCTTTCAGAACGTTACAAGTTTCAGCTTTCTCAGCATGGAGTGAGTGTTTCCCAACCCCCTTCTGTTAGTTTGGGTTTTGTTTGTTTAATTTTTATTTTACGTGTATGAGTATTTTGCCTGTGTGTACATGTGCCATATGTGTCCCTGGTACCAATGGATTCCCTGAAACTGGAGTTAAAGGTGCCATATGGGTTCTGGGAATCAAATCTGGGTCCTCTGCAAGAGCAGTCAGTGGTCTTAACTGCTGAACCATTGATGAACCAGCGTGCCTTCATCTTAGACCTGAAAGCCATCTTATAGTAAAGACAAACTAGGTTCATTCCTGTTCATGATTAAATTTCTGTTTCTCATGGATTGGGCTGTGCCCCGCCTGTAACCTGAACTACAAACGGCTCTGTGCTGCCTGTTCCAAGAAATGGCAATTATTATTTTGTTCCAAATAGTTATTATGACCATATTGCAACCCTACCTTTGTTTCAAAAGGTTGTTATGACCACCTGTTGTTATGACTACCTTATGACCACCTTACAACCACGCCTTTGTTTCCGGAGGTCCTTATGACTAACTTATTATGCTTATGTTCTGCTCCTGTAACCCCACCTATCTGCCCGCTAAATCCCCCATTTGGAAACTCCCTACCCCTGAGCTATTAAAGCCTTGTCTTCCTCACATCCAAGGCTGACCTTTCCAACCCTGCTGTAGGGGGAGGCAGCCCTGATACACGAATTTTTTTAAAAAGTGTGTGTGTGGTTTGGCTTGCAGCTGGGCAGTGGTGGTGCTCACCTTTAATTCCAGCACTAGGGAGCAGAGGCAGGTGGATCCCTGTAAGTTCAAGGCCAGAGTGAATTTCTGGACAGTCAGGGCTATACAGAGAAACCCTGTCTCAAACAACAACAACAAAACAAAACAAAACAAAAACACAAAAAGCTTGCTTTAATTATTTTAGCAATAATTATTGGTTGGTGGTCTTTCTCCTGGAATCTTTGGAATTAATACGATCATTACAGCCCAACTTTTAATTTTTTTGAGATTATCTCACTGTGTAACCCAAGATAGCCTGGACTTCACCATTTTCTTACCTCAAGGGCCTTGGAGGAGGGCTGGGATTGCTTTGATTATATTCTTTTTTTTTTTTTTTTTTTTTCAGTTTTTTCGAGACAGGGTTCCTCTGTGTAACAGTCCTGGCTGTCCTGGATCTCACTTTGTAGGCCAGGCTGACCTTGAACTCACAGAGATGCACCTGCCTCTGCCTCCCAAGTGCTGGGTTTAAAGGTGTGCACCACCACCGCCTGGAGAACTTTCTATTTTTTTAACATGTATTTCTATTTATTTTTCTTTCATGTGGATGGGTGTTTTGCCTCCATGTTTATCTGTGTACCATGTGCATGCAGATCTTGAGGAGGTCAAGAGAGGGCATTGGATCCCCTGGAGTTGCAGTTACAAATAGTTGTGAGTCACTATGTGGGGGCCAGGACTTGAAGCAAGTCCTTTGGACTCTAAACCGCCGAGCCATCTCTCCAGTCCCTGCTCAGACAGGGACTCATAGCTGGGATACTTTTCCACAGATCATCTTTTGGCTCTGCACACTTGAAACATTTCTTTCTTTGCCTCCACCCACCTCCCAACTGCTCTTGTTTGGCGCTACCAGATGCGCAGGTAGATTATTCCTGGAAGTCATTCCTGTCCCAGGATGGCCAGTAATTCCTACATATGGAAATATAATGGCCCATTAAAGTCAGACTAACTGTATTTCCAACTTAGCTTCTCCGGATTCGGAAGTCCCTTAGCCTGTGGGAGTGGTTATATACAAAAGGAGAGTCATAGGAGATACAAGTGTTCTGTTTTTAAACTGGGTCTAGCTATGTAGTCCAGGCTGGCCTCGAACCCTAGTGAAGCTCCTGCCCGTGCCTCTCCAGTGTTGGAATTAGAGATGTGCACCAGTCGTCACTTAACCAATTAGAGTTCATACCATCCCCTTTCTCCAATTTTACACAAATGTGTGACAATAGCGTTCATTTCTGAGGTCATTTCAAGGGTTTCCAGCAAACAAGGAGCCTCATGCTTGAGCATTAGCTCCGGGTTCGTGCTCTGGGCATGCAGGAGTGTGAAAGGTTTGGTTGTTTCTTGACCTCTGATTAACAAAGAACAAAAAGGGGGGGCAGTAGAATCTGAGAGGGCGGGATACAAATTGCTTGGATTTGCGCAGCCGCCTCAGCTCCCTTCCCCCACTCCCCCCCCCCCCCCCGCCCTTGAGCAGAACCCCCTCATCATGGTTCTTGCTACCATGTGGCCACTAGAGGGCAGCAGAGCCTCACGTCTGGCGAGGCCAGGCTCATTCTCTGGGGTGCCAAGAGGACTTCCGAACCTCGCTCACGTGGACTTCTGGGGACACCATCCATCGGTGGCAATAATAAGTGTGCCCGCTTGGCTTAGCACAGAGCTGCAGAGTCCTGACGGATGCTTCCCTGTTAAGATCGGGTTCACCGCAGAGTGTGGCTTACTTGTCACCCCGATGGGCAAAGGTCCACGTGACTGTGGGGCCAGGCCCCTGAAGGAAGTAGCACAGAGCTGGCAGATGGCACAGCCACTGTAGCTACAACCAGTCGTTCCCACTGATCACACACAAAAACATTGTGAGCCCAGAGGTGTATGTTTGTCACTGAACTCGGAGACGTTGCCAACCTGGCGGCAGGGTTGCCTTTTGTAAAAGAAATCTGCAAGTATCTGCATCTGTAAGGTGAACAGCAAAAGCTGAGGGGACTTTTCTTCTCTGTTCTGAGAAGGAGGTGGGTCTGACATTTGGCGCCGACACAAAGGAGCACAGGTGGCAGTTTCCTGAGAGTCCATCTTCATCACAAGGCCACCTCGGCCTGCCGCAGACAGCTTTCTGCGAGCTGCTTCAGGCCTTCACTTGTCTCTGAAGCCCCATCCTTAAACCCGCCTGCCAGCTCTTCACCAGATCTCTCAAAACTCTGGATAGTGGTCCAAAAAGAAATACAGCTGCTTTTATTTCTTTTTGTTATTTGTTTTGTTTTGTTTTGTTTGAAACAGAGTCCAATGAGCCCCACTTGGCCTGGAACTGTAGAGCCCAGACTGGCCTTGGACTAATCCTTCAGTGCTAGGATTACAGGCCTGTGCTAGCACGTGTTCTCTCTGTCTGTCTCTCTCTGTCTCTGTCTCTCTCCTCTCTCCTCCCTCTCCCTCTCCTCCTCCCCCTTTTCCCCCACTCTACTGCTGGGGGTGGGTCTTAGGCCCTTGAGCATGCTAGGAAAGCTCCCTGCCACTGAGCTGTATCTTCAGCCCAGAAAGAAATCTATTTTACTTTTTTTTTTCATTTTTTTTAAGGCGTATTATGTATACAGTGCTCTGTCTGCATGTATATCTGCATACCAGAAGAGGGCACCAGATCTCATTACAGATGGTTGTGAGCCACCATGTGGTTGCTGGGAATTGAACTCAGGACCTTTGGAAGAGCAGCCAGTGCTCTTAACCTCTGAGCTCTCTCTCCAGTCCCCAGAAATTTATTTTAATGCTCAGTTATCTCTTCAAGATTTGATAATTGATTTTTTTATTTAATTTATTTTTTGACAGGATCTCACTCAGTAGCTAGCCCAGTCCCCCAACTCCAGGTGATCCCCTGACTTGATCTAAAAAAGTACATTTAAAATCTTTTGTTCTTCACTCTTTTGACTAGACAAAATCCTCAGGGATTGTGATAAAGTGTGGGGAACAGACCAGCCCAGATCCGTCCCTGGCTACAGGCCGGGTCCCAGCCCAGCCCTTGCCTAACCTGGAGTTCAGACACCTACTATGTCCTCATTCCAAGCCTGCAGGGCAGGGACATCTGCTCACCATGCTTCCTTTGTGAATAACTTTGATGGGGGGGGTCACTCTCTTCTTTGTGAATACCTCTGATTCAGGAGAGTCACCCCAATCAAAGTATTCACAGGGGTTTGTCTGATTAGAAGTCACACTGCTCAAATTTGTCAGGCCCTGCAGCCTGGCACAGCTATCTGCAGCATCCCTAGGAGTTGGTTAGATTCCCCCCAAGGGAGTGCCAGATCCACAAGAGAAAACTTCAGGATGGGCCAGAGTGAAGCAGCTCGGGAGTTTGTCAATTATTTAGGGTCAGGCAGCGCACGTCTTTAATGCCAGCACTCGGGAGGCAGAGGCAGGCAGATCTCTGTGAGTTCAAGGCCAGTCCAGTCTGCAAAGTGAGTTCCAGTATAGCCAGAGATACACAAAGAAACCCTGTCTTGAGAAAACAAACAAACAAAATTATTTACAGGAAGACATGGGAAAAGGACAGTAGAACACCCCCTGACTGCCTCCACCCAAGGGTGGGTGTGGGTGCCTCCAGAGCTGTGCTTAGATGTCTTTACAGTGGCTATGTGTGTGATCCTGGAGCTTACTAAATTGCATTCTTCAAAGGATGTCATTTACAACAAAGTTTAAAGATGAATAAAGCTTAAAGTAAGTGACATTTAAGTTATGGAAGGGCTGAGAAATGTCTTCAGAGGTTAAGAATGGATGCTGCTCTTGCAAAGGACCCAAGTTCGGTTCCCAGCATCCAGGTCAGGTGAATTACAACTGCCTGTCTGGTCTCCATGGGCACCTGAACTCATGCACACTTGCGCATACACACAGATACTTAAAAATAATAAAATAGCCGGGCGGTGGTGGCGCACGCCTTTAATCCCAGCACTCGGGAGGCAGAGGCAGGCGGACCTTTGTGAGTTCAAGGCCAACCTGGGCTACCAAGCCAGTTCCAGGAAAGGCGCAAAGCTACACAGAGAAACCCTGTCTCGAAAAACCAAAAAACAAAAAACAAAAAAAATAAAAATAAAATAAAATAATTATTTTTCAAAGTTATGTAAAAAATATAAGCTGGTTTACTTTTTCTCTCTTTTTAGTTTTTAGAGTCAGAGTTTTTTTTTTTTTTTTTGGTTTTTTTTTCGAGACAGGGTTTCTCTGTGTAGCTTTGCGCCTTTCCTGGAACTCGCTTTGGAGACCAGGCTGGCCTCGAACTCACAGAGATCCGCCTGGCTCTGCCTCCCGAGTGCTGGGATTAAAGGCGTGCGCCACCACCGCCCGGCCAGAGTTTTCTTTGTAGCCCTGTTTGTAACCCTCGAACTTACTTTGTAGACTAGGCTGGCCTTGAACTCAGAAATCCACCTGCCTCTGACTCCTGCCTCTGTGCTGGGATTAAAGGCCTGTGCCACCACTGCCCGGCTAGCCCTGGAAATTCTTTAAGAAAAAAATATGTGGGATTAGAGAGATGGCCCAGCAGTTTAGAGAGCTTGCTGCTCTTTTGGAAGACCTGGATTGTTTCCCAGTACCCATGTCAGGACACTCACAAGAGCCTGTAATTCCAGTTCCAGGGGATCAAACATCTTCTTCTAGCCTCCAAGGGTAACTGCACCCATGCACATGCCCCCACCCAGGCACATACCCCCACCCAGGCACAAACCCCCACCCAGGTACATACCCCCACCCAGGCACATACCTCCACCCAGGCACACATACACACAATTAAAAATGAAACCTTTTTTTTTAAAAAAAAATAAGTAAACCAGCCTGGTGGTGGTGATGCACGCCTTTAATCCCAGCACTGGCACTCAGGAGGCAGTGGCAGGTGGGTTTCCATGAATTTGAGGCCAGCTTGGTCTACAGAGAGAGTTCCAGGACAGCCAGGGTTACATAGTGAGACCTTTTCTTGAAATAAACCAAAAAATAATAAATAAATAGAAGGATTTTCAAGGCTGGGGATGTAACTCACTTAATGGAATGCTTGCCTACCATGTACAAAGCCTTGGGTTTGATCCCCAGCACCCAGTAAAACCAGATGTGGTAACGAAGGCCTGTAATCTCAGCAGGCTAAAGGTGGAGGCAGGAGGATCAGAAGTTCAAGAGCATTTTCTGCTACATAGCAAGGTGGAAGTCAGCCAGTATATGACACCCTGTCTAAGAAAAACAAATTCCTTTCGTAGATGAAATTGTAATGTGGCTTTATTGTGGTTTGGTGTGTTTGGATTTAGGGATGAGAAAGGAGTGCTGGTATAGTAAAACTCAAAGTTTTACCTAAGTAAACACAGTTCGTTTGTTATTTTTAGTATCTTTGAGATGTCCTTAGGAAAACATTCTTGTTTCTATAGGCAATTTTAGCTTTATCAGGTATGTTTGGGGTTTGGTTTTGTTTGGTTTTTAATTTTTACATTTATTTTTCATTTTGTATGTGTTGCGTGTGTTCACGCATGTGTATATGTATTGGTGAGTATGTAGCATTGAATGTGTGTGGAAGTTAGAAGATGTCTTGTAGGAGGCTGCATTCTGTCTTTCCATCAGGTGGGTCCTGGGGCTTGAATGTGGGTCATCAAGTTTGGTGGCAAGCACCTTTACCAGATGAGCCAACTCACCAACCCTCGGGACTCTCGGGCAGCAGGAAAAGCAAACTAGATCCCAAGGTGTCCCTTACTCTCTGTGTCCCCTAATTTTTCCTGTCTTTATATTCAGCCTTAAGATCAGAGTCTGTTTTAGCATCTCAGAATCTCATGGCAGTGAACAAGCCTTGCTTCTCATGTGAAAGCTAGGGCCAAGCTGGTGTACGGGGACCAATGCTTAGACGCGTCTCTATTTCATTCCACATGCAAATGTGTGGAATTCCACAAGGGCAGGGAAATCGGGAATACATTGCCTTCCTGGACAGAAAGTCTGCTCAGGCCTCTGGATTTATGCTAATTTGAAACGGGCTGTTTACGGGGGCTGTTCTGGAGTTACTCAGATGTAATAAAAAGCACTTAGTCCTAGCAGTGGCCTTCATCTCTCACCCCATGATCCAACACAGAAACCAAACTAATGCAGGAGTCCAGTTATGAAGATGTTGTGACTTGCACATCCCTGTTAGCACTCAGATGGTCCTGAGGGTTTCTTTGTAAATGCCAGAACTCTGAACAGCTGTTGTCCCGAGAAGTAAGGGCTTTCTACAAAGTCCGTAAGGAAGCCCAGAGCAAATGTACAAATGTACTGGATAGTGCTTGTTTGGACTCCTTTCTCTCTCTCTCTCTCTCTCTCTCTCTCTCTCTCTCTCTCTCTCTCTCAGGCCAGAGGAGAATGGTGCTGGTTGGTTTCTGTCAACTTGACACAAACCTAGACATTTGGGAAGGGGATCATCAATTGAAAAAATGCCTCCCTCAGACAGTCCATAGGGCATTTTCTCATTTTCTTAATGATTGATGTGGGAGGGCTGTTGTGCCCAGATCGTGACTCCCAGAGAGACCACCAAGGACGAGCATACCAGAATGCAAAAGCAAGGTTTATTTCTGCTACAAGTCATGACAGGGAACTCATCTCAACTCACTGGCAGTGAGGCAGGGAGGAGTTGCTCTTTCTTGGGGAAGTTGGTTTTTATAGGCAAAACCCATAAAATTTCTTAGAGGGGAGGGGGTTAGTACGGGTCCATCCTTGATTGGTCCAGTCTTTCCCGGGCCTGGACTTCGTCTTATTTCAGCTTATCTGTTTGCCATGTCAGGAGTTTTACAACCCATTTCCAGGGTCTGGTCATGTTATCTCTGGAGAGGGGCATCTCGTGGTGAATCAGTCACCACCAGACATCCTGACTTTGTTCTTTTGAAAACACCTGACTTCACCCTCTCCAGGAAGGAGACTCCAGTTCTGTTTATTTTAAGATATCTCTTCCCTCAGCTCTTCTGGGTTTTTGAGGGAACTGTGTCTGGGCCTTTGGTGGGGGTCTTTCAAGGGCCAGACCATTGTGGGTGGTGCCATCCTTGGGCTGGTGGTCCTGGGTTCTATAAGAAAGCAGGATGAGTAAACCATGGGGAGCAAGCCAGTCAGCAGCACCCCTCAGTGGCCTCTGCTTCAGTTCTTGCCGTGACTTCCCTTCATGATGGACTATAAGATGAAATAAACCCTTTCCTTCCCAAGTTACCTTTGGTCATTGTTAGGAACTGCCCACATTCCAGAACCAGGTGTGCCCCCAGCCTGCCTTTAGCGACTCAGCACCAGCTCACCCCTGCACAGTCTGGGAAGCCTCATTCCTCTCTCTCCCTCCCTCTCTCTCTCTCTCTCTCTTCAAACCCACCAACTCAGAGAATCTCCAAAGGAAAGGCACCAAAAAGCCTAGTTCACTCCTGAACTTGCCTGTCCCCCAAGTCCCCGCCTGAGTGCTCAGCTTTGACCACACTTGGACACAAACCCAGCTTGTGGTGGACACATCATCACCCTTCGCCTACAACCTATAAAGTCTCCCAGCCTTCATTTTGGGGGTGCAACTTCTCTGGCCTCGACTTCTGGGACTGGAGAACCCACCTGGGAGTTGCACTGTTCAAATATACCTGTTGCTATACTTTTTCAATTCGACTTAATTTGGCTTACTGAGTTGTCAGAAAAACTTGTTGGGGGGGCCTATTAGCCTTGTAATCACCAGTCACCAAATGTGACACATTTCCACTGTTGCCACAAGTCCTTACCCTTTATAAAGCCCCAGCCATCATGCCCCCCCCCCCAAATTTCTTGCTTGAGGTCTGTTGACGATGTGACTTTGTGGCATTTTTTGGTCCTGATCCACCAAGGTACTCTTCCACCTCAAAACCCTAACAGTCATGGTGTTTGTTTATCATAGCAATAGAAATCCTAAGACATTCACTGAACTTGGAGGTTGCTATTTTTCTAGTTAGACGGGTACCCAGAAAGCAATCCTCCTGCCTCTGCTCTCCCTCAACCCAGTACTGGGGCTACCAGTGTTTCTAACCATACCCAGCTTTTATGTTGGTGCTGGGGATATGAATTCAGGTTCTAATGCATGTGTTGCAAGCATTTTTTTTTTCCAAGACAGGGTTTCTCTGTGTAGTCCTGGCTGTCCTGCAACTTACTCTGTAGACCAGGCTGGCCTTGAACTCAAAGAGATATGCCTGCCTCTGCCTATCGAGTGCTGGGATTAAAAGCGGGTGCCACCACCACCTGGTGCTGCAAGCATTCTTATCCACTGAACCATCCCCATCATTTATTTTATTCTATTTTTTAGCAGTCCTGAGGACTGAATCTAGCATGCACATACATATACATACATATATACATAAAGTAAGTAAATGTAAAATGTTTTCAAAGTTAAAATCTACTCCACACATGCAGGGCCTGAAGAAAACACCATTGGAAAGCACTCCCCCGGTTCTGGCTGATGCCTAGAAAAACTGGCCTCCAACAGAAATGTTAGCAGTTTAACTAGGCCTTCTGTTGGTTATTTGCGGCACCCTTACCCTGCGAGGAAACATCACGAAACACGACAGAATCCACTAACAACAGTTTTATTAAGATAAGGTAAAGAAACAGAGGTGCACAGGCCTGTGGAAAAGACACGTGAGTAAAGATGGAACTGGACTGGGAATCATGGCGCCGGCTTATAAAGGCTGGGCCGTGCCTGCGCACACAGGCCCATGTGGCTACTGCACACATGGCTGCGCTGCGCGCTTTACGCAACCACGCAAAGCCATGGGGTCCGGAAATGGCTAGGCGGGAGTGAGTAGGTCCCACCGGGCATGCACTACCATGCCCAACCATGGGGGCGTGTTGTGAATCCATATCACCTTCGGCTTAAGCATTTCACCTCTAAATCTCCTTCAGGTCCGGACCCCAAGTCACCCTTTGAGCAATTCAAACAGAGACAGGAGAGTCGAGTCTGGCCACTTGAACAAAGGGAGATTACACAGCTATGATATTGTAACAATTACTTTTTACATAAACTAGTGTTGTCCCCTCCCCCTCTAATCCCCCCCTCCCAGTAGTTGTTATCTGGGAACACCCTGTCCACCTGGAAGGATCATACTTTCCTGATAGGAGAACTGGGACTTGATGGCAGAGCGGGATTTAGCAAGAGCTGTTACTCGGTGTCATCCCCTTTGAGCTGTGAGTGTGATGGATGCTTGTTCTTTGATACAGGGGGTGGGGGGTGGGGGGTGGGGGGTGGGGGGTGGACCTAAGGGCAGGTTGTAAATCAGGGTCGTCTCCTTTGGTTATGGCAATGGAGCCTAATTGACAGCATCTTGGTGAAGGAATCTTAATAAATTTCTCTAACCCTAAACTTCATTTATGTTAGAGGTACAGAATTCTCCTTCCCACGGGAAAGCGCCCCTCCAGGCAGTGCTCTGTTAGCTAAATTCCACTTTGTGTAATTTAATATTTCTAAAGCAAGTTTGTTAGTAGGTCCTTTATAGCATCAGTTTATTACTCTCAGTTTCTCCTATATCAAGCAGACCAGACTTTAGTTAGTTTTATTCTGCGCAATGTTATTTATTAAGCAGCACTGTTTAACGTTTGAGAAAAGCCACGAGCCACAACAAAACCCACCATAAGAGTTTAAGAGAAGGAACAGAGGGGAATGTGCTTAGGACTATGGAAGATGGTGCTGGGAGAGAAAGGAGAGAAAGGAGGGAGAGGAGGAAGAGGAGGAAGGGGGGAGGAGTCTGTGACCCGCTTTTTATGGATTCCCCCCCTGCACACGCGCATATGGATTTACGTAGCTACGCCACGCATGCGCATAGATTAAGTGATCACACAGTGCACATAAGGGATGACTAAGTCTCTTGCTTGGCTACTGGATAGCACATGTGCGGTCATGTAGTAACAACTTTGCCATCCCAAGTCTCCATTTTGGGATGTGTGTATACCATGAGTGCCAACAGCTTTTTTTTTTTTTTTTTTTTTTAACTGCCTTTGATTCTTACAGAGAGAACCCCTCAGCAGGCTCTTCCCCCAAACAAAGGCCGGTGCTGTCTTAAGTTGCTCATTCATTTGTCTATTTCCATGACCTTCCACCTACCTTAAAGTCACATGTTTTGGGAAAGCTGGGCATCATTAAAAATTGTGCCCACAATAGGACTGGCACACTTATGAACTCACAGAGACTGAGGTAGTTTGTAAAGGGCCTGCACCAGATGGGGTCCCAGCACTGAGAGGTCAAGTGGACAGACAACCCTATCCCTAACCCAGAAACTGTCTCCAATTGATAACTGATCAAAAAGGAAAAATTAGGGGCGGTGGTGGCGCATGCCTTTAACCAGGTGAGTTCGAGGCCAGCCTCGTCTACAAAGCGAGTTCCAGGAAAGACGCAAAGCTACACAGAGAAACCCTGTCTCGAAAAACCAAACAAAATAAACAAACAAAAAAAATTCTTTGTCAGGCGGTGGTGGCGCACGCCTTTAATCCCAGCACTTGGGAGGCAGAAGCAGGAGGATCTCTGTGAGTTCGAGGCCAGCCTGGTCTACAGAGCGAGTTCCAGGAAAGACGCAAAGCTACACAAGAGAAACCCTGTCTCGAAAAACCAAAAAAAAAAAAAAGGAAAAATTGGTTCTCCCCAAGAGTCTCCCTGGGTATACAAACCATACTTTAGGGAAGGCCCCATGCCCAGTAGTAGATGGCCAACAGCAAACAAACTCTGGTATGTTTGGAGGGGTTCTGTTTTTTCTTTTTTTCCTTACAGATCTTTTCCTTAAATATTACGGTTTCTGATTTTGTTTGTATGGACTTTCTGTGTGTGCAAATCTGTGTGTCTGTCTGTATTTCTTGTACTTCTTTATTCCTGTTTGGTTTTTGTCCTATTCTAGTTGGTTTTTATTTTATTTTATTAGTATTACTATTTTTTAGATGCCTGTTTGTATTCTAATGAGAGAGAGAGAAAGTGTGTGGATTTGGGGGAGTGGGAAGATAGGGAGGCTCTGGGGGGGAGTTTGGGGAAGGGAAACTGTAATCAAAATCTATTGTATGAAAAAATTCTATTTTCAATTAAAAAAAAAAAAACCACTGTGCCTGAAGCATGGCTCTGGTAGCTTCTGATGTATCAGATTAAATGGGACTGAAGAAGAGGGAAACAGGATTCAAGTGTACTAACTGATTTCTTGAATGAAAATAATACTTAGGCTGGAGAGGTGGCTCAGAGGTTAAGAGCACTGGCTGCTCTTCCAGAGGTCCTGAGTTCAATTCCCAGCAACCACATGGTGGCTCACAGTCATCTGTAATGAGATCTGGTGCCCTCTTCTGGCCTGCAAGGATACTTACAGGCAGAACACTGTATACATAATAAATAAATAAATCTTTAAAAAAAAAGAAAAAGAAAATAATACTTAGGGGCTGGAGAGATTGCTCAGTGGTTAAGAGCAATTGCTACTTTCTCAGGGGACCCAGGTTTGGTTCCCAGCACCCACATGGTGGCTTACACAGGCAGTACACATATATACATGCAGCGAAAAACACACCTATAAATAAAAATTTTTAAAAATCTTAGAAAAGTGGGGCTGGAGAGATGACTCAGCGGTTAAGAGCACTGGCTGCTCTTCCAGAGGTCCTCAGTTCAATTCTCAGCAACCACATGGTGGCTCACAACCATCAGTAATGAGATCTGGTGCCCTCTTCTGGCCTGTAGGCATACACGCAAGCAGAACACTGTATACAAGATAAATAAATCTTTAAGGGATTGAGAATAGTTTTACTGAAGAGCCAAAGTACACACTTTGTGGGCAAATTTAATGAAAGGATGAGTGGGGGGATGTGTGACGGCAAGGAATTTCAGGAATGAGTAGGGATTTCTGTGGAACAGGATTACTCCCTCTGTCTGTCCTCCTGTGGGGCTTCCAGATGTGTTATGGTGTCAGATGAGTCAGAGTATCAGATGCATCACGGGAGCTGGCAATTTTGCAAGGCTAATGATACTGAGATAGCATTATAATGAAGCCAAGGGCAGTTAAAAGCCATCTCCCTTGGTGTCTTAGTGTTCTATGGCTGTGAGGAGACACCATGACCAAGGTGACATTTGGTAGAAGGCATTTAATTAGGGGCTGGTTTACAGTTCAGAGGGTCAGTCCATGAACATCATGGCAGGGAGCATGGCAGCAAGCAGGCAGGCATGGTGCTGGAGCAGGAGCTGAGAGCTCACATTTTGAGACAACCACAAGACAGAAAGGAGAACGAGAATGGCTTGGGCTTTTGTCTTAGTTAGGCTTTCTATTGCTGCGATGAAACATCATGACCAAAGTAACTTGGGGAGGAAAGGGTTTATTTGCCTTACACTTCCATATCACTGTTCATCTTGAAGGAAGTCAGGGCAGGAACTCAAGCAGGGCAGGAACCTGGAGGCAGGAGTTGATACAGAGGCCATGAAGGGGTGCTGCTTACTGGCTTGTTCCTCATGACTTACTCAACCCGCTTTCATATAGAACCCAGGACCACCAGCCCAGGGATGGCACCACCCACAGTGGGCTGGGCCCTCCCACATCAATCACTAATTAAGAAAATGCCCTACAGCCAGATCTTAATGGAGGCATTTTCTCAACTGGGGTTCCCTCCATTCAGATGACTCTAGCCCGTGTCAAGTTGACATAAAACTAGCCAGCACAGCTTTTGAAACCTCAAAATCCACCCCCAGTGACACATCTCTTCCAACAAGGACACACCTCCTAATCCTTCCCAAATCATTCCACTGACTGAGGACCAAGTGTTCAAATAGATGAGCTTATGGGGGCCAGTCTCATTCAAACTTAACATGCGTTTTGCTTACTGTTTGTCACACACTGTTCTTCTCTATAAGCCTGCTGCTGCCGCCACCTCATAATTTGCCTCTTCATTATTTTTTTCTTCTATGCTTCTCCAGATCACTTCATGCATTTATGTACACTGTCCTGTTTTGTTTGTTTTTGTTTTTGTTTTAGGCAGGGTCCAGGCAGACTTCAGACTGTCAATCCTCCTTCCTATTGCTAGTACCTCTTTATAAGCAAGTACAGATACTTTTCAATGAAAATTAATACTGACAAATACAAAAAGTAACCAAATTTGAACATATGTATGTTCAACTATGCATGTTCAAAATCTGTATTTTTTATCTATTTTTTGCCTTTTTTGTTTTTGTTTTTTTTTTTTTTTGAGACAGGGTTTCTCTGTGTAGCAGCCCTGGCTGCCCTGGAACTCACTCTGTAGACCAAGGCTACACAGTGAGACTGTATCTCAAAAACAAACACACGGAAAAGAGTAAATATAGGTTGGTGTGTTGGCTCATGCTTATAAATCCCAGCATTCAGGAGGCTGAAGCCAAAGAAATGCTGTGAGCTTGAGGTCAGCCTGGCCTACAAAGTGAAACTCTGTCTCAAGCAAGCTCCAAACAAAACAAATAACATAGCGGCAACCAAAGTAAAGACAAGTGAGTAAAAAGCTACCAATATAACAAACCACCGGGGTTCTACCAATCATTTCAGGGAACCAGACAACCAGAACTTGCCACCTTCCCTCAGGTGCTTCTCAGCATCGTTATTTCTTTGTAGTACTGGGATGGAACCCAGGATTCCTGCATGGTACTGAGCCATAACCCCCAGCTGGCTTTTAAAATTTTAGTTGGAGCTAGCATAGATGGTTGTGTCTGCCTGTGCCTGTGTGCCTCTGTATGTGTGTGTAATGTGTCCATGGAGACCAAAGTCAATGTCGATGTCTTCCATATTAATTCCACCTTATTTATGTGCATGTGTGTGCCTCTCTCTCTCTCTCTCTCTCTCACACACACACACACACACACACACACACACACACACACACACACACACACAGAGAGAGAGAGAGAGAGAGAGAGAGAGAGAGAGAGAGGGAGGGAGAGAGAGAGAGAGAGAGAGAGAGAGAGAGAGAGAGAGAGAGAGATCTCACTCTATGTAACCTTGGCTGTCCTGAGACTCGGTATGTAGACCAGGCTGGCCTCAAACTCACAGAGATCCAACTGCCTCTTGAGTGCTGAAATTAAAATTAAACCTGTGTGCCACCATGCCTGGTTTAATTAGAATTTTTCCTTTTTTTAAAAAAAGATTTATTTATTATATATACGGTGTTCTGCCTGCACCAGTGACTGATGGAAGCAGATGCAGAGATCCACGGCCGGGGGCCAGGCCGAGCTCCGAGAATCCAATCAATGAGAGAGAGGAGGGATTCTGTGGGCAGGGGACATGGAGATCATGATGGGAAAATGTGCAGAGATGACCGGCCACACTAGTGGAAGCCCATGAACTGTGGACTAATAGCTGTGGAACCCCCACAGGACCTGACTAGGACCAGTTGTTTAGCTTGAACTGTTTGGGGGGGCCCCAGGCAGGGGGACCGGATCCGTCCCTGGTGCATAGCTGGGCTTTTCGGAGCCTAGTGCCTAGGGTGTGGCACCTTGTACAGCCTTGGTGCAGGGGGGAGGGGCTTGGACCTGCCTCAGCTGAGCATGCCAGGCTCTGCTGACTCCCCATGAGAGAACTTGACTTGGAAAATGTGGGGATGGGGAGGTGGGTTGGGGGGGGGAAGGCTAAGGGGTGGGAAGAGGGAAGAGGGGGGAATCTGTGGTTGGTATGTAAAGTGAATAGAAAACTTCTTAATAAAAAAAGATTTATTTATTATATATACACGGTATTCTGCCTGCATGTATCCCTGCAGGCCAGAAGAGGGCATCAGATCTTATTACAGGGGGTTGTGAGCCACCATGTGGTTGCTGGGAATTGAACTCAGGACTTTTGGAAGGGCAGTCAGTGCTCCTAACCTCTGAGCCATCTCTCCAGCCCCTTCTTTTCCTTTTTGTGATGATGGGGATTGCACAAGCTGAACAGGAGCTCTGCCACTGACCTACATCCCCAGAAGTTCGACTTTTCTCTCTTCTTTTTGAGACAGTTCCTCTCTGTAGCCTTGGGTGTCCTGGAACTCTATATAGAGGTATGGGCCACCATGTCCGGCAGTTCAACTTCAGTGTACTTATATTCAAATGAGGCTCAAGATCAAGAGCTGTGAAAAAGGAAGTGGTCTGTTTTCAAAGTTGTCATTCATCAAATTTGTAACTTCGGTGGAAGTTGACGCTAAATGTAAGGAATTATTGATAATTGATTCATGTATACACATACACACACATTTTATTTTCAGAGTGGGTCTTGCTATATAGTCCTGGCTAGTCTGGAATTCACAGTGTAGACCAAACTTGCCTTGAACTTGCATTGCCTTGAACTTGCACATGCTGAGATTAAAGACATGGGCTGCTGTGCCTGAACTTGAGGCACCATATAATTTAAAATAATGGAGTATATCATTCTGAGAGGCCTCCACTGGAACCACTCTGTCATGCGAGAATTAGGCCAGCTCTACCATGTGCATGGTGAGGGGGGGGCCTGTTCTCCCTTTATGTAGGCCTGCGGGGGGGGGGGGGGGAGGGGCGGCGCGGGGGCCAGCTCTCCCATGGTCCCTGGTGGTAACATCAACATAGATGCGGTAGGGACAGGGGACCCAGACATGACCCTCAGGTGAGGCTGGGTTTCCTTTTAATCTAGTCACAGAATGTCATATTTCAGACATCAGTAAACAAATTCAGAACACTGAAAACAAACCTTGCTAGCCAGGTGGTAGTTGGGCAGCAGTGGTGCACACCTTTAGTCCCAGCACTCTGGGGGCAGAGGCAGGCAGATCTCTGTGAGTTCAAGGCCAGCCTGGTCTACAGAGCTGGTTACACAGAGAAACACTATCTCGGAAACAAACAAACAAAAAACCTTGTTTTGCTATTCATTAGCCAAACAGAAGGTAAAGTTGAACTGTTTTTTATTTATTTTATTTTATTTTTTTCTGGGCAGTGGTGGTGCATACTTTTAATGCCAGCACCATTTCAAAAAATGAATCACAATTTATTTATTGTGTGTGTGTGTGGAAGTACACATGTGGAAGTCAGAGGACAACTTGCTGGGGAGAGTCGGTCTCTCCTTTCATCCTGTGGGTCCCGAGAACAGAACTCAGCTTTCCATTCCTGGTTTGGTAGCAAGCACCTTTACCTGCGGAGCCATCTCTCTGGCCGTTAACCTTTGCTTTTTAAAATGGTTTTAGATTTATGTGTATGAGTGTTTTGCCTGCATGTACGTATGTGTACAACATACGTGCCTGGTACCCAAGGAGTAATGGATGGCTTGTGAGTATGAATTGAGAAAAAAACATTTGCTAAATCCTGACCCAGCCTTGGGCTAAAACTGAGGCCAGCCTGACTGACATACTCAGGCATGTATGGCACTTAGAGGAACTTTTGCTAACCTGCATTGGTTTGCTTGTGTAACCGGAAGGCTTTCTGCTCCCTTCCCCGATCAAACAGAAACACCATGGTGACACAACTGTGCCCTATTCTTATTAAAAGTTAATAGCCTGTCATGCTTGCTAAGAGCCATCGAAGCTACGTCAACAGGATGTACTAAACTTGTGGTTTTTACCTTATAAACCCTCTGCTCGGCCGGGCTGTGGTGGTGCACAACTTTAATCCCAGCACTCCAGGGGTGGGCAGATCTCTGAGTCTGAGGCCAACCTGGTTTAGGTTCGAGTTCCTAGAGCAAGTTCCAGGACAGCCAGAGCTGCATAGTGAGATCCTGCCTCGAAAAACCAACTAACCAATCAACCAATCAACAACAATAAAAAAGACTAAGTGATCCAAAGGGGAAAATAAAATCACCCCCTGCTCACTCAGCTTGGGGTCACCCCTAGACTTGTAGTTACAAGAGTGCATGCCCCCAGCTGGGTCTGTGTGGCTCAATAAAAATTTCAGATTCAGCTGGGTGGTGGTGGCGCATGCCTTTAATCCCAGCACTTGGGAGGCAGAGCCAGGCGGATCTCTGAGGCCAGCCTGGGCTACCAAGTGAGTTCCAGGAAAGGCGCAAAGCTACACAGAGAAACCCTGTCTCGAAAAACCAAAAAAAAGAAAAAAAAATTTCAGATTCATAAAGACTCATCCTGGTCTCTTGGGTGAGAATAGGCTGATTACAAGTTGGGAACCAAACTAGGGTGCTCTGTAAGAGCAGTAGGTATTCTCAACTTGAGCCAACTCTCCAGCTCCCACCTTTAACTGTTTTTAAACTAACCTCATGTCAGACCTCAGTATTTAATGGAGATTCAGGTGACATTTTATGTGTTTTTTGGATTCTAGCTTTGTGTGTTTACTTTTTTTTGTGACAGTGTCTTAACACCTTGGCCTAGGCTGGCCTAGAACTCACCCTGATCATCTTCCTCCTGCCTCAGCTTCCCAAGTGGTGGAATTATATGGAATTATAGATATGAGCCACCACACCCACCCAGCTGTTTTTTATGTTTTTTTTTTAAAGATTTATTTATTGTGTATACAGCATGTGTGCCTGCAGGCCAGAAGAGGGCACCAGATCTCGTTACAGATGGTTGTGAGCCACCATGTGGTTGCTGGGAATTGAACTCAGGACCTTTGGAAGAGCAGTCAGTGCTCTTAACCTCTGAGCCATCTCTCCAGCCCTATGTTTTGTTTTTCAAGACAGGGTAACAGTCCTGGCTGTCCTGGAACTCGCTCTGTAGACCAGGCTGGCCTTCAACTCAGAGATCCGTCTGCTGGATTAAAGGCATGTGTCACCATGGCCCAGCCCATCCAGCTTTCTTTTAGTCCATTCTGTACTTAAAAAGCAAATGGTGGCTCAGAAGGTAAAAGCACTTGCTGCCAAGTCTGACGACCTGAGTTCAGTTCCTAAGATCCACATGGCATTAGGAGAGAACTTTCATAAATCCCTGAAGATGTTCTCTGACCTTCACGAGTTCACAGTAGCGTGCACACACCTCTCCCCCATCATACACTGTAATAAATGTCAGCTTTTTTGTTTTGAGACAGGGTCTATTACATAGCTCTGGCTTTCCAGGAACGCACTTTGTAGACTAGGTTGGTTTCAACATCATAGTGATCCACCAGCTTCTGCCTCCGAGTGCTGGGTGGGATTAAAAGTGTCTATCAACATGAAGGCTTCTACCACCCTTTTATTACAACAGGTCTCTGTTGACCCGTAGGCTAGGCTGACTAGCCAGGGATATGCCTATTTTTACCTACCCAGTGCTGGGATTACAAGTGCGGGTTCTGCCATTTAGCTCAAGACCTAGTGCTTGCAGCCAGCCCTGTGCTGCCCGAGCCATTTTCCCAGCCTGCAATTCTGTACCTTTATGAGTCTAGTGTCTCCTTTTCTCTGGGTACAAGATAGAACCTAGAGTCCAAGATAGCACATCCATCTAAAATCTCTCCTGAGTTGGTTATTCAATGCCCCAAAGGTTGGGAAAGGAATGGATGAGAACACAGCAGTAAGAACGGCAAGCAACCAGATGGGTTCTCATCAAAGGTCCCTGAAAGTGGTTTGTTCTCTTCACTGTATCTCTGACTTGGTGAGACACGCTATGCTCTGAAGCATTAAGGAGCAGTCAGGTACTATTGGCCCTCAGCTGAAGTGATTCCCACTCCACTCTTCCCAAGTTTTGTATATTTAAAAGGAATGTCTTTTTTAAAATGTGCCTGAAATGTTTTGTTATGTTTCGATTTCTAGATTGAAGATGGCTTAGTAGTACAGTGATAGCTTGCCTAATACATGGCAGGCTCTATGCCCAGCACAGCAAAAGAAAAAAAAACCCAAAACCTACCTCAAAGTCAAACATAATGGGTCATTACAAATATGGAATTATTCTCAGACTGTGCATGTATTACATAATGTGATTTGTGTTTACACTACGGTCTCACTTCTAAGATCTCACATATGCAAAGAACTCCCTAGCCCCTGAAGTTGAGCATTTCTTGTCCCAAATATTTAGCTAAAGGATTATAAAATTCATAGAGTAATGGTCAAATCAGTTTCCCAAAAGGTAAGAATTTTGTATTTGATTTGGTTTTATATAGTTCTGAGATAGGGTCTTTTAGTCCAAGATGGTCTCAAATTTAGTAGTTGAAGATGACCTTGAACTCCTGATCCTCCCCTTAGTGGTAGGAAGGTTCCTAGGCATATACTATTATACTTTGCCACATATACCATTATACTATGCCCCAATTTCTCTTTAAAAAAAAAAGTGGCTGGGCGGTGGTGGTGCACGCCTTTAATCCCAGCACTCGGGAGGCAGAGGCAGGTGGATCTTCTCTGTGAGTTTGAGGCCAGCCTGGGACACACAGTGAGTTCCAGGACAGGCTCCAAAGCTACAGAGAGAAACTCTGTCTCAAAAAACAAAACAATAAGTGGAGAAAATCATATATACCTGACACTTTGGAGGCTGTGACCAAACGTCATAGTTTGAGGTCACCTTGGTTACAAACTAAATTCCAGACTAGCCTGAGCTGGTGTTTCAGTAAAAATCAAATGTGAGAAATATTTGAAATGCCTTTCTTCAGCAGTAATCCTTGAAGTATTCCAACTTTGGGGAAGCATCAACAGGTTTTGCAGAAGTCAAATGTGCTTTTTCAGTCACTGAAAAGTAACAGATAAAATTCTAAAGTGAATTTTCACACTAGCTTAACCCCTCAAAACGGAACTTATCAGATTTAAAATCAAGACCCAATGTTCAGCTGTTTAGACATGAACACATGCTGGATCTATAAATGACCCATTATAAACATTTCCCTTAAAAAATTCAAGGGCCAGGAATGTGGCTCAATGATATAGCACTTGTCTATATATTTGAGGCCCTGCATTCCACCCCCAGCAATACAGGGGGGAAATGGGCTTTAGAACTTAGAAACACTGTTTCAATAAATAAAAGAAAAACCAAAATTTAATTTATAAAGTTTTATTTTTGTATATGTGCTAGATCTTACGAACTGTGGACAATCTTTTATGTCAGTCTGTTGGCTTGTAAAAGGCTAAGAAGTATGTGAGATTTGGGTGGTGAAATTTCCTTTTGGGAACCCCAATTCCAAAATTAAAAAAAAAATTGCACTCATTAGTGACTTTAAAATGTGGTTCACCTTCCCCTCACTTACACCTGTAAGTTTGGGGACAAGTGCTACATACTTCTGCAAACACAAAATAATAGTTAAAAATACAATCGGCAGCAAGTTCTTAATACATTCAGCACTTCTTTAGTGATTTATCACACCCAAAACCTTATTTTCAATATGCAACACTCAAGTAGGTGCAGGACCAATTCTGGTTGGTCCCTACGATGAAACCAGTACTGAGAATGGTTTTGTTGCTAACACAAAGCTGGGGCAAAGGGGTGCTGTTTTCCTTTATCAGCAGTCTGCATGTCCTCGTACCTTCAAACTAGAAATCAAAACTGGGCACTTATCACAAAAAAGGCAATTTTCTAAAATTCTAAATAAGGCAGGATTTAGCCACCAAATCAACCACAAAATTTGACAAAGTAAAATAGTCCATGGGAGAACATAACCTGGAAAAATACTAATAAAAACCCAAAGAACTATTCCAAAGTAGTCACCTGAATATTCACAGACTGTTGCTTTCCTTTACAAAAGTAATTCAAATAAAAAAGGCTCCTCATCTTTTTAACCAATATGAGGATTAAAGACTTAAGTTGTTATTGTTCACTAATAAAAGTTAATCATGAAAATAGAAAACATTTGAATAATTCTAGGTCTGTATAATTATAGCTGAGACAAAAAAGCTGGGAAATCATCACTGAGAAAAATCAATGAAAAGAAACAAAGCCCAAATATGATTATGTTTGTATTTCTGCCTCTGTGATGCTGAACATGAGAATTCAGTTGGTGGAGGGCTTAGAAACAGCAGCAATATGGTGTTTACCAAGTTGTACACGGAAATACTTAGATCTGACTGGGCAAAGCCCCAGTTCACACAGTTTTACAATTAAAATCTCTTCAGTCTTTACGTTAACAGATTCTACTGTCTTCAATAGAGTAATCATGCCATTTAGAAATGTGGGAGTATTTCAAAGGAAGACTAGTGATTCTGCAACAAACATTTAAAGGAAGAAACATATGGCTCAAAAGAATCAGTTGAGAGAATCAAATAATTTTTAGGCACTTTAAGACTTGAAATTTAAAACGTGCCATTTATGTTTTAGAGAAAGACCTCAAAATCACCACTATGTTGCTCTTACAATAACATGCATCTTAAAATTTCCGGTTATACATTAATGCTTAAAGAGTTAAATATAGAAAATAATTTGCACAAACAAACAAAAATAACTCTGTTCACTTTCCCTCACTCATGGTCACAACACAGACCAGCTCTTTCTCAAATGGAGGGAAACATGACTCATAAGCCCTCATTAGGAACTGGTGGGCTTATACACTCAAAGCAACTAATGGGGAGGAGGGAATCCCTCCAAGACAAAAAATTCACAGCCTTTGAGAATGTCAAGTTTTCTCTTATCTAGGAAGTCACTAAGTTTTATGTATTTCATAACTTTGTTAAGGAGCAGAAAATATCAAAGTTGTCTGTCAGATGGTAAGATATTGTAACTAGTACCAGTTACTTGTCCAAACAAAGCTAACCTACTCCACTACTTGAGGAACTTTGAAAACTTCCAGTTGGAAAGGCAAACACTGTACAACCTTTGCTCAAACTTCAATTCAGGCTGGAGGTGCAGCTCAGTGGTAGAGCACTTGCCTGGAGTGCTTGAGGCCCTGGATCCCCAGCTCCACAAAAACTGAAACAGAAGCCAATTCTGAAGTAAACAGAATCTATCTAGTGTCAAAAGTTGCTAAAATTACAGGAAGCCTAGAAGCAGGATTATGGAATACTGCAAATAAGATACCAAAGCTATATCTTAAATACTGCCCCTTTTAAATCACAAAATAACAATGCTCAATTTTGCTTCTGCTTTGACTGGTGCCAACTATAGCCTTTCAACATTTTCCTATCAACTGAAATGTAAAAAATACAACCAAGCTTGTGCTCATTAAATACACATGTATATAAAAAAAATACAAAAAGTATAAGATTGATTGTTACGGGAACTTTTATAGTATCAACATCGTGTTTTCCAAGTCCTTTTAGTAAAGAGCCAATCTTTCTGTGCATAATATATGCAGTCTTTAAAAAAAAAACAAAAAACAAACAAAAAAAAACAAGAGAGAAGGTACCAAAACCCCCAAACACACCACAGGACAAAAAGTTCTTCTTAAATCAAATTCTATTTGCGAATTCAGCAAAATAATTTCTATAAAATAAAACAGCAAAATATTTAAATGGGGTGGGTTGTATCTGTTTGCTGGGGTATTTGGTTTTAGACAGTTTCCGAAAATTACACACATTCAAGTCACCAATTCTCTTTGAAATACAGTATTAACTGATGAATTCTTTTATCTTCATTCAAATTGTTTATTCTAAAATTGTGATACCTCAATTATATTAACTACTAGTAATCTTTTATTTTTAAATTAGACCCTGCTTTGAACATTAAAATTTTTGGAATGGAAAAGGAGCTAGGACAATTCTTGCTTTCAAGTAAAATAATGACTGAGCAGAGAATCAGTCAAACATCTTGGTGCAGAGGTACTCCAAAGACTGTGGGGTTCTGATTTCTGCATCACTGGGGTCCAGCAGAAGGACAGTTTGAGAAGAGTCACTTAGTAAGCTCTACCAAAGAACAAAACAAGCACACCAAATACAGTTGTCTACTAGGCTCCAGCCAGCATCCTGGCATAGCAAATTTTTGCATATTTGTTTTAAATCTTTCAAAATTCCCACCACTAAATCAATACATTTAAGTGTTCTTTATCCCACCCAGAGATCTGCACTTTCAAACACAAGAAGGAACATGTGTGCAACTGAGAACTGCTTGCTTGCCACAGTTCTCCCCTCAGCCTGTATTTTATAGTCTAGGGTTTAAGAAGGAAAGCTCCGAGCAATGCAGCCTCCATGTCAGGACAACTGCAGTCATTATGGTAATATTTCCTCATTGGCTACACTAACTTGTGTGAAGCCATGCTAAATGTTACAGCATATCTAAAGCTTCAAAGTGATTAACCTAACATCAGAATAAAAAGGCAATGAAAAAGATCTAGAAACATAGTACATCACCAATTTTCCACATCAACCAAATAATTAAAAGGTAACCAGCCTTACACTGCTCATAGTAAAATTGACTCCAGTGGCAAAGAATGAACATGAAACTACTGGTGTGACATGAATGGGCTGTTTTGTTGCTGTTGGTTTACTTTTTGTTTTTGTAAAGGAGGTGATCCAACTGCCACAAGGTAGGCAACACTGGCTGCAGAGTGCAGTGGGTATAACAAGAAAATTAATGTAGTTTTTGTAGATCTGTGAGTCTCATCAAGGAAAAAAAAGTTTCTTGCTTAAGAATTAACAGTCAAACATTAATATACTATATACACCTTTGCCATTTACACATTAGCATCAGGCCATTTATTACAAAACACTATACACTTTCCACTGCAGGCGGGTTATATATTGACAGCATATTTCTGCAGATAAGACAGTGAATAAACTCTCCACTCCATGTTGATTAGGAATAGTTTTTCTAGTTTTAAATATTAGCCAGACACAGAAAAAAGTTGGACTGTAAGGCCTGGGTGCACAGTCTTGATGGAACCAGTTAATATGTGCATTTTACTGATCCTTGGTCTGAGGTGGGGACACTTCTTCACTGCCTTCATAATTTTCTTGTGCTCGTTGGCCAGTTCTCTGAGGGTTATTCATGTGATGTGCTGCTGGGCCCGTATATGGCTGTCCATGCACATGGTTATTCTGAAAGGTAAAAGAAATCTGTGCATTACAATTTTTCCATGGCTGGAGAAACCGATCAGAGGTTAAGACTATGTACTGGTCATACAGAGGACCAGAGTTTGGCCTAACTCCGGCTACAGGGTCTGACACCCGAGTCTCTGCAACTAACACTCACTTGCATATACACACAATACCATAATTAAATGTGGCAAAATAAATCTAGGAAAAACTCAACCTTTTTCAACAGCAAGCACACTTTAAAACCATGAGTTGAAATTGTTGGGAATGTAAACATTTATTTTATTCTTAGGACTTACTTTTAAATACACTTGCCTAGTAACGAAAACTGGTTGAAAAGGAAAAATCTTACGGGCAAATACAAACCTCAGGGGCCTAAAGACCAAATGACTGGGTAGGTATGTAAAAATCTTTGTCCAAAGTGATTTTTTTTTTAGTGTCAAATACGTAAATTTAGGGACTAGAGACAGCTCAGTGGTTAAGAGCACCGGCTACTCTTACAAAGGAACTAGATTTGATTCCCAGCACTCACATAGTGGCTCACCACCATCTTTAACTATAGTCCTAGGGCTTCCAGTTCACTTTATACATGCAAACAAAACACTAATACACATAAAAAAAGAAAAAATATAATCCTATTAGTATATGTGTAGGTATGTATATCATAATATGTATGTGAAGGTCAGAGGACAGGAGTTATTTTCTCCTTTTACTATAATGGTTGGTCCTAGGGACTGAACTCAGATGGGGCTTGTATGGTAAACGCCTTTACCCACTGACTCATTTTGCTAGCCCAGTGCCAACAAATGTTTAAGGTGTGTGTGTAAAATACCCATTACTGTTCCTGGCTTAGTTTTCAAAGAATGATGTGAGGGCTAGCCTACATGAACACTGACTCTTTCACAGGATAAACCTGACTGACCATGACCTGAAATCCATAGGTGCAACTGCTTATGCAGACAAAATTATTAATGTTAATTATTAATGCTACTGAGATCACAACAAGGCTGAAGAAAAAGTAACTAGGCTAGATTAAAATATGAGCTTTCTTAGGGCTGATCAAAGTAACTTCTGTGCTGGTTCCTGAATTTTTTTTTTTTTAAAGGCTAGGGACTAGTTGTGTATGTAGCCCTGGCTGGCCTTGAAACTCACTATGTTGCCTTTCCTTTAATACCAGCACTCAGGAGGCAGAGGCAAGCAGATGTCTGAGTTAGATGTCAGCCTGGTCTATAGAGCAAGTTCTAGAATAGCCAGGGAAACACACAGAAATCCAGTCTTGAAAAACAAAAATAAAAAAATAAAATTAAAAAAGTAAAAGAAAAAAGAAAAGAAACTTACTATGTCAACCAGGCTGTTTCTGCCTCTCCCAGTACTGGAATTACAGATGAGAGTCACAGTAACTGTTCTTTATCTTTTTAAATGCCTGAACCTGACGGGGTGTTTTCTTTATAAACCCATAAGCCAGACCAAGATTTTAGGCTTCATGTACAATTATTCTAGATTATGAAAATAACTACATGGAAAAAACACCAATTATTCCTTGTGGTTCCACTTATACCCTAAAAGGTAAGTTGCCTTAAGTGCTGTTCTCATGGCATGCTTTCCAGATCAGTAACATCTGAGAACTTGTGAGGATTAGACTGTCAACAGATCTCAAGCCCTCACCCCTCCAAAGACAGGGTCTTAATATGTAGTCCTGGCTTGTCTCAAACTCAAGAGATCTGCCCATCTCTGTCTCCTGAGTGCTGGGGTTAAAGGTAAGTCATACACTCTTGAGTTTTAGCACTCTGTACCATGCCAGGAAGCCAGTGTCCATTTGTACACTACTGCCACCTCAAAACATTTGATTTGGCCACATCTACATTTTAGGAATGTTCCCATTTAGGACATTATTTCTTTACTCACTTTTGTAATTTGACAGTTAATCACCTGTAGAAACATGCCAAATTCCCCATAATTTTTACTGCCAATGAAACCCCAGGCTAATTAAGCAACATTATTTCACTGCCATATCTTTGTGTTTTCAGAATCCACTAGCAGATTTAGCCGAAGAAGTGTCGCCATAATTCTTCACACTGAGCAATGATTATGATTTTATGCTGAGAAGAATCATGCAGTTTTACCCACTCTATATTAGTATAAGACATATCTATTTGGTAAGGGAACAACATCACTGGGGCAAGTTAAATTTGCACCATGACCCCACTCCAACCATTCTTTTTTGATCATGTACCCAAAGTTAGTTTAGATAATCTCTGAGTTTACAGTCATGGTAAAAAGCCATCCTTTACAAGTAAGAATGAGATTGGTTCCAGAGCAGTGGTTCTCAATCTTTGGGTTGCAACCTCTGGGGGTGGTCTGAATTACCTTTTTACAGGAGTCACATATCAGATTTCCTGCATATCTGATATTTAAATTATGATTCATAACAGTAGCAAAATCAGTTGTTTTTTTTTTTTTTTTGGTTTTTCGAGATAGGGTTTCTCTGTGTAGCTTTGCGCCTTTCCTGGACCTTGCTTTGGAGACCAGGCTGGCCTCGAACTCACAAAGATCTGCCTGCCTCTGCCTCCCGAGTGCTGGGATTAAAGGCGTGCGCCACCACCGCCCGGCAAAATCACAGTTATTAAGTAGCAATGAAAGTAATTTTATAGTTGGGGGTTACCACAACATGAACTGTATTCAAGGGTCACAGCATTAGGAAAGTTGAGAACCACTGTAGAGGTTAACCCCACTATCTGACTCCTGTTTACCTGCTGATACTGAGATCCAGGGGAATGGGGGTATAATGGGGCATCTTCTGGTGGAGGTGATTCATGCTCATCTGGGGCATCTTGGTCATCTGGTTCCTAATTAAAAAAAAAAAAAAAAGAACAACGCAGGCAACATCAAACTCACTGCTAACTCTTGTTGACTTAGCAATAACTTTTAAAAACTGTTTATTACTCCTGAAACCTAAGGCTCAGGGAACCTCCCCAAACACTGAGGGAGCAGAAGATTATAAAGAGCCAGAGGAGCAGGATGTCTGCTCTAAGACTGTCTCCTAGAAATGCCAGGGAAGCCATACATACATGGCTGCCTAAACAAGGATACCAACAGATGTGCTAACATGGAAAGAGGAAATGTCATGAGATTTCAAGCCTAGATAGAGAACTAAAGGTAAACAAAGAATGCTGAAAGCAGGAAAATTATATCCCCCAGGAAGAGTCCCCCAATTACTTATCCAATACCAAATGGTCAGCCCTAAAATAATAAACATATAAGTAACTTTATATATACTGAGCAGGTTATTTGTAGATTTAGGAATATAGATATATGTAACAACATTTAAAGAAAAAGAAGCCATGAATCTAAGACAAAACAAGGGGGGGGGGTGTAACATGGGAGTAACTAAAAGGGGAAAATAATGTGGTTATATTTTAATTTGAAAAAATTTACCTTCAGATGTGCTATGGTTCATATGCACACACATACAGAGTAAAGGAATGATGTTAAAGGGGGCGAGGGAATGGAGCTGGAGAGATGGCTCAGAGGTAAAGAGAACTTGCTGTTCTTCTAGAGGACCCAAGTTCAAGTCCTAATACCCAAACTGCAGCTCACAATAATCTGTTAAACTCCAGTTCCAGGGGATCTAACATCCTTTCTTCTAGCCTCCATGGGCACCAGGAAGGCACATGGTGCACAGACATATATGCAGACAAAGCACCCATACACATAAAGGTTTAAAAAACAATTAAAAACTCCTAATTTGTATTCTCTTAAAAATGCATTTCTGAGGTTATAGCATAGTAATTTCTCTAGGAGGCATCTTCATTAACGTAACATATCACTAATATTAAAGCAAGCACAACTCTAGCAAAGCCTTTAAGAAACAACACTGGCCGGGCGGTGGTGGTGCACGCCTTTAATCCCAGCACTCGGGAGGCAGAGCCAGGCGGATCTCTGTGAGTTCAAGGCCAGCCTGGTCTCCAAAGCGAGTTCCAGGAAAGGCGCAAAGCTACACAGAGAAACCCTGTCTCGAAAAACAAAAAAACAAAAACAAAAAAAAAAAAAAAGAAAGAAACAACACTGTCATTAATACACAACCAGTGGCCTAATAAAGAATTACTTTGCTTTCTTCCATTTCTATCTCTTGTAGACTGGTGGCTTTTTTTACCTCCTCAGGACAGAGTTCACAAGCTTTTGCAAGTGTCATCCTAGCACTATGTGATCTCTCCAAGAAATAGCCATTTGATGTTTCATTGCTTTGCACTGGGGGAGACCAATTGTTGTAAGTGTATTGAGGATTGCCAGTGTATGGTCTTCTTTCGAGTTCATCTCCAAGCCATTCCACTGCCCAGGTCCATTTCCTTTTAAGATCTCCATTGCCCTTCAAAAGTAAAACCATATACACATATAAGAGGATTTGGAGTATCCCAAGAACATTTAAAATGATAACCACCCCACAAACTCAGAATTCTGTCTTGCTATGTAGCCCTGGCTGTTGTTGAACCTATTGTCCTCTTTCCTTAGCCTTGAATATTGGGGTTATAGATGGATACCCACCATACCTGGATTAAAACAAGATCTTTTTTTAAGTTTTTCAAAACAGGGTTTCCTTCTTTAGTCCTTGCTGTCCTGGAACTCATTTTATAGACCAGGCTAGCCTCGAATTCAGAGATCCACCTGCCTCTGCCTCCTAAGTGCATGCACCACCACCACCCAGCTAAAACAAGATCTTAATGTCATTTTTTCCTTTCCTATTGTTTGTGGTGCTGGGGTACAAAAGCTTCAAGGTTTTGTACATTCTGGGTAAACAGTATACCACAGAGTTACAGCCTTAGCCCTTTAATATAGCATCTTTAACTCTGATTCAAATTTCTATGAAATTTTAAGAAAACACTCTCACCTGCAAGATCTGGTAAGCAACAGGACAACTGCTAAAGAGAGCTACCATACATTTTATACACTGGTATGCTCTTTTTTGATAGTGATTCTTAGAACGCTGGATTGTGTCAAACAGCCCGTCTCGGTCATCTGGAATTCCTTTAAGGGCATTATGAATTCTGAAAAACAATCAGAAGATAAAAACCTCTAAAATCTAATAGAAGCTAACATTTATTGAGTGTCTTATTACATGTCACCCAGTAAATGTCTGTGAGTTCAGTTGTTTCATACTGGACAATACATACTACTATTAAATTTTGGAGAAGATGACAAAATTAACAGCTTGCCTAGGGTCAAACAGTTGCCAACCAGTCTGAGTCAAGTCTGTGCCCTAACAAACTTTACTTGTTCAAATTGCTTTTCTTAGGAAGTGTAAATATATTACCAGAAGCAAAGTCAGGACACTCAAGAATAACACAAACTTAAAAAAGTTAACAAACAAGTTCACAAACACTGTAGTTGAGAATAATTCGCTTTATTTTTGTCTCTTGTTTTTGAGAAAGGGTCTCATTAAGCAGCACAGAATGGCTTTGACCTCTCAATCTGACTGTCACAGCCTCCCAACTGCTGAGATTACATGCTTGTGCCACCATGCCCAGTGCCTGTTTATTTTGTGTTAGGCATTACCTGCCAATCAATAAACAAAATATGACATACCTGTAAGACTAAGTATCATTCAGCCATAAAAAGGAAATAAAATACTAATATATAGTATTATATATATGTAATGTATAATATAATGATTATATATTCATATATATTATACAATATATAATATAATGAATATATATTATAATGAGTATAATGTAAATGAATCTTGCAAACATTACACTGAAGGAAAGCAATTAGACACAAAATGCTGAATGTTATAATTCCATTTTGGCAAACTACTAATAGGCAAACTATAGAAGAAAGCAGATTAATGGTTGCTGAGGCTGGGAAGAACCAAGAGTATCTAAATGGGTATAGGCTTCTTGCTGCTTGATCTAAGATACTACACAGAGCTGGGTAGTAATGGTGCACGCCTTTAATCCCAGCATTCGGGAGGCAGAGCCAGGCGGATCTCTGTGAGTTCGAGGCCAGCCTGGGCTACCAAGTGAGTTCCAGGAAAGGCGCAAAGCTACAGAGAAACCCTGTCTCAAACCCCCCCCCCCCCAAAAAAAGATACTACACAGAAATTCTACTTCTCAGTTTTTTTTTGTTTTTTGTTTTTTGAGGTGGAGCGGTGCTGAGGGTGAGGGCCAGCCTAACCCACATTAGATTAAATGCTCTGTCATTAAGCTACTACCACCCTTACTGACATAAACTGCTGAAACATCACTTTTGCCAAATCATGCTTTATTCTCATTAATATCAACAGTTTTCCAAATACCATCTTTAAGCAGTACTATCTTAGCAATGCAGGACACATGGGAAGACACTATAAATACCTGAGACCTATTTATTTACCCACTAAACTAAAAAAAATAAATAAATAAAAGCTACACTATGCATTTCCTTCTTCCTGTTTTTTTTCAAAACAGAGTTTATTTGTATAGACTTCGCTGTCCCGGAACTCATTCTGTTGACCAGATGGGTCTTGAACTTAAAGAGACTCGCTTGCTCTCTGAGATTATTTTCAAGCCTGAGTTAAATGACTACTTTATTTCTCAAAGTTAACCCAATCTATGTTTTCATCACATTATACACTAAAAAGAAAATTTAGATATGTCTAACTATAAAGCTATACATTTTCTATTTTTTTCAGAAAGGATCTTGCTATGTAGTCTTGGCTGGCTCAGAACACAAAGGGATCTTCCTGCCTCTGCATTAGAGTGCTGGGATTAAAGGTCCATATGTCATTACTTCCTAAAAGCTATATAATCTTAAACACTGTTTTAAAAAGCAAAATACTAGAACCTAGACACATTAAAATTATCTCATGAGTGAAGTATCAATGGTTGACAGCTTTATAACATTTAGCATCTAAGAAAACTGGTTCTTTGCTTACTGCTATTTCTGTAACAGTAATCTGAAACATACAATGTTAAAAAATGATCAAATTTGTAAATTCTGGCATCTGCAATCTCCACTAACACTAAACATTGGCATTTTTATTCTCTCTCTTTTTTTTTTTTTTTTTTTTCTCGAGACAGGGTTTCTCTGTGTAGTTTTGGTGCCTTTCCTGGAGCTCGTGCTGTAGACCAGGCTGGCCTCCAACTCACAGAGATCCACCTGCCTCTGCCTCCCGAGTGCTGGGATTAAAGGCGTACACCACCACTGCCCGGCAACATTGGCATTTTTAAAAGGTTTAAATTATTTTATGTGTAGGTGTAGTGTAGGCATATTTTTCCTGCATGTACACATATGCATCACTTACGTGCCTGGTGCCTTTAGGAATCAGAAGAGTGTGTCAGATCCCAGAGAACTGGAGTTAGAGGGTTTTGAGCAACTATGTGGGTGTTAGGAACTGAATCTGGGTCATCTTAAAAAGATAGTCGAGCCATCTCTACAGCCCCAAGAATGGATAATTTTAAAAATCAGTACTTAGCCGGGCGGTGATGGCGCACGCCTTTAATCCCAGCACTCGGGAGGCAGAGCCAGGCGGATCTCTGTGAGTTCGAGGCCAGCCTGGTTTACCAAGTGAGTTCCAGGAAAGGCGCAAAGCTACACAGAGAAACCCTGTCTTGAAAAACCAAAAAAAAAAAAAAAAAAAAAAAAAAATCAGTACTTAAAGTGTGTTGTTAGCTGTCTGTGATCATATGGAAAGTAGCAAATCAAGTTGACCAGAACTGGCACTTTCCTAGCAGAGATTGAATAAAGTGACTCTGCCTTGTTTCAGTTTCAAACTATGAAGAAGTATCCTCTTTTGCCGTTTTAAATGGCCTTCAAGTATAGCACTGAAGTGCTGTAGTGCTGCCTAGTGTTCCTAAGCTGTGATGTATCTTACAGAAAATGTGTATTAGGGAAGCTCACATCAGGTGTGAGGTATAAGCTGTTGGCTATAAGTTCAATGTTAATGAGTTAGCAGTATATATTGTTTTGAGACAGGGTTTCTCTTGTGTAGTTTTGGTGCCTGTCCTGGATCTCACTCTATAAGACCAGGCTGTCCTCAAACTCAGAGAGATCCACCTGGCTCTGCCTCCCGAGTGCTGGGATTAAAGGCCTGTGCCACCGCTGCCTGGTTATATTTATTTTTTAAAAAAGATTTATTTATTTATTATACATACAGTGTTCTGTCTGCATGTGTCCCTACAGGCCAGAAGAGGGCACCAGATCTCATACAGGTGGTCGTGAGCCACCATATGGTTGCTGGGAATTGAACTCAGGACCTCGGGAAGAGCAGTCAGTGCTCTTAATGGCTGAGCCATCTCTCTAGCCCAAGTATATATTTATTAAGATAACCAAATACACATTCGTGTGTGTGTGTGTGTGTGTGTGTGTGTGTGTGTGTGTACATGCCAGTGGACAGCTGGAGAGAATTGGTTTTCCCTTTAACCATGGCCAAACTCAGGTCATCAGGCAGAAACAAGTACCCTTATCTACTGAGTCATTTTGCTGTTCCACCTAAGGTGTTTTTTGAGACAAGGTGTTCTCTGCAGCCCTGGCTAGCTTGAAACTCAGAGATCTGCCTGCCTCTGCCTCCCAAGAACTCATATGTATAACAAAGTCTATTGATGGTTTTTTTTTTTTTTATTAAAAAACAATTCAGGCCGGGGTGGTGGTGCACGCCTTTAATCTCAGCACTTGGAAGGGAGAGGCAGGAGGATCTCTGTGAGTTCAAGGCCAGCCTGAGATACAGAGTGAGTTCCTGGAAAGTCTCCAAAGCTACAGAGAGAAACCCTGTCCCAAACCAAAACAATTCAGTTCATTGATGTTAAAAGGGCATTTACCTGTGAGTCTGCCAGGAATCTTCAATCAGTAAGATTTGTAAAAGCAGATCCAAATAGGGCCGGAGTTCATAAGTATAGGAATATGCAACCTAGAAATAAGACACAGTGAATAATGGATAAATGGACAACAAATCAAGTAATAGTGATTTAGCAATGGTTATGTTTTTTTTTTAACCTGCCAAAGAAGTTCACTGAGGACGGTAGATGAGAACTGAGGATTCTCCCAGCAGCAAAAGCGAAGCAATTTGACGGTCTCATCAGAGTTACTGCAGTCTTCGATAATTTTCTTCACATAACTTGTTCTCACAAATAAAATGTCTACCACATTTTGTTGAATTGGCATTATAGGTTGTGATAAATTAGGATCACCAAAAGGATTTGGAAGAGAAGGATTACCTAAAATAAATACAGATTTGTCGCCAATGAACAACCAATAAGCTTCTCTACAACAACAATGCAGACTTCTCAGAAAATGGCCTGTGAATGTGTTTTAGAAAAACGAGCTGTAGGTCAAGTTTCCTAAGCATAATGAAGAAAAGTAGTACTGTGTATTACAATGATTAGGTATACTAACACAAAAAAATTTACAAATTTAACCTAGTAGAAAGCAGAAAATGACTTTTATATTAATCATGTGAAAAGGTACAGGACTTCAAATACTGTAAAATATTGCAAGCATGGACCTTCCTTCACATCCTTATTTTGTATTTAACTATCCTCAGTATTATATTTAATCTAGTTCTAGATCTGACCCAGAGCATTCAAAAACTACTGCCAAGAATACATTACCATTGATTGAAGACTGCATTCTTGAGGAGACATTGCAACATCGGATTAGTTGTGAGACTACTGAGTATAATTTGCCTAATTCAGCATACTGGTATTTAATTGGAGGACCAGGACCTTCATCTAACGACACAAGCATAAAGGTAGCAGGCACACTCAGTTTCAGCAGCTGTGTCTTCTCTGCCACTCCTGCAGTCAAAAGGAAGACAAGAAAACAGACAGAGAAGGAGAAAAATGGGGAAGGAAAACATTAGGATCGAAAGAACTTCGTGAACAAAACCAACAGTTATTAAAAATATTTGTCTAGGCTGGAGGGATGGCAAAGAGGTTAAGAGCACTGACTGCTCTTCCAGAGGACCTGGGTTCAATTCCCAGCACCCACATGGCAGCTCATAACTGTCTGTAACTCCAATTCTAGGGGATCTGGTACCCTCACTCAAATATACATGTAGGCAAACACCAATGCACATAAAATAAAAATAATTTATAAAAAAAAATTTGTCGATCATTTTCCTGCTCTTTGTATGCATATTCATGGTGCACATGTCTGTGGAGACCAAAGTTATGTTGAGAATCTTCCTGAAAAGCTCGTCCACCTTATCCTCTGTGGCAGGATCTCTCAGACCTAGAGCTTGCAGATACTTTATTTTACTAGCCAGCTTGCTCTGCGGATACCTTGTCTCAACCTTTTCAGGCTGAAATTACAAACTATCATACATCACTCAGCATTTACATGAGTTCTGAGGATTTGAACTCTTTTACAACAAGCACTTTAACCATTCAGCGAACTTTCTAACCCAGGTCTATCACTTTTTTTTTTTTAGATAGGGCTTCCTTATGCAGTCCTGGCTGTTCTAGAAGTCACTATGTAGACCAGGCCAGCCTCAAATTGAGAGATCTACTTACTTGTGTCTCCCCAAGAGCTAGGATTATGCCTAATTTTTTTTTTTTTTTTGGTTTTTCAAGGCAGAATTTCCCAGTGTAGCTTTGGTGCTTGTTCTGGAACTCACTCTGTAGACCAGGCTGGCCTTGAACTCACAGAGATCCGCCTGGCTCCGCCTCTCAAGTGCTGGGATTAAAGGCGTGCGCCACCACCGCCCGGCTGGATTATGCCTAACTCTTGCCTATCACATTATAATTAGGAACACACTGTTTTTACCTGGATTCAGACTTACTTAACTAGGATAATAAATTTACCACTTTAGCAGTTTTAATATTGAATTCTATGCAAAACAGTGACCATTTGGCTATAAGTGTGTAGACAACAGGACAAGGAAGACCTTACAGCCAGGAAAATTTAAAGTCTAGATGTGAACTAGACTGTAATCCCTATTATAAGAGCGATTAAGTGAGAAATAGGGTTCTGGTATGCAGCATAGGCTGGACATCACAACCAACCATAAAGACAAATGAGAAGAGGGCCATTACTCAGTAAGTTCTGCTTGGGCACAGAACTCAAATTTCAATGTAAAAGCTGTGTGGGTGTTTTTTTTTTTTAAACTTTTAAATAAGTCATTAAAAAAATAATTCTCTAAGTTTCTGAACCAGTTATGAATATGGTCAAATAGAATTATCATTAATATGGAATTTGCCAATAGTTATTTTAAGGTAAGCATACTAATACCTTATTGGCAATTCCCCCCGCCACCCCTCACCCCCCCACCCCGCCAAGATAGGGTTTCTCTGTGTAGCTTTGTCTGTCCTGGAACTCACTCTATAGACCAAGATGGCCTTGAACTCACAGAGATCTGCCTGCCTCTGCCTCCCAAGTGCTGGGGTTAAAGGAGTGTTGGGGTTAAAGGAGTGCGCCACCACCGCCCTGCTGACAATTTTAGTGATTTCTATTATTATAGGACATATATTTCCTGTCCAAGCTAATTAAAAGAAACACCAAAGTAACAATGCAAGAATTATTTGTTGCTTTTTTGAGACACAATCTCACTGTCACTCTGGCTGGTCTAGAACTCACAACTCACTATTAGACAGGCTGGCCTCAAACTTACAGATCAATCTGCCTCCCTAGTGCTAAAATTAAAGGTGTGCCCCTAAGCAATGCCCATGTTTGTGGTAGACAAGTGTTCTCCCTGGATCCAATCTTTTGCAACAAAAATAGTGGAATTCAATAGAGCATGATATTTCGGTACAGTTCTAGTAGTAACTGAACAAGAACAAGCAGGTAATATTAGAAGAGCAAGCTACTTTGAGAAGGAAAGCTGTCAAACAGAGGCAGCCCTGTTCTAGGGAATCCAACACCCTCATATAGGCACATATGCAGGTAAAACACCAATGTACATAAAATAATAAAGCAAACAGATGCAGTATCATTGCTTAAGGAGGCAAAACTGAACAAACTTTCACCTGTGTTTATCAGAGGTATACATAAAAAATTATAAAGCACACAGAGGAAAAGGTATGATGTAAAGAAAAATCTTTATAGTTCATCATTTGACCTTGTGGATGACTCATTTAACGTAATACTTTAAAACAGAGATTATGGGCCGGGCGGTGGTGGTGCATGCCTTTAATTCCAGCAATGGGGAGGCAGAGCCAGGCCAATCTTTGTGAGTTCAAAGCCAGCCTGGTCTACAGAGCGAGTTCCAGGAAAGGCGCAAAGCTACACAGAGAAAACCCTGTCTCGAAAAAAAAAAACAAAACAAAAAAAAGAGATTATGAAAATTTCAATTCTTACCTAAATTGGCATACATTACAAATAAGTTGAAATACTGCTGTAAATGACGTCCATGCTCTGAAACTTCCCTCCTCAAGAGATTTAGTACTGCTCTTAGTAAGTGGTCACTCAAGCTTAAGTTGTCATAAGCCTGTAAAGGAGAAAACACTAGTTAATTCTCAACAAGGGGAAAAAATAATTATACTCTTGTAAAAAGGGGACATGTATGTATATGTTGAACACAAGAATACTTCTCTGGAATAACTGATCACATGAACTCTAACTACCCTGCCTACCACCACAAGATTGATCCAAGGCCTTGTGTATGCTAATGCTAGAGAAGAACTTTGCCACTGAGCTATATCCCAAGATCTCTTCTTACTAATAGAGAAGCGTCTCAACTAAGTTGGCCCAAGCTGGCTTTGAATTTGCAATTCTCCAGCCTTAGCTTCTGAAGAGGCTGGGATTATAGGCCTGTGCCACAAACTATTAAAAATTGATTCTTGCCAAAGGGAATGAAGACCTCAAGTAGGTTTCCCATCTTTCCTTTTTCCTTTAATTAATTTTGTTTTGAGACAGGGTCTCAATATGCAGAACCCAGTTGTCTTTGAACTCTCAATCCCCCCTGCCTTACCTTCCCAGGTAGTAGAGTTACAAGCATGTGCCACTACACTTAGCTTTTGAGTTAATTATATATATATATATATATATATATATATATTTACTTTGCTGCAATTAAACCAAAAATGCTCATTAAAAAATCCCAACAAGCCAGGCGTGGTGATGCACGCCTTTAATCCCAGCACTCGGGAGGCAGAGGCAGGCGGATCTCTGTGAGTTCAAGGCCAGCCTGGTCTACAAAGTGAGTTCCAGGACAGCCAGGACTGTTTCACAGAGAAACCCTGTCTTGAAAAACTAAAACAAACAAACAAACAAACAAACAAACCAACCAAACCACCACCAAAATGAAGTAGATACGAAAATCCCACATGGAAACACTATTTTGTAAGCTAATTAAAAAATAGGCCTGGGGAGATAGCTCAGTGGGTAAAGTGGGAGAGCTTACCACCCAAACAGAGGGCCAGGAGTTTGAGCCCTAGAACCCACATGGTGGACGGAGAGAACTGACTCTCACAAGTTGCTCTCCGACCATTACACTTCTGCTGTGGCACATGCACAACAAATACAAAATAAATGTTTAAAAAGCATGCGCACACACACACACAATTTATCTCTTTAAGAAAATTCCCTTCTGTGCTAGAGATGGAAATCAGAGCCTTGTACATTTTAGGAATGTTCTCAACCACTGAATCATACCCCAGGTCACCCACACATTTTTAACACATTTTTAAAGGGCAAATATTTACTGTTGCTTTTTATCCAGTAATTTTAATGGAACTCAGGTATCAGGCTCTGTTATTGTGGTAAATATTAAAAAAAAAAAAAGACATTCAGGTTTCTCTCTTCAACTTTTTTTTTGGGTAAATATACAAATAACTATAAACAAAGGCATAATTAATTACCTGACTAGAAGGTCCAGGAGATGCAAAAGGTGAAGGACATGGCCCATCTTGCAAGGAAAAATGTGCAATGAAAACTATAAGCTTAGCAAATGCACCTCTCACTTCTGCACTAGGGCACTCCAAAAGGTATTCAGAAAATCGATTTGAAACATTAAAAAGGACATTGTGAGCAAACCAAAACCGCACGTTCTTGCTGTGACGAAGGAGAATACACAATGCATCATACCTAAAACAAAACAAACCAGAACTATTAATTCAGTTCACTTATCCTACAGTGAAGAGATGGATTTCTAGGAAACAAAACATAGCAAAAATCTTTTTTCACTGAAGGCAGCAGCAGTAATGACGACTTCAAGTATTAATGTGGTGACACATGTCTTTAATCCCGGTGGATCTGAGTTCTAGGCTAGTTTGGTCTACAGAAAGTTCGAGGCTAGCTAGGTCTACACAGAGAAACCCTGTGGAGGTTGGGGGTGTGGAGACAGATGAATACTATATGACTTGGCCTAATATCATGGAATTACAAAATATGTGAAAGCCTGCATTGGTTACTTGAAGACTGTTATTAGTCAAGTGGTGCCTGGTCTACAGAGTTCCAGGATAGTCAGGGCTACATAGAGAAACCCTGTCTCAAAGAAAAAAAGAAACAAACAAAAAAAAAGGCTCCCCAAACCAAAACACATTAAATGATGACAAAATACCTTCTTATTGGAGTATCTTCTAGGTAAGTAAAAAGTTTTTTATACTTATTTAGCTAAAAGGACTATTTGCAGGAATAGATTCTCTCCTTCCACTATGTGGGTTCTGAGGAATCAAAATTCAGTTTTGTCAGGTTTGGTAAGAGTTTTCATACACTGAGATATCTCATTGGCCCTTAAGTAACAATTGTTAAAAAGACATTATAGCTGGGTATGGTGGCACATGCCTTTAGTTCCAAGCCAGCCAGTCTACAAAGCGAGTTCCAGGACAGCCAGGGTTACACAGAGAAACCCTGTCCTGAAAAACCAAAACCAAAAAACAAATACAATTACTATTTTTTAATTCTGCCTTTTAAATTTGAAACAATAACCTCATGGTTCTGAAAACATAAAGCACTCTACTAAAGAATCCCACCAAATTTTAAATAGGAATAAAAATCCAAAACAAGATACCAATCACTGGCAGAGCCACGAACTATTTTCTTTGTGTGAAATCCTGTAGTAAAGAGGAATCTAGCAGCAAGCTGAATACTAATCATAGTGATTTCTTCTGCTTCAGGAGATAGGTGATCTTGTCCTAAAAACAAACAAACAAAAAACCAAACACATACACATATTTAAAAAACAATCAAAATTTCTGGTCAAGCCCCACTTTCAAACTAGTTTGTACTTTGTGCTCTCAATTTGATAATATAATAATAAGAACTCTACTTAGATTACCTACAGAATTCCCATTCCTGAATTTAGCACTTAATACAAACAAACAAACAAACAAACAAACAAACAAACAAAAAAAGCAGGCCATGATGGTGCACCATTTTAATTAATCCTCAGGAGGTAGAGGCTAGTGGATCTCTGTGAGTTCTAGGCCAACCTAGTCTACAAAGTTGAGTTCCAGGACAGCCAGGACTGTTACACAGAGAAACCCTGTCTTGAAAAACGAAACCCAAACCAACCAACCCTCCCCCGCAAAAAAAACCAAAATCAACCAGTATAAAACAAAAAACCAAGGCTAGGAATGTAGCTCAGTGGCAGTGTTCTTCTACCATGCACAAGGTCCTGGGTTCAAATCCCAGCACCACATTAAAAAAAAATACTGGGAAACAACAACAACAAAAGAGCTGAGGTTGAAGCAAGCCTGGTCTACAGAGTGAATTTCAGGACAGCCAGGGCTATATACAGATAAACCCTGTCTTGAACCCGCCCCTCCCCCCAAAAAGGAATAAGGACTAGAGAGATGCCTCAGCAATCAAGAGCACTTATTGCTCTTTTAGAGGATGGAGGTTAAGTTCCCAACATCGACTGTGTAACTCCAGTTCCAAGGAATCCACGTACACAAAGCATAGACATACATGCAGGCAAAACTTTCATACATATAAAATGGATAAATCGAAAAGAGAAAAAGCAAGGCTTATGCCTACTAATAAATAAATTACCCTATGCTATAGGAAGCTAACTCAGCACTTACCTGGAGGAGGGTTTAAGTAAACACCATTACACGTAAGTAGTTTTTTCATAAACTGAAAGTATTCCAGACTGTACTGCATTCGGTTGTGCATGAACTGTACATTCTGCTTCCGTACACTTCTCTCAATGGCTGACGGCATAACAATCTGATGGGGTCTTGTGGTGATAGCAATCTCTGATATGTATCGTATCACCTCATCATCATGGTCTATTGTGTCCATTCGTTCATAAAAAAGTATATAAGCATTCCACCACCTTTTCTGGCGCCTGTACGACATGCGCTTCATCATGTGATCAAACACTTCTCCCATGTACTCGCCACCAAAACACTGGTTTTTCATTTCTTCGTCATCATCCATTTTACACTCTGTTACATCTCCATCATCAAATTTATACCAGCGATTCTTTTCACCATCTCCTCCATTCCTCTGAATGATGTAAGAATAATAATGTCCTCCACTTGCTTGACCACTGTGCACAAGCACACCTACAAGTCTGTATTTTGTGCTTCCTGCTTTCTCTTCAGACTGCTCATTCTGTTGTATCAGTTGACTTTCTGGGTTTACGTTGTCCCCCTCTAGCTTAGCAACACCTGCAACTGTGTAAGGTTCCATGTCTAACTCTCGAGGAAATTCAAAGTAATCATTGAACTTGATTGCACATTCTCTTTCCCAGTCATAATCGAATCGTTTTAGTTGGATAGCAAGAACGGGAGGTAATTTTTTAATTAGCAAACGCTTTACAGTATCAACCTAAAAATAAAGAGAAAATTAATAGATACAGTCCACTATAAAAAACAAACCAAAATCCAAGCAACCACCACCACCACACTCCCAAATCAGAAAGGGAACCTAGGCTGTCACACATGCTAAGCAAGCACTCACCTTTAGCTATACCTCCAATTCTTTTTTGCCCAGGCTTGTTTTAAATTTGCTTTGTAGCCCAGACAGGACTTGAATGTGTTATCTCTTGCTTTAGCCTCCTAGTTGAGGTTACATGATTTTGCTATCAAGACCAGACCAATCAAACATTTTTCTCTTGGAATTATTTTTTTTTTAAGATAGGGCCTCATACTATATATAGTTCTAGTTGGCTTCAGGCTATTTAGTTTAGGCTCGTCTGGACCCAAGGTAATTCTGGTGCTTTAGCTTCCCTTGCATATTTGTGAATCATTATATCTAGCTGTTTAAGCAAACTATTTTATGTTTAAGTATATACCACATGTGTGCCTGGTGGCTGAGGAGGCCAGAGATAAGGGCAACAGATTCCCTGAAACTGGAACCATATATGACTGTGAACTGCCATGTGGGTGCTAAGAGACTGAATCCAGGTCCTCTAAAAAAGCAGTAAGCATTCTTCACTGTGAGCTATCTCCCCAGCCTCTTAAGCAAACTCTTAAAACCAAACCAAAACCAAAACCAAAACCAAACAAAATTATAATCACTATATCAAATTTTCTTAAGACTTACTTGGATTGCAATCATAAGGTAATTCTGTGAGGTTGATGTAAACATTAACTGGTTAATATGGAAACAGCTTATACCAGTTATTAGAAATTGCAAAAATTAGTTATTTACATGTTACTTACTGCCTGGTTTCTATACTGCCCTTGCTTCTAGCCACTGTTTGTTATTTTTTTTTGTTCTGTTTTTCGAGACAGGGTTTCTCTATGTAACCATCCTGGCTGTCCTGGAACTCACTTTGTAGACCAGGCCAACCTCGAACTCACTGAGATCAGGCTGCCACTGAGAATGCCTCCCAAGTGCCACCACCACCCAAGCCCATTGTTTGTTATTTATAGTTATCCCAATAAAGGTTGTTTGCTGTAAGCAAACTGAAGAAAGTTTACTTTTTATCGGGCAATTAGAAGGCAGTTAGTATTACACAGGTGATAACATATTTGAGATCCTTACAACCTTAAGATGGCACTACTGAACCTTAAAGATAGGATAAGAGTCCTGGTGAAGTTTAGCAACCTGCCTCATGTCTGAGAGCTATGGTGACAGACAATGTTGCTTCATAGCCCATAATCCCAATGTACAGACTTTTAATACTTCTCTAAGTGGTGTGGTAAGCCAAATAATACAAGTGACTTAGAGGTGAAATGGTTTGGAAGCCAGAAAAGGTAAACATAATTTACTATTCATACATTTGAACATCTTTCTCCCTTGAAGAGCTAAGTTCCCATAGATAAGATCTAATTAGGTAATAAAAAACAATTTTACTCTATTTAAAAAATTAATAGTTTCAGTAAAACAATCCTGGTCATAAGAGGAAAAATGGTTTCCTCCATCAGCTCTGCATTTGTTTCTTGGAAAAACAAATCAGTGTTAACTCACATAACAAAGGTGCTATCAAGCTATTATAATTTTATATTTCCTAGCCTTTTCTGGCACTACTTTTTAACCTCCTTCCCCTAACACACACACACACACACACACACACACACACACACACACACACACACACACACACACACACAGCTTTTTTATTATCATGACAAAGGAAGGTTTTAAAAAAAAGTGTGAACTTCAGATCCCCCTCCAAGCCCCATGTCTTTTTTTTCTTTCTTTTTATAAAGGACTTACAAGTCCAATTTGTGCTGTCCATATTCTTCTGGGTGTAAGGCAATTCACTGGATTGTAGTCCATTTACCAGTACTTAAAGTGGTATTTCCCTCACCAGGAGCTATCAACTATCCACAGCTCCTTAGTTAGAAGTATCATAGTTATTTTAACAGACAATTCATACCTTTTTATTGCATTTTTCACAATGATAAGCATTTGCCCCTTCTAATAAATCTCCTTTGACATACTGCTCCAAAGAATCAAGAAGATTTTGGTGGTTTCTAATGTCTACATTCAGAGTCGTAAAGGATTCTTCACATTCGTACCTAAAGGTATTTAAGAAATTATCAGAAAAGGATTTACTCTTTAGTTCTCTAAATATTTCATTATTTACATATTTAATGAAAACTAAATCTGTAATACTTAGATTATAAAACCCCTAAGTCATGGAATATTACAAATACCAATGGCATTTCCTGGTTAGTTAGATTGTTCTGGTCACTACATTAGGTTGATTATACATTCTGTATGTTAAATTCTTGGCCGGGCGGTGGTGGCACACGCCTTTAATCCCAGCACTCGGGAGGCAGAGCCAGGCGGATCTCTGTGAGTTTGAGGCCAGCCTGGACTACCAAGTGAGTTCCAGGAAAGGCACAAAGCTACACAGAGAAACCCTGTCTCGAAAAACCAAAAAAAAAAAAAAATTCTTTGCCTTCCGATTTCTCAGAAAATTGGGAATTGATCTACCTCAAGACCCAGCCATACCACTCTTGAGCATATACCCAAGGAATGCCCAATCATATCACAAAGATACATGCTCAACTATGTTCACAGCAGCACTATTTGTAATAGCCAGAATCTGGAAACAACCTAGATGCCCGTCAACTGAAGAATGGATTAAGAAAATGTGGTACATATACACAATGGAGTACTACTCAGCGGAGAAAAACAATGATAGCATGAAATTTGCAGGCAAATGGATGGAACTAGAAAAGACCATCCTGAGTGAGGTAACCCAAACTCAGAAGGACAAACATGGGGATACTAGATATAAAGCAAAGAAAAATCAGACTGCAACCCACAGAACCAGGGAGGACCCTAGGATGACTGTGGCTTATAATAAGTTTCGGTTTTACTCAATCATTGGGCAAGCCTCAATGAAACATTTCACTATTAGGATAAGAATTTATGCTGTATCAAGCTGATAATAGAAAATAAATAAATAAAAATGAAAAAAAAACAGGGCTAGAAAGAAAAAGCTGCGGGGCGTGACGAAGAGAAGGGGGTAAAGGGAATAAAGCCAAGAGAAGCAAAAAAAAAAAAATTCTTTGCCTTCATGACAAATGGCTAGAGAACTAATACCACTCACATTTGAGTGAAATAGGTTCTGAAAGGTTAGTCAAAAGAACTAGGTAAAATGGAAATTAAGACAGGCTAGCTGGGCGGTAGTAGAGCCCGCCTTTAATCCCAGCACTCTGAATTCAAGTCTAGCCTGGTCCACAGAGGGAGTTCCAGGACAGCCACAGCTACACAGAGAAACCCTGTCTTGAAAAACAACAAAAAACAGGGCTAGCTGGGCTTACAGTTTAAGCTCTTTTTAGTCTACCATGTTGATTTCAGTAATTAATTTTGTTTTGATAGTAATTAATTATGGGTCTCATTGTCTCTGTGACAAGTGCTCAATTATCCCATTTTAGCAAAAGTTGACAGACAATACATAATTGAGTGAGCAAATTCCAATAAGACTTTATAGAACAGGTAACTAGCTAGATTAGGCCCATGCTCTAACAGTTTTTTGACCACCATTCTAGGCAAAGTCCTGTAGTAGTAGACTTGGATTCTACTTGATTATACTGAATATAACAAAAACAGACTAATTTAGTTGTTGGTCAAGAATTATGGATCTGGCTTAAAGATTATGTTCTCTTAAAATTTTCTCTAGGCAGCCCGGTGGTGGTGGCATCTGCCTTTAATCCCAGCACTTGGGAGGCAGAAGCAGGCAGATCTCTATGAGTTTGAGGCCAGCCTGGTCTATATAGCAAGTTCCAGGACAGCCAGGGCTACACAGAGAAACCCAGTCTTGAAAAACTAAGAAAATCTCTTGGTAAAAAGTCCCAATGCTTTACAAGACTGATAGAAACAGATAACCAAAATGTTGGTAATTTTATGGATAATTAAGAGGTTAAAATTATATCACTTGCTTCAGATGAAAAAAATTTTTAAAAAGAACCAAAAGTTGCCCAGGCTACTGGACAATATATGCCCAAAGAACACATACAACCTCTCATTTAAATTATAAACCCACAGGGTTAGAGAGATAGCTCAGGGGTTCAGAGCACTGCCTGTTCTTCCAAAAGTCCTGAGTTCAATTCCCAGCAACCACATGGCGGCTCATACCCATCTGTAATGAGATCTGGTGCCCTCTTCTGGCTTGCAAGGACATACATATGCAGGCAGAACACTGTATATATAATAAATAAATCTTTAAAAAAATTATAAACTCACAAAAGTTTTCATTTATATAGTACCTTCAATCATTTACTAAGAAACAAAATGCTTCCATTAATGATAAAAATCAGCCCATGACTACATAAAATAGTTTGGTTTATGTAAAAATACTACCTTTTAAAAAATTACACTCTGTGTATTGGTTCTCGACTTCCACAATATGGGACTAGAGGATAGAACTTAGGTCATCAGGCTTGGAGACAAGCATCTTTAGCTTACTGAGCCATTTCATTGGCTTTAAAATTTCATTGGCTTTAAAATTATCATCTTAGAGATTGCAAATCACCATTAACTTGTTTTAAGAGAATTTTAATAAAAAGCAAATCTTAAAAATGTATTATTTGCCGGGCGGTGGTGGCGCACGCCTTTAATCCCAGCACTCGGGAGGCAGAGCCAGGCGGATCTCTGTGAGTTTGAGGCCAGCCTGGACTACCAAGTGAGTTCCAGGAAAGGCGCAAAGCTACACAGAGAAACCCTGTCTCGAAAAACAAAACAAAACAAAAAAAAATGTATTATTTGCCGGGCGGTGGTGGCGCACGCCTGTAATCCCAGCACTCAGGAGGCAGAGGCAGGTGGATCTCTGTGAGTTGGAGGCCAGCCTGGTCTCCAAAGCGAGTTCCAGGAAAGGCTCCAAAGCTACAGAGAAACCCTGTCTTGAAAACCCCCCCCCCCAAAATGTATTATTTAAGCTGGGAGGTGGTGGCATATGCCAGCACTCGGGATCTGTGAGTTCCAGGCCAGCCTGGTCTACAGAGTGAGTTCCAGGCCAGCAGGGCTGTTACACAGAGAAACCCTGTCTCAAAAAACAAAAACAAAAAATTTTTTTTTACACTGTGTACATCACTGCATATACATGCATATCAGGACAGCTCTGTGAAGTTGGTTCTCTCCTTCCATATTTTGCTAAACATGAAGCATCTTGCTGCCCCCTGATAAATAAGTATTTTTTGTTTTTAAAATTTATGTGTAAGCTTGTCTGTCTGCCATATGTTGCATTGTGTGCCCACAGAGGCCAGAAAAGGGTGTTGGATCTTCTAGAATTAGTTATGGTTATGAACTGGCTGATGTGGGTCCTAGGAACTAAACTTGGGTTTTCTCTGGAAGAGCAGCAAGAGCTGGTTAACTGCTGAGTTATCTCTCTAGCCCCCAGTTTATTTTGTTTTCGAAAAATTATTTTGTGTATGGGTGTTTTGCCTTCATGTATGAATGTGTACACTGTACATGCCTGGTGCCTGAAAAAGCCAGGAGGAGGTGTCAGATCCTTGGTAAATGGAGTTGGATCCTCTGCAACAATAGCCAGTTTTTAAACAATGAGCTGGCTCTCTAGCACCTCTAGTTAAAATTAGCACACAAAGTAACAGGTTTCCTTATAGCACCAAAATAAGATTTTGGTGTGATTTGACAGTTAGAAATCATGTTTATCATTACATATAGAGCGCATAAACTATTAGGTTTTTAAAGTTTTATTTATTTATTATGAGTATTATGTATCTGGACCCTATGTATGCCTACTGCCTGAGGAAAAGAGCATCAGAGCCCCCCAAACAAAGTTATAGATGGTTGGTTGTTAGCCAGTATGTAGATGCTTAGAACTGAAACCAGTCCTCTACAAGAGCAGAACAGTAGTCAGTATTTTTTTTGGGGGGTGGGGGTGTTTCGAGACAGGGTTTCTCTGTGTAGCCCTGGCTGGCCTCGAACTCAGAGAGATCCACCCTGCTCTGCCTCCCAAGTGCTGGGATTAAAGGCGTGCACCACCACCGCCCGGTGGCATCTTAAACTTTTGTACTTCTCCTGCCTCAGCCTCCCAAGAAGATTAACTACAGGCAAGAACTACTACATCCAGATCTTAATTTTCCTTTAAAGTTAAAACCATAGCAGCAAAAAAAAAAAAAAAAAAAAAAACCTTGAGAATGGTAATATGTGTGTAAAAATGATAATAGATGGAACTGTTTTACCTTTTTAAAAAGAAAATAACATCTCTAGCCAGTTATCTTCTAAATTCAGTGTATTTATTATTAAATTCTAAGATAACAGGCAAACAATTCTAAACATATTCATATTCCTAGTTTCTTAGGAATGTATGAGAGAATTAAAAGTATGAAATAGTAAAATATTAAGCACAAGAAAAGGAATCAAGTTACTGAACAAAACCAAAAACCACCCTACAGCAATCACATATTCATAGTACTTAATTTATTCACTTGTGGGAGTTTAATAAATAGTGGCATATTCCATTTTTATATTAGCACTATTAAGAATTTTATTCTTGTTAGCATATAACAGTATTATATATTAGCATTTACCTATGAGGGCAGCCTTGGCAAATCTTCTGATCAGCAAAGGAACCTCCCAAGACTTTACTTAGCATAGCTGGATGCCCTAAGGCTTTTAAAGCTTCATCTAAACTATCCACCAATGAATTAAAGAACTCCAAAGCATCATGTTGTTCACGAAGATTAACAGGCTCACCCCAAAGCCTGCAAAATGAATGGAATATAACATGTAACATATGACATTCACAACAATACAAACATTTTTATTTCCTAGGGCTGTGGGTAAGGCAATAATAATGACAGCATACTGAAACAACTACATGAGGATATAGGAAACACCACAAAAGCCCATCCAGCACTTTATGTTAAAAGTGCTACTCTAGTGGCAAAGAATTGCCACAGAACTCCTGGCATGGTTGATGGACAGCATGGATTTAAGAAGGGTGGTTGGTTCAGATAATGTGATATACAATATCTAGCATTTTGAACTTAGCTGTAGATGCTATTAAAATGAGGTGGTTGATCTAACAGGGAGGTTTTCACTTAGCATTTTGCTAAATTTGGGATTACAGACAAAAAGACTTGTGTGTCCACCTTCATTAAACTGACTTTTCCAAGTGAAAAAAGAAAGGTTTTACTAGTTCTACAGTTAATCTATTTTCAGTGATCTCAGGATTTAAGTTAGACAAAATAATCCTGAAAACCAAATGTCACTCATACACACACATATACCACAGAATGAGAACTGCCACTGCTCAAGCACAAGCCCTGATGGAATCTATCAGATACCTGACATTGTATTCATAGAATAATACATATAGAGGACATAAGTATATTCTTTCCAAGCAAGAGAGATAACAAATGTACTTTATGTATGCCAGAGCAATGTTTGATAAATATTCCTTGTACATGGCAAACAGTATCACATATTTTAGACAAAAAACACTACACATAGCAACTTTAAATCAGATCTATCATTTGTTAAAATTAAACTGTTACATTATTGGTAATGCCACTAATCTATTCTATTTACTTTCAAATGACACTAATCTATTTACTTTCAAACTACAACACAATCTCCCTCACTTCTAAACATGTATGCCCTTTAACAGACATCTGTTAGGACACCATGGTACCATTTATCATGAGTTATTAAATGAACAAATGCTCATGTATGTGCAATGAGAAGCCTACAACATCATTAATATAGCCTTTTTGCTCTTTCAAATTTAATCTGAATCTAATCACAAGGAAACAATCATACAAACCTAATTGTGAGGTTCACTAGTACAGAAAGTAGAAAACAGCAAAGGCATAAGAAGAGAGAAAATACACAGCATTGTGTATTTCAAGGCCAGCCAGTCTCAAATGACAACAAAAACTGAAACACCAAAATGAAAGTCACAAAAACAAAACAAACAATTGACAAATTTCAGCATGAAAGGTGAGAAAGTATGCAATTCTCAGATAACAGGAACAGAAATTTTGGATTTATAAAAGCCTTATAGAGGCAGAAGAATATAAAGTAGAGGGAAAACAGAATGGTCAGGAAAGAGGAAGAGGGGTGTTCTGGTGATGAAACTGAAAAAAAAGTATAACTGGTAGAGTGGTGGTACATACAAACTCCCAGTACTGAGTAGAGGTTTAATTAGGGAAATACAAGAAACTGCAATTGTTCTTGTTGCTGACAGTGTTAAAAAATAAAGGATTCTTTATTGGGAAGGAAAAAAAATAATAAAAGGGGAGCCTCACTCTGCCAGAAGCAGAGGAAGGCAGGCATCCCTCTAGTTCCTTCTGTAAGCTGCCTAGAGGTCCCTTGGAGGAACTGTACTTTCCATCGCTGAGGATGGGATTTAGGGCCCTTGGCTATGCTAGTTAAGTGTGCTACTACTTAACTGTATATCCCCTACACTTTGAAGTAGCACTATATAAAAAACAAACTATATATTGCTATCAAGACTGTAACGTTTCTTTTATTCTCTTTTTGTTTTCTCTGAAACAGAATTTCTCTGTGTAGCCCTGACTGTCCTGGAACTCGCTTTGTAGACCAGGTTGGCCCAGAACTCAGAGATCCACCTGCCTCTGCCTCCTGAGTGCTGGGATTAAAGGTGTGCACCACTGCAGCCATCAACACCACTGTCAGAAGAATGTAGTGTTTCTTACTGGAGTATTGTAGGTACTGACTTAAAAACATGAACTGAAGCTAAAAAAACCAAATACCCAAACCAATCATACAAAATCAACTCCCAAGAGCAGTGCATTTATGCTGTCTTTACTATAAAATGTCCAATCTTGGACTTCAAATCTTTAAAACTACACTAAATAAACCCATTCTCTTGATAGATTGGCAGCCGAAAAGATTTCATTGTAATACTACAAATATAAAGCCAAGTGAGTAATACAAGATGATTGCTGCTACCATCAGAGAAGAGGCAGACAAGCATCATGTACCAATTCTTCAAGGAGGTAAACATGGGGATCCAGTAGCCTTGCCTGCAAAAAACCAAAAATACCATGCTAATCTGATTAAGTCTCTGGATCTCACTAAGTACCTTAAAAAGCATGCAGGGGAAAAAGAGAAAATACTATTTGTGGTATATGGTCCTCATGTGAATTCCGATTTTGAGAAAATACCAGGGAAAATTATTTGAGCTAATGGGGAAAGTCCAAACACTGTGTTCAGTATCAAGGAAGCTTTAAAAAGCACAGTAATAGATGCATTATGTTTTAAAACAGACATCAAATACACATAATGAAGTATTTATAAGTGAAGCTATTATCTGTGATTTGTCTCAAAATAATTTGGAAAAGTAGGAAGGAAGCTGGGCGGTGGTGGGACATGCCTTTAATCCCAGCACTTGAGAGGCAGAGGCAGGCGGATATCTGTGAGTTCAAGGCCAGCCTGGTCTACAAAGCAAGTTCCAGGACAGCCAGGACAGTTATATAAGGAAACCCTGTCTTGAGAACCCTGCCCCACCTCTCCCAAAAGAAAAGAATATGTAAGATTGTCTGAATTGACTAGTGGTCAATTTGAGTGGTGGTAAGTATATGAGACCCCATGATTCTATTGTCTATGCATCACACATTTTCACAATTAAGTTATGTCATGTCTTAAGAGACTAAAGGAGGCTGGAGAGATGGCTCAGAAGTTAAGAGCACTGGTAGTTCCTGCAGAGGATCTGGTTCGGTTCCCAGCACACACATGGCAGCTAACAACCATTTGTAATGACAGTTCCAGAGGGTCCAATGCTATCTTCTGGACTCCATTGGATGTGGTGCATAAACATACACACAGGTAAAACATCCATATGAATAAAACAAAAATAATTTTTTGACTGGATGTGGTGGTACATGCCTTAAAATCCCAGCACTGTAGAAGTAGAGGCAGGAGGACATCTGTGAGTTTGAGGCCAGTCTGGTCTACAAATCGAGTTCTAGGACAGCCACGACTATACAGAGCAGTGGTTTTCAACCTGTGGGTCACAACCCCTTTGGTAAACCTCTATCTCTAAAAATATTTACAATTCATAATGTGTCAAAAAACAGAAACAAAATTAAAAAAAAATCAAATGTGATAGTTTGAATAAGAATGCCCCCCATATGCTCATATATTTGCATGCTTAGTCCCTAGTCGATAAACCATTTGGAAGAATTAGGACAGCAGTTCTCAAAGTGTGGATTGTGGGCCCACATAGGATGCTGTGGAACAATCCTCTTGTACACTATGAATATGTATTACTTTCATTGGCTAATAAAAGCTGATTGGCTGGCCAATAGCAAGGCAAAAAGTATAGGTGGTGCGATCAAACGGGATACAGGGAGAAAGAAGGGTGGAGTCAAGAGTTGAGAGGAGGGGCAGAGAAGCAAGATCAACGTTGTCATGCTAATAACGGAACCACCATGTGGCAGAGCGTAAATAAGTAATATGGGTTAATTTAAAATGCAGGAGCTAGTTAGTAATAAGCCTGAGCTATTGGCCCAACATTTACAATTAATATAAACTTTTGTGTGGTAATTTGGAAATGGCTCCTGGGATGGGAAAGCTCTGCCTACAACGGGGGTCACATATCAGATACCCCGCAAATCAGATATTTACATTACAATTCATAACAGTAGCAAAATTATAGCTATGAATGAAGCACAAACAGAGTAATTTTATAGCTGGGGGTCACCAGAACATAAACTGTATTAAAGGGCTGAAACATTAGAAGATTGAGAACCACTAGGTTAGGAGGCATGCCCTTGTTGGAGGAGGTGTGTCACTGGGGGTGGGCTTTGAGGTTTCAAAAGCCCAAGCCAGGATCAGTCTCTCTCTCTTTCTCTGCCTGCTGTCTGTAGATCAGGATGTAAAGCTCTCAGCTACTACTCCAGCACCATGCCTGTTGGCTCCCCAACATGATGAAGATACATATTTTAGGAATATGAGCTATTCATCAAGTTTGAAGATGTGTTTTATGAGTATCCATCCATACTTTACCTGAACTGTTTCCAAAATCCTCTGGGCACATAGTATTGTAGTCGAGAAGCAGCTAAATGCCCAAAGATAACCTGAAGGTGTCTTAGAACACCGATATTGTACTCTTTCCTATCTTCTGTTTTACTTAGGGCTGGTTTATCTTCAAATTGTTGAGGATATCCAAACACATCATCCCTGGGATCAACATTGCTCTAAAAATAAAAAAGGTATCATTAGTGAAACTAATCAGGGATCAATATTGCTCTAGAAATCAAAAAGTATCATTAATGAACTAATCAGAAGTGTAGTAAAATATGTTGAGATAAATTCCAGTTAGTGAACATACACTTTTGTTTCCAAAGGACTTAATTTTCAAAAGGTGTATACATTTTAATTTATAGTATTAGTCTTATTCCTACCATTTTCAGGTTGAGTGAGAATATAGACATTAATAGCTGTAAAAGAATGAAGCTAAAGCCTCTTTAATATTACATAGAGAAAACATCCAACTCAATCTGCACCAAAGTCCTAAAAGTTAGAGCTAAAACAACAAAATTCTTGAAGGAAAAATCTTTGAGACATTGTAGTTGGTAATGGTTTCTTACTATGATATCAAAGGTACAAGCAACATATGAAAATCGACAAGTTGGATCTCAGGAAAGTGAAAAAATTTTGTGTAAATATACTGCCAAGAGAGTAAAAGGGTAACTAATTTAGTGTGGGAGGAAAATGGAAAACCACTTATCTGATGAGGAAGTAGAATCCAGAATATATAGAGGACTCCTTAAACTTACAATTCAAATTTTAAAATGCAAAAAGCTGCAAGTCTTTAATCCCAGCACTTAGGAGGCAGAAGCAGGTAGACTTCTTTGAGTATGAGGCCAATCTGGTCTACATAGCAAGTTGCAGGCCAGTCAGAACTACATATAATGAAACCTTGCTTAAAAAAAAAAATAAAGCAGAAAGATTTAAGGAGGTTTTCTCCAAAGATGTTCTACCTCAAACTCAACTAGAATACCTATTATACTAAGAACTAAAAGCAGGGTCTGTGTATTCATGTTCATAGCACCAGTAGCTAAAATGAGGAAGTAATCCAAGTGTCTGTGACAGATGAAATGATAAACAAAACGTGCTACATACAGCCAGTGAAGTATTATCCAGCTGGCAGGAGGAAGCTCATAAGTTCCGGGTCAGTCTGCACTAATCTCAAAAAAAGCAAACCTTGTCAGTCACAGAATGGCAAATAATGTTATGATTCCATTTATATGAGGCACTTAAGAGTAGTCAAATTAATAGATAGGAAAAAAAGTGGCTGTCAAGGGCTGTTGTCGAGGTTGGGAGTTCTTTAATAGGTATAGAGTTTCACTTTTGCAAGATAAAAATAGTTTTGGATATGATGGTAATGATGCACAACAGTAAGTACACTTAATACTATTTAGCTGTACACTACAACATGGTTAAGATCAAGTCGATTTTAAAACCTTGGAGAACAAATAGTAGAGTTGAGCACTGCAGCATATGCCTGGAGTCCCAGCTACTTGGGTGGATCACTTGAGCTAAACCCAGGAGTTAATAATGGGCAACCTGGGCAACATAGCCAGATCCTTAAGTTAGACAAAAACAAACAAATAGTGGTAGAAGATATAACATGAAAATTACCAAGGCTCAAATCTTGAGAGCTACAGAGGAAAATTTATAGTTCAGTGGATCTCTTGTGTTTGACGTTTGATAAAGGAATAGATAATATGTGGGTCCTAACCAGGTTTGGATATAAGCATCCCCTATGAAGCTTTGGTAAAAAGTAAAAATACTCAGTTCCTAATCCCTGGATCATTTAAGTCCAGCAGGTCTGGGGAAGAGTTGTTTTAAAAGCCCCAGAAGTGGTAAACTGTTTCTTCAGAACAAATCCAAGTTTACTGAATAAAGGAAGCAAAGAATAAATATCCAAAAACAATTACAAAGAGAATATTATACTTGGGCTTCTCACTTCAGTTTCCACTAACACTACAAACAGGGATAGATAAAACAATTAAAAACAAAGGCACATAGGGTGGGTACAGACACGACCTAACTTCAGTACTGCCACATTTTCTTCTTTAAAAAGCTACATCATAGTTACCAAATTTTACCTGTTGCTACCACTTAGATTTTCATTGCTTTATTCTGCTGTGGCTACTTTACAGGCAGCTTAAAGTTTGTCACAAGATTATGTAAATAGTATTTGAAATAGAGAAGAGTTTTGTTTCAAAGTAGGTAGAAATATGACTTGCGGGGGGGGGGGGGGGGGGGATAAGTATAACCCAAAGCAAGCTCAAGCACAGATAAAGTGTAAAACATAGCCTAGTGTGGTGGCATACACTATAATCCTGGCATCTGCAAGACTGAAGCTGGAGACCTTCAGAGGCTAGCTTGAACAGCATAGTAGAACTATTTAAAAAAAAAAAAACATGGAAACAAAAATGGGAAAAAAAAAGTGAAACTGATTTCAAGTTGTGTAGCCCAAGATAATTCTTTATCCAATGTGGCCCAAAAAAACCAAAAAGATTAGCTATTGCTGATTTAAACTAGTCAAAGTTCAACTTCTATCAAAAACTACATAAAAAGGATGGGTACTTCAACTGTTGTATTGGAGACATACTCCACTAAGAGGTAGTCCAAATGTGAGAGGCTATTCCAACTTTCAAACATAGTTTTGACAGTCTGAGGAAGGAAAATATAACACAATTAGCTCTTCATATCCACAGACAGCATCTGTGGATTCATGAAGGTAAATACTGGGAGGAAAACTGATTCTGTACCAAACATGTACAGACTTTGAGAAATTTAATACAACTACTATACAGCATTGATACTGTATAGAGCAATATATATAATCTACAGATAAAGCATGTAAAAGGATTTGTGTAGGTTTCATTCAGATTGATATCCTGGGATGGGGGTGGGGAGACTTGGAAGGAGATCCTAGATTAATATCCTGTGGAAACTGATTGATGACTATACTACCCACCCCTTAGTAGCCATTGGGAGAATGGTATCTGTTAGAATTTCAAACACAGAAAAACACAGGTAATAGAAGTATAATTTACCTCATTGTCCTGCTTCTCATCCCCAGACATATCATCATCTACATCACTACCTGTGCCTTCAATTGCAAGAATACCATTCCTGATGGAGGGAATCATATAGAGCTGTTGAATCACAGAATTCATGTAACAAGTAGCACCAGCATTTTTCAGCCCCACAAATCCTTTTGGTGGGCGGGGTCCAACAGGTGGCAGGTATTCCCACTCGGTAAGTGCTTCACAAGCTGAAAAATAATACAAGTTTTATAGCATGAGCATAAACCATTTTGTCATTTTCAAGCTCTGTTGACAAACAGTAACACTACTACCTGAACAGTCATTGGAGGCAGGGCCCTCACTTGGCATTTCTCCACTAATAAATGCATTTAAGACAAATAGTGACCCATCAATCTAAAATTCTATTCATTTGTTTTTGAGACAGGGTCTCATGTAGCCAGGCTGGCCTGGAACCATCAATGTTACTGAACATAATCTTGAACTTAAGATCCTCTTGCTTTTATCACCCCAGTGATGGGGTTAGAGTATGTAACACCATGCCTACTTTATGTAGTACTGGGCATCAAAGTCACTGCATTTTACCAACTGAGTCACATCTCTGACTCCCAACAAACTCTATTTTTAATCTGGTGTTGCCTCTATGGCAGTCTCTAATATATTCATGTAAGATGGTATACAGCTAACATTTCCTTGTTAAGTTTGGTTTCATCTGTACTATTCAATTATTTCTTTTCAAAAAATAATTTTATTAATGTATTTGTGTATACATATGCTAGAGGTATGTGTGAAACCCCCGGAACCCAATGTGGAATGATGGGAACCAACCTAAAGACCTCTACAATAGCAGCAAGCGTTCTTTTTCTTTTTAAGATTTATTTATTATGCATAGTGTTCTGCCTGCATGCCAGATCTCATTACAGATGGTTGCTGGGAATTGAACTCAGGACCTCAGGAAGAGCAACCAGTGCTCTTAACCACTGAGCCATCTCTCCAGCCCTGCAGCAAGCGTTCTTAACCACTGAACCATCTTTCCACTCCATTAACTTTTAGTTTATACATATAACAACACATGGTGGTTTGCTCAAGCTTTAATGAAATTTATTCATTCATGTTTGTGGTTTCAATAATCCCAAAAGTGAGGGTTTATGTTCTTGCCCTGACACTTGTAAATATAGTTAAAATTAGCTCTGCTTATATCCACACAATGCCTTTTTTTGCCCCCTTCGCCAAACTCTGTAGTTTTGGTGCCTGTCCTAGATCTCGCTCTGTAGACCAGGCTCGCCTTGAACTCACAGAGATCCGCCTGGTCTGCCTCACGAGTGCTGGGATGAAAGGCATGTGCCACCACCACCCAGCCATACAGTGCTATTTTGAGGAGCAAACCAGATGGTGGTTATAAAAAGTTTTGTGAGATCAATAGATCTACTTACTAAACATTCTTATGTTTCTGTACTTAGTATAAAGCTGGAAACAATATAAATGCCATTTTCTAGGGGGACATTTAAACGACAATATGCTGAAGTGAAAGGTATACAGCCAATAAATGAATAGGTTTCTTTCTGTGTTGGACAAGAAATAATGACAGCTATATCAAGCGGAACACAAAGTGAAGAGTATCAGGGGGCTGGAGAGATGGCTTACTGGTTAAGCACACTGGCTGCTCTTCCAGGACCCGAACACACAGAAGATGAGAAAACATGAATGATTATGGCTATCAAAAATGCCAGGGGGCCGGGCGGTGGTGGTGCACGCCTTTAATCCCAGCACTCGGGAGGCAGAGCCAGGCGCATCTCTGTGAGTTCGAGGCCAGCCTGGTCTCCAAATCGAGTTCCAGGAAAGGCGCAAAGCTACACAGAGAAACCCTGTCTCGAAAAACAAAAACAAAAACAAAAACAAAAACAAACAAACAAAAAAAACCCAAAAATGCCAGGGGAACAGATGGGCAGAAATGTACTTTTTCAGTGTATACTCTCTTTAGCACTTGTTAGCTTTTATTTTTATTTTTTGAGACAGAGCCTTGGTATGCATTCCTGGCTGTCCTGGAATTTGCTATGCAGGTCATTATCTTTTTGAATGATGTGTACCTCATAGCTTTGGGCATTTGAACTTTGTTCCCAGTTTGTGGCACTGTTTGTGTAAGTTTAGGAGGTGTGGCATTATTAGAGAAAATTGTCACTTGGGGCAGGCTCTGAGGCTTCAAAAATTATGTGCCATTCTCAGTTCATTCTGTTTCCTGCTTTAGCTCCAGGATGTGGGCTCTTCTACTGTTCCTGCCAGATGCCATGTTTTCCTACTGAGAGGGTGATGGACTTTTATCCCTCTGAAAATGTTAGCCCAAATAAACTCTTCCCCCCATTAAGTTGTCTTGCTCATTATATTTTATCACAGTAATAGAAAAGTAACTAATACAAACAGGTTGGCCTCAAACTTACAGAAACCCTTCCAGATACTGGGATTACAGATGTGTATTTCCATACCCAATTTGTAACATGCAAATGTATATTACTCAAAAGGAAAACTCCTCTCCATTAAGCTAAAAAAAAAATTTCACCTCATATTTAAAATTTTCTAGAACTGCTGAAAGTCTAATTTTAAAGTCTGTTTAACAATCTACTTTTCTATTCTGAAACACAATCTAATAATAAAATCATTTTACAAACTTTTCCAAGATTTATATAGAGCCAAGGATCGCGTGTGCGCGTGTGCACGTGCACACACACACACACACACACACACACGTACATACGTACGCACATAAAGGAACATGCTTTAAAACCCAGCACTTGGGAGGCAGAAGCAGGCAGATCTCTTATGAGTTTGCAGCCAACCAGGGCTACATAGTGAGAATCTTAAATAAACATGAAGTCGGTTGGGTGGTGGTAGTATACACCTTTTATCCCAGCCCTCAAGAGGCAGAGGCGGGCAGATCTCTGTGAGTTTGAGGCCAGCCTGGTCTACAAAGTGACTTCCAGAACAGCCAGGGCTACACAGAGAAACTCTGTCTTGAAAAACAAAACAAAATAACAACAAAAACAAATCGTGAAGTCATTTCTCTATGAGGGCCTGAAAAGTTTTCTGAATCATGAATTTAGATTTTGGTTGCATTTACTGGGGCTACTGACTACAATGGAGATAGGTTATATTTCAGATTTGAAAGATGACGTTTAATTTACCAAATACTTGCACTTGTACCACCACTTACACTCCCATATGTATTTGCTAAAAATCTTAGACTAGTAACTAACAAAAAAATATGATTTAAAGATGTTTATGAAAAGAGAGCAAACAATTTACAATAGAATCATCATCACAACCTTGCTTTAAAGTACTTACTAGTTATTGCTGTACCAATGTAATACATTTCAGTCAAAGAATCTACTATCTGTTTGAGGTTCCTCACACAGCCAACAGCTAAAGCTACAAGTAACTCAAAACCAGCATTAATCGTAGCTGGTGAACCACAGACAGGAATAGCCTGTTCAGCTGGGAGCTCTCCATTTCTCATATACTGCAGGTAAACATTGGATGCAGGAAAGATGAAATCGTCGATTAATTCCTAAACAGTTGAAAGAAAGAATACATATTAGCAATGACATTCTGCAAAGGGTAAAATTTATCTTTAAGAAAATCATTTTAGCCGGGCAGTGGTGGCGCACGCCTTTAATCCCAGCACTCGGGAGGCAGAGCCAGGCGGATCTCTGTGAGTTCGAGGCCAGCCTGGGCTACCAAGTGAGTTCCAGGAAAAGGCTCAAAGCTACACAGAGAAACCCTGTCTCGAAAAAACCAAAAAAAAAAAAAAAAAAAAAATCATTTTAAAATTTATTATAATTTCAGACTTCCTTACACTACAGAAAACTTATAGTGGGGTTTCTAGTGAAAATATCCCACTTTTAAAATGATTTACCTACACACCCATTTTCTTGTTATTTATTTATTTTTAGGTATTAAGACAGAACTGATTGCTATAATACCTATCAATTTATATTCTACATTTACTCGGAATCTAGCCCTGGCTGAACTTGAACTCAGAGATCCTAGTACCTGGCTCTATTTTACATTTACTTTAAAAATTAAATGGCTATCAATATAAGACAACTTTGAATAAAATTATACTAAAATGACACTTTATTGTCTAAATTGCCCTGTTTAAAAAAATCTCTAAGAATATATATGATGTAGGCAGGCATATCTCTCGGAGTTCTAGGCCAGCCTGTTGTACATAGCAAGTTCCAGGACAGTCAAGACTATATAGAGAAACCTTGTCTTAGAAAACAAAGAAAACAGAGACTTAGGAACAGTTCAGATTTTTCAGAAAAAAAAAATTAAGTAACACTTGACACTGACATTTTATTTGTATATTAATACCTAGAAACATGCCATGGCTACAGGAAGACTGTTTTACATTGTCTAAACAAATACTGTAACCTTGTCAAATATTCTTAAAAGGTAGGTTTTATAAAAGGTTTTATAAAAAGACCTAATACTATCAGATTCAATGACAACACTTACAAGGACAGGATATGTGGTTTAAAATCAAGAACACAGAACTTACTTTAATGAGATTAGCACCTCCCTTTTCACAACCAATATGAAACTTTTTCTCAGGAGTCTGAAAAGCCAGTAGCTCTTTTGTAACTCCAAGGTGTCCTTCCAAGATTGTCTCTTCAATACCTGTTTCACCTGTTCTTTTAACATCATCCTGCCAAAGGAAAAAGAATTATAAATGACTAACTTATGAAATGGAGGAATCTGAACAAGACAGCTAGAAGAATGTGAGAATATTCTAAACCTTTCCATTTCTAGTCAAGCAAGTTAAAATTATCTTGAAATTTCTTGACATAGGCTTTATAGACTTCTAGAAGAAATGCTAATCTGAAGGCTAACATCTGTTGCAGTTTGGGTGTGAAATGTTCCTCATAGGATCCTATATTTGAACACTTGGTCCCTAGCTGTTGGTACTGTTTGGGACACTTAAGAAACCTTCAGATGGTGAATCCTGCTGGAGGAAATACATTAGTTACTAGAAGGACGTGTTTGTTGGCTTTGAGTTTTGGTCTCATTCTCTCTGGTTCTTCAGTTTCAATATGATTAAATAAATTTTTATACAAGTCTTCAAAAGACTTATCAAAATTAGTATATCTGACTACTTTGGGAGGAGAGACTATCAGCATTTTCTTTTCTTTTTTCTTTTGGTTGTTCGAGACAGGGTTTCTCTGTGTACCCCTGGCTTTCCTGGAACTCGCTCTGTAGACCAGGCTGGCCCCAAACTCATGGAGATCTACCTGCTTCTGCCTCCCAAGTCCTGGCATTAAAGGCATGTGCCACTACCACCACCACCAGGCCAGCATTTTAAATTTAAATGACAATTTGCTGAAAGGCAGAAAAGCTAAAACTGCAGCTGTACCTCATTATGCCAAATCTTTTTTTCCACTAGACAGGGCCTCACTATGTAGCCCTTAATTCATACAAATGTGCTTGCTTCTGCATCCCAAGTACTGGGGTTAAAAGCACATGCCACCATGCTCAGCTTGTTTTTTTATGTATGAGTGTTTTGTCTGCAGGTATGCTTGCATGCCAGAAGAGGGCATAAGATCCCATTATAGATGGTTGTGAGCCGCTATGTGGTTAGTAGGAATTGAACTCATGTCCTCTGAAAGAGCAGCCAGTGCTCTTAATTGTTGAGTCATCTCTCCAGACCATGTATTCTAAATCTTAAGCACACATTTTCTGTTAAGTAGTCATGCATTCATTCTGTAAAGCACAACTCAACAACACAATGTACGTTCTTTGGTTCCCTTTAAGTTTGGAGTTTATTCACTTCACCAAAATGTTCTAAATGATGAACCATTTATTAATGAAGCATTATTTAACAATGATATAAACAAACATAGTATTAACTGTGACTTACCCTAATTCTTTTGAGCCAATCAATTTCATTATTAAGAAGAACTTCAGCATTGGGTACATTAATGTTACTGTTGTAAGCATAATTAAGAAGGTGCCTTAAAAGAGTAAAGTAGTCGCCTGAATGTTTAGCCCTCTCTCTGGCTGTGCTCTGAAAATGATAAAATACAGTATGATGATTCATTATGTTCATGCGTGGAATTTTTTTTCCCAAAAACCCTAAGTTACCTTATGTTTTACTGATTAAGTATAGACTGCCCTAACTGATACTAGCTAAATTCACAAATTCCTGAATATCCTTTTTGAAGGAATTAGTTACAATGGTAAACATATTTTTTGAGTTTCTTACCCCCAAAACAGTAAAGAGGAGAGTAATGAAGAAAAGTAGAGGCCTGTGTCCCATGCAACATCTGGTACACATTAAGAAGAATTGTTCCTGTGCTACTTGACGAACAGTTCTGAAATGGAAATTAAAAATATGAAAAAATACATAAGTGAGTGAGTTTACCACTGCATGTCCAAGGCTAAGATCAAACACTTTCTGAGGGATGTCTTCTAACCTTTCTCTGAACAGGCTACAAACTCTTACAGGTAGAAAATGCTCTATAACAAGTCTTAAAACATCTATACGCCCCCCCAAACAGAATTTTCATCCAATTGCATTTTAGAAGGGGTCAGTGGGAATTATGTTATCACAGAAAGGATACTGCTGCAGCCAGTAAGTACTGAAGTACTGATTGCAAAAGCACGGCCTACAAGAGGAGCAACTTGGAAACTTGTTAGAAATGTCAATTCTCTCATCTGATGAGAAATAGTAGTAGGCCTGGCCAAGAATGTGCTAACAAACCTTTCAGGTGATTGTGATATTCTCTGAGGACAAATGACATGGGAATTTTATCTAACAATTATGGATCAATCTTTCACCAAGGTTTACATACTACATAAACTTCACTATAATCAATGTTCCTAGGGGGCAGAGACATCTCTGTTTGACATGGTGCTTCTAGAACCCCAAAATGTTTTGAGATAGAGTATGTGTCCAAGAACCAGTTACAATTAAATCAATGACAATAAAACTTTCAGATTTGGGCCTAAATTTATGATTTTTGATTTAGGGAATGCACAAATGGTAAAGCCTAGGCAAAGAGTAAAAATCTCAAAAACTTCAAAATGTAAAGCGCTTCTGGTCCCATGTAGCTAAGAGACAGAAATTTACCCTATATTAGAGAGGGGAAAAACCAGATGCCTTAAAAATAAGTAAGTAAATAAATTTGACATCTGAATCTCACAAGTATTCTAATCTTGGTGCATTTTATTATTGCAGACAAGAAAAATAACGAGATGAAGGGCTTCCTACAGTACTTTGTCCTATTATCTGTAAGTTTCAGAAAGACAAGGGTTAAGTGGGGATTGTGGATTCAGTTCAGTGGTAGAGAATGTTTCCCTATCACAGCCGCCCCCCCCCCCCCATCCACACCAAGACCCTGGGTTTCAACCACAGTACCACACAAACCTGGCCACCCACCTATACATAGAGGGGCAAAATAGTTTTAACTTATAACAGTGGGAACATTTTCAAGAGAAAAGCAGGAAACCTATTACACTAGTTATTTTTTTTCGGCCTAAACATGGAAAACTTGCTAACTGAAGGATTTTGGAAAGAAAATCAAGGGTGCAAAAATCTGCTACCTCCAGGTTTGACCTCATTGAAAATGCTGACTTATCTTTCCTCCCTTCACCACTAGCACTCAAATGCATTATTAAATGGAACTAGAATGATTTATCCTATTTGTTTTCAATGTACAGAGCTGTCCAACTATGGTAAGGCTTTTTTTCAAAGAGGCAGTAAGCTTTCCCTGTTCTGCATCTGTTTCAATCACATGAAATAGTTTCTTTTTTTAGATAGGGTTTCTCTGTGTAGTTCTGAAACTCACTCTGTAGATAAGGCTGGCCTCAAACTTACAGAGATCTACCTACCTGCCTCTGCCTTCTGAGTGCTGGGATTAAAGAAGTGCACTATCACTGCCTGGCTAAAAAAGTTTAATTGGCCAGACTGGCTGCATTCAAGGAAATTACTCAAGGTTCTTTTCAGATCAGTACATTCTTACTTGATACTCCACTATATCGCAATGGTGTGTTGTGAAAAGTAGGCAAGTTGAACCTGACCTATTAACATGTAACAGCGATACCAATTAGTTTTCTGTGATTGTTTTTTGAGACATGGCATCACTATGTAGCCTTGGTTGTTCTGGAACATGATATGTAGAGCAAGTAAGCCTCAAAATCACAAAGGTATCCATGCCTCAGCACCCAGAGTGCTGGGATTAAAGGTGTGTGCCACCATGCCTGGCCTAATTTGTTTTTATAATTACCTTATATGTGAAAATCAGGATAAGACTGATATAAATGGATGGAAACCATTTTCTACAGATTTGAATGCCTTAAAGCTAAATGACTTGCATAAAAAAGCAGCTTGAAACATTACTGATACTGATTAAATGCTCTTGAGATTAAAAATTGAGAGATTTACTGTAAGTAATTGATCTTTATTCTAGTATGAAATCCATAAGCTGCTATGGCAGCCCTCTTTTAAATTTCACATTAAATTAACAGTTGGCACCTAGGAATACAAGACAGGAGGCCAATATCCTATCCAATTTTTCAGACTAAAACTAAACAAATTGAGGGTTAGGTCAAACATTGTTAAATGACTATTTCTTCAAAATTAATGTACCGTGGAGAATATTTGGTTTCTGTGATACCTTGTGCTAACAAATTTGACTCTACTTATAAAAATAGAATCAAGTTTCTTGAAATTAAAAAGAAACTTACTTGCTGTGACAGTGCAATAGTAAGTCAATAATGAATGTCTGCCAAGCCTTTTCTTTACTTAGAGCATCTAAGGCTGTTGGAATCAAGGCGAAACACAATGTCATCACTTCCAATGCTTCACAACAAACCTGTTCATCTTCCAGGTCTGGCTCATTGCCTGCATTGGTCTGTAAAATTATAATTGGAAACAAGTTACGTAAAGATTCTTTTAAAGAAAAACCGTATGTAACATGAAGACTCCTGGTTGGGGGCTGGGGAACAGAGAGAATAAGAAAGGAAAGAAGGGAAGAAACAACAAAAACAAATCTTACTTAAAAAGTGCAATAAAGAAATCTAATTCTTTATAAATTAATTTAGAAAGTGTTTAAAAGAAATATCTTATATTTATACTTTAAAACCTTAGTGCTTAAAATTTCACTTAGTTAAACTACATGGTCCTTCTTGTTTTGTTTTGTCTTTATAAGTGAATTTTTTTTTTTAGATTTATTTATTTACTATGTATACAGTGTTCTGAATGTATGCTTGCAGGCCAGAAGAGGGCACCAGATCTCATTACAGATGGTTGTGAGCCACCATGTGGTTCCTGGGAATTGAACTCAGGACCTCTGGAAGAGCAGCCAGTGCTCTGAACCTCTGAGCCATCTCTCCAGCCCCCACTGTCCTCTTTATCCATATCTCTTGAGGCCTTTTGGAATAGTTTGGAAACAACTACAATAGAAAATGAACTCTAATATCAATATTCTGCTATGACTCAAGAGGGGTTAAAGGCACATACTGAGAATATATATCATTAATAAGAAGCTCCAAGAGACCTTCTGAGTTATGTACTTTTGAACCAACAACCAATCTCCTTGGACAATTGTTCAGTAAGGGTTTCAAAATTTTTTCCTAACCCCAAATATGCTGTGATTTTATTGAAAAGTCAGTATTATAGCAATGCAAATGAAATAGGCTTTCAATTATTTTGCTGAATGAGTACTGAGGACTATACCAAACAGATAATATGGGAACATGCAAATAGTAATAAGGACAATGAATGTTTGATATAAAGGGGAAGCTCTACTGAGCAAGGGAGTCCTTACTGCTCAAGTTTTTCTTAAGAATGTACAGTTTAAAAACAACAACAACAAAAAAGAATGTAGCAGTGTGGGCTGGAGAGTTGGCTCAGCAGTTAACAGCACTATTGCTCTTAATAGAGGAACCAGGTTCAATTTACAGCATTTGCACGGTGGCTTTCAATCGTCTGTAATTCCAGTGCCAGGAGATCCAACACCCTCTTCTGACCTCTGAGGGGACCAAGCATTCATGGTACACATAGGTGCATGTAGGCAAAACACTCACACACATAAAAGAATAAAATAAAACTTAAAAAAAAAAAAAACAAAAACAAAAACCACCCCCGCAAAAGCTAAGAATGCAGTAGTATCCAAGGATAGGTATACAAGATAGAACCCTAACTTATATAGGACCAAAAGATAATGAAAAAAAACAAAAGGAATGAGAAAAAGCGAATTCTTTGAAATAGACCTACTTCAGTGAAAACAGAAAAATCTCCCTTTTAATTTTAAAGCAGCCTCATAGCAGAATTAAATTATTTTTAAAGTAAATCTTTATTCAATGATAGCTGAAATTATTACTATGGAATGATTAGCTATTTAAAGATGAACATAGTACAAGTGCAGTCATATGCACAAAATTCACTAACATTCATTTTAATATAAGGGATATATTTCTCTAAATAATTCTTACCTTCTCATAAATTTTTGTGATTTCTTCATTTGGGCTGAATACCAGCTGTAATCCCCCACATCCTGATGTCCAAATAATTTTTTGTATAGCTCTAATTACACAAATATCAGGCATGTATCTTGAAGCCTACAAAATAATAATTTAAACTTTTAAGACAACCATTGCAATCCCAAGTGTTTACAACAAAAGAAAAGTCAAATACTTGTAAATTTTCAAAGCGGTTTTGGTCACATCTAAAAGGGAAAAAACCCCAAGTATATTTTGCCAAATAAAGTATGGCATATTCATAATGGGATAAATATATGTTTGTTTCATATATAAAAGATGTATTTGAGTGTATACATATTCTCGTGTGTGTGTGTGTGTGTGTGTGTGTGTGTGTGTGTGTGTGTGTTTTGAGACATTCTATGTAGCTTTGGCTGTCGTTGAAATCACTATGTACACAAGGGTGGCCTACAACTCAGAGACCTACCTGCCTCTGGACTCAAGGGCTGGGACTAAAGACATGTGCCACCACAACCAGCTTATAACAGAATCATATTTAACAAAAAGGAATGAACCATGGAGCCTTAGAACACCGACAACTCACTAAGCATCATCAACTTGTTTTTTTATTTTTATGTTTTGCGATCCAGTCTTGCTGGCCTTCTATTTATTATCCTTCTGCTTCAGCCTCCCAAGTGTTTGGGATTATATACAGGCATACAATCCAACTGAATAAAATTCAAGAAAATGAAAACTTTTAACAGGGCGTGGTGGCCCACACCGTTAATCTCAGCACTCAGAAGAAAAAGGCAGGAGGATCTCTGTGAGTTGGAGGCCAGCCTGGTCTACACAGTGAGTTCCAGGACCACTAGGCTGTTACACAGAGAAACCCTATCTTGAAAAACAAAAAGAACCAAAAAACTAAACAAAACAAAACAATAACTCTCTTTTATAGAGACAAAACAAAACAAAACAAAAACCCACAGGGAAGAATTACAGAAATAATCTGTTTTAGGACTATAGGTGTGAAACTCTGCATTTGATCTTGAGTCTCAATAGCATAGAAAAAAAAAATTCTGTGTAGTGTTTATATGTATGTAAAAATGTATCAAACGTACATTTTGAAAGAACACTGTTTATTATAAAAACACCAATTAATAATTAATGTACTACCCGGGTGGCAGTGGCGCACACCTTTAATCCCAGACCTCGGGAGGCAGAGGCAGGTGGATCTCTGAGTTCGAGGCTAGCCTGGTCTACAGAGCGACATCTAGGATAGGCACCAAAACTACACAGAGAAACCCTGTCTTGAAATCTCCCCCACCCCAAATTAATTAATAATATTATGTTGACATTAGGAAAACATTATCTAGACTGAACCAGTAAAATAAGTAAATTTTAAAAAAGTTGTTTTGGGGTTGGAGCAATGGCTCAGTGGTTAGGATCACTGGCTGCTTTTCCAGAAGATCCAGGGTTCAATTCCCAGTATCCAAATGGCAGCTCAGAGCCATCTGTAGTTTTAGTTCTAGTTCTAGGGAATCCAAATACTCTCTTTTGGCCTCCAAAGGCATCAAGGCATGCAAGTTGTATACAGACATACATGTAGATAAAACACACATAATAAAATAAAAATTTAAAAAATGTGTACAATAACACTTACAAAGCATTATGTATATACATCATAAGCTATTACACAAAATTATATCTGTACTATATATAAAATATTATGTATATTGATACATAATTTTGTGTAGTAACACGATATATACATATACTATATATGTATAGATACTACTCTTAAGACTACTAACCTCATCAGAAATCTGCTGAGCAAGACGAACAGACACATTTCTAAGCATGCATTCAGACGATGGATTAGGAATGCTCTGAAGGGCACTTTGTAGCACCACTGCTTGATCATGAGTTACTTGGTTGACCTGAAAAAAAAAAAAAGTTAGCCCTTTGACTATTCTGTATATAACTTGACTCAAACATTTGTACCCTAACTCATCAACATTCCATGAGTATGTTTGCTTTCCACATTCACACACAAACCACTCCACCCTGTAAACATGTCATCCAAGTAGGACAAATTTCTCTATAATCCTTTATCCTAGATTAATATAACCCATGTCTCTACGAATAGATCAAGTCCAATCTCATCTAAAGATTCAGTAAATCATGACTTTTTTTTTTACATGTGCACCCTTTGGGGAGACCCTGCTCCTAATATCCAGTTATCAAATTTTACTTTGAAAATGAAAAAAATGAGGAATATAAAAAAATAAAACTAACATACAAAAGATAGCAGCATTTTATTTAATAGTATACTAAGATTTTTAATCAATGAGAAACAGAAGTAGTTAGCTGAATAATTCTGTCTTTGAGTTCTAACTTCTATGTCTTGTAAATGTTTAAGATATCTCTACATTAAGGTTTTTTTTTTTTTTTTTTTTTGGTTTTTCGAGACAGGGTTTCTCTGTAGCTTTGCACCTTTCCTGGATCTCGCTCTGTAGACCAGGCTGGTCTCAAACTCATGAAGATCCGCCTGCCTCTGCCTCCCAAGTGCCGGGATTAAAGGCGTGCACCACCACCGCCTGGCCTATGTTAAGTTTTTAATTGCCCACAAATACTTGACAATTATAATACCTTAGTATCTGCAACTTGCAAATGGGATATTCTCTGAGTATTACAGAAAAGATAGAAAAGAAGTGTGTTAGTGGCTTTTGTATGTATTATATATGTCATTAAGTAGTCATGTCATGGATTAAATTAACAATCTATTTTTATCCTAACAAGAGCCCTCCCTCACTGGGTGACATACAGGGTCTCAACTAAAGCCCAGCGGCTCTAAACTCTGGGCTTTCCTCCTGCTTTGTTTGTCCTTCCAAGTGCTGGAATTACAGGTAAGAAGAACACTACATCTGACAAGAATCTGTTTCCTTTTAACCTATTAAGAATTGCTTTAAAATATATATTATGTATGTATATATACATAATTTTAATAATTTTTATCATTTATGGAAAAGTTTGCTCCTTCCTTTTAGGTCTGTTTCTGATACTATGTAGCCCAGTATGGCCTTAAACTTCCACCATACCTAGCTGCCTTACAGAAAATATCTAATATAAGAAAGTGGTTAGAATAAGATAATACAACTTATCTCAAAGTGCTCATCATTCTGCAAGTATTGTTAATTACTTAATTACTCCCTCTCACTTTCCATCTCCATTGTTCTTTTTTTTTATTTTTTTTATTTTTTGGTTTTTTCGAGACAGGGTTTCTCTGTGTAGCTTTGCGCCTTTCCTGGAACTCGCTTTGGAGACCAGGCTGGCCTCGAACTCACAGAGATCTGCCTGGCTCTGCCTCCCGAGTGCTGGGATTAAAGGCGTGCGCCACCACCGCCCGGCTTTCTCCATTGCTCTTTTACTCTAGGATTGCTGTTAGGCAAAATCTTGGGTATCATGAAACTTCATTTATAGCTGGACAGTAGTGACACACACCTTTAATCACAGCACTTGGGAGGCAGAGCCAGGCGGATCTCTCTGAGTTTGAGGTCTGCAGAGTGCTTTCCAGGACAGCCAAGGCCACACAGAAAAACCCTGCCTCGAAAACCAAAAAAAAAAGCATGATCTACAGAATACATTCCAGGACAGCCAGGGCCACACTGAGAAACCCTGTCTCGAAAACCAAAACAAACTAACAAATAGAAAAAAAAAACCCACAAACAACAATAAACAACAAAAACCCAGAAACAACTAAAACAAAAACCACCTCAAAAAACCAAAACCCATCACTTCATTTATAAATTATTTTGGGAACTATTTCAGAAATAAGAAGGTTCTTCCTTTAAATATCACAGCATTATATATAAAAAAATTACATATCATAATCACCAACACTCCATTTCTCCCATTATGATCTACATAATTTCTAATTTAAAAAAATCTCTTCCTTGAGACTTTTGTAGCGAGAGGGTCTGTAGCCTAGGCTAACCTTGAATATGTAATAATCCTTGCTTCTGTCCCCGCAAAGACTTCTTTCGTCTATCAGTAATTTAGTAACTATTATTAAAAAAATTAATTTAGAGTTTGACCTTTAACTAGGCATCAACCTTTTTTTGGTGGGGGGGGTTTCGAGACAAGTTTTCTCTGTGTAGCTTTGTGCCTTTCCTGGATCTCGCTCTGTAGACCAGGCTGGCCTCGAACTCACAGAAATCCGCCTGGCTCTGCTTCCCGAGTGCTGGGATTAAAGGCATCAGCCACCACTGCCCAACGGCATCAAACTCTTTAACATATCTTGAAAACTTCATCAAAATGGATCAAAGATGCCATCCAAGCAAAGACAGAATGACAATGATTTCATAACTAGAGTTTAAGCCAATGAAGGTGAGAAAGAAAACTGGTAAAAGGCTAAACTAATTACAACTCAACACCACTGGTATCTTACCTGGTTGGCACAAGTTAGAATTCATTCATGTATGTTTTTTTTAGGTTTACAGTTAAGTGAGAGTCAAGCAAAACTGAAGTGGTCAGAAAGGAACTGAAGGAACTGCCCTCCAAAATTAGTAGTAGTGAAGCCAGTGCAGAGTTTGTGTACTTTTAATACAAATACAGTCTAATAAGTGAAAATTCCTACTAACAAGTTCAACACTGAGTCAAAGTTGAACTTTAGACTTTTGAATTGCTAAGAAATTTAACCATAAACATTACTATTTATTATTAGAAATTAAAACAAAACAAAACAAAACCAATCTGTATTACCGATGTCATGGGATTCACGCCTTCTACACCTGGCTGACAAGCTTCTGCCACAGCCCGAACATGGCCATAGCCAATGGCAGTTAGTAACAGTTTGGCTATTTTAAGAGCATTGAGGTAGGCACCCCTTCGAGTTTCCATATCTGCATTTGGTAGGAAGTTGTTTCTGGTTAGCATACTCAGGACAAGGGGTAGACCACCACTTTTCAAGAAGTGAAACTGAAAATCAGAGGAATCATCAGCCAGGGGTGCACCAGCAGGCATTAACAAGGCATAGACTACCTGAAAATAAAAGAGGGAGGGGAAGAAGGGAAGGATTGTATTAAAAGGGATTTAAAACGTAACTTCCATTTCAAAGACTGCTAAGATATTCTTGACCATTTCAAAACCATCTAATTGTAATCTTATCCATATGCTTCACAGTAACATATAAAAGATCAAATTTAAAGAACAAGAACAACTTCAAAATTTAAAAATCAAAAACCAACCTCTGTTAGGTATAGCACTTGTGAGGCAGAAGGACCAAAGAAAAGTGAGTCAAGAGACGGACTAAGGCTGCTTTCTCCAAGTTTGGCATGGTCCAAACAAATAGCTCTTAATTTTTCTATTGTTGTACTATCTGTAAGGAAGAGAGAGAGAAAGCATAGTCTGAAATAAAACACAATTCACATCTATATCACTTCTAGCATTTTCAAGAGCATGGAACAGCAAACAATTCAGGTAAGCTTCTAAAACACAGAGCCATATTTGAGTTGATTTAAAAGCAAACAAATGAGAGAGAAACAAAACACCAATCAGAGCTTTTTAATCACTCAAGGGACCAGTCTCTCATCTAGGAGCCTCCAAGTCAACATTGTGGTGGTATTTTAAATAAAGTTGCCTGGGGGTCAGAGCTATTAGAGCCATAGCAAGTGCGTGGCAGTGGTGGCGTACGCCTTTAAGGACCTGGAGGGCGGTACATACAGGCAGTGACGAGGCAGTCACATGATTGGGTTTACAACCAATCAGAAGCCAGAACAAGGAGATATAGAGACAGACACACAGGAAGTAGGGCTCTCTTTCGGAGAGCTCTCTTGGCTGAGGAGGATCCCTGAATCAGGAAGGGTGAGGCTCTTGGCTCTGACCTCTTGGCTTTCTTCTCTGAATCGGCTCTGTGTTTTTTATCTGATAAAACCGTTGGCTACATCTACACTGAATTACATCTACACAACATGCTCTATTCAGCTGCAGGAGACTGATTTTTAAAAAACACTTTCAAAGCAACAGTTCTTACCTCCACATTTACTGTTTGCCTTATGACATATGTATTACCTAGTTTGTTTCAACTGAGTGACATCACTGTACCCAAGAAATTGAACCTTAAAAAGACTGAAGAAGGTGAAAAGAAGGAGGAGGAGGAGCCTGACACTGTAGTGTATACCTTTAATCTCCATGCAGAGGCAGGCAGATCTCTGTGAGTTTGAAGACAGCTAGAGCTACATAGTGATACTCTCTATCAAACAAAAAAAAAACAAAACAATCAATCAAAAACCTTGAGCAAAGGATGGAACCAAAAAGTAGGACTGAAAAAGTGAGATCTAGCTGATTCAGTAGGTAAATGTCCTTGGTACCAAACTGATGGATAACCCGAGTTCAATTCCTAAAACACACATGATGGAAAGAGGAAACTAATTTCTGAGGTTACCCTCTGACCTCCACATAAACATGTGGCATCTATACAAAAAATGAATATATAAATGCAACAAATATATATAAAAAAGTTTAAGGCCAAGTATGGTAGTACATGCCTTAAGTCCCAATACTTAGGAGGTAGAGCTCAAGGCTAGCCTAGTCTACATAGCAAGTTCAAAGCCAGCCAGAAATATACAACAAGACTCTGTCACAAAAAAGTTCAAAAGGATAAAGCTTTGGGGCTGGAGTGATGGCTCAATGATTAAGAGCACTGACTGCTCTTCCAGAGGACCCAGGTTTGATTCCCAGCACCCACATGACAGCTCACAACTGTCTGTGACTCCAGTTCCAGGGGATCCGACATCCTCACATACATGAAGGCAAAAACACAAATGCAGATAAAATGAAAATTAAAAAAAAAAAAAAGAAGAACAAAGCGTTTCTAAGTCTGTGTCTTATGCTGTGCAAAAAAAAAAAAAAAAGTTCAAAAGGAAGCAACGAATGCTAAACAAATCATTTAAATTCTGTTTATCTATCTGAGGAGTCTGAACCAAAGGATTGCTTTGTGGCCATTCCAGCTCTTACACATATGTATACCTAAATTTTATGTCCCTGATCATATACAAACTTTTTAATTATAAGTATGGATGGAAAAAAATTAATCCACCCATAATCTTGCCATCAATAGATGACTATGGTCTTGGGAAATTTACTTATTTTTTGGAGGATGAAGGAGAACACTGAGGAGGCAGAGGCAGGTGGATCTCTGTGAATTATAGGCGAGCAAAACCTACATAGTTAAGACCCTGTCTCAAATAAATGAAAACTAAAAACCAAAACAAAGAGAAAGAGAGACAGAGAAAGATATGAGCTTACAACAGAATTGGCATATTTAAAAATATTCTTTAAACTCCTTGGAGGAGGTAGCTCTTAGGAAAAGCAACTCATTCTACTTGGTAAAGCAATACATACTTTAACCAAATATTGGCTGTTTCAAATTTAGACACTATAGTTTAATTTAGAGTTAATCAATTTGTGTGTATGTGTGTGTGTGTGTGTGTGTGTGAGAGAGAGAGAGAGAGAGAGAGAGAGAGAGAGAGACAGACAGACAGACAGCGCTCACACAATGACACTGTTCACATATAGAAAAGTCTGAGGACAACTTTTTGGAGTCAGTTTACCCGATTCCATTTTTATATGGGTTCTGGGGATGGAATTCAGGTAGGTCAACAGGCTTGTGTCACAAATATAACTAAGCCATCTTACTGGTTAAAATTTAAGTACTAAATTTTGGTTTTATAAAATGTAAAGAAAAAGCAACCTTTTAAGTTTTTTGCCTGAGCTTCTTGGCAAGAGCTCTATGTCTCCATCTGGTGGCAGGAAGTTCAAACCACCAAGATCAAGGCTTTGCTATGGGTTGTTTTTGTTTTTATTTTTCGAGACAGGGTTTCTCCTTGTAGTTTTGGTGCCTTTCCTGGATCTCACTCTGTACACCAGGCTGGCCTCGAACTCACAGAGATCCGCCTGCTGGGATTAAAGGTGTGTACCACCACCGCCCGGCTGGGTTTGTGTTTTTAAACTATGTTGTGAAGGATCTGTGGTTGGTATGTAAAAGGAATTAAAAAAAAAAAAAAAAAAAAAAACTTCTTAAATTAAAAAAAAAAAGAATATCCAAGTAAAAAAACTATGTTGTGAAGGTTGAATCTACACACATACAGCAAAAACTGTCTTTGGCAGGTCAGGACTAAATGTGAAAACAAGAGGAAGCCAAATCTATAGAGCTGTCAATAAATTATCCAAGGTGTAGAGGGAATGAACAAAAAAATGTCTACAACTTGCCCACTCAAAAGACAGAAAGAGACCAGAGAGAAGAATACTACAGTAAATGTTATTCAATTTTGTAGTTTTTGTTGCTGTTTTAAATATAATGTATTTTAGCCAGGCAGTGGTGGGGGGCATGCCTTTAATCCCAGCACTTGGGAGGCAGAGGCAGCTGGATCTCTGTTGAGTTCGAGGCCAGCCTGGTCTACAGACCTAGTTCTAGGAAAGCGAGGACTAGAGAGAGACCCTGTCTTGAAAAACCAAAGCATACAAAAAAACCAATATATTTCGATCGTATTTTTCTACTTTCCTAACTTCTCATATCCCTAACCACCTGCTCTCTCTAAAAAACAAAAACCAGAACAGAATTAAAAAATCAGTAAAACAAAAAGTGCCAAAACAAAATAAAACCAAGGAAAAGCCTACCAAAATACATGAACTTCATTTTGTGTTGGCCAACATGGGGCTTGCCGTAATTGTTAAACCCAGGAACAATCCACTGGAGAAAACTGGTTTTTTGGGAGTTAAATATTTCAGTATAAAAAGGTTTTAGTTTTCCTTTTAAAGGAACTCAATTATATCTCTGCTTTTTAGTTACGATCAATAATAATAAAGGAACAGAAGTAAGAAACACTGGAAACTAAAGAATAAGAAAAAAAATCTATTGAAATAATCTTTTGTTAATATGTACTTCTATAATCACAACTAGCTCATATTCAACTGGCAAAACACAACTCAGATTAACATAAAAAGTTAATCTGTTTGTAATTTTGTCCAGGCAACTGTAGGAAAGAACTGTTCTTTTCTTTATTTTTTGAGACAGGGTTTCTTTCTCTGTGATCACTCTGCCTTGTCCTCGAACTCAGAGATCCATGGCCATCACCACCCCACAAGAACTGTTATTTTCAATAACAAAAAAAAGCAAGCAAAACCCTTTTAGCCTTGCAGTGACTCAAGAGAAACCCGTTCAACTTTTTAAGGAAAACAGAGTGAGTACTTGCAACCCAGTCTCTTCACAGAAAGTGGACTATGAGACTATTCTGATTAATAGATTTACTTATTTTTGTGCCTATCTTAAATAAATGTCACTTATGAGTCCCAGAACTCCAATTTTACCTGTGCCATCTTCATTAATGTCAAGCCAGTCCTTCCCGCCTACTGGTTACATATATGCCTTTAAACTTTGAGGCAGCCTCAGCCACACTCAGCTACTTTATTGGGATGTCCAGATTCTTTGAAGATACTTTTTATTAGTGATCTATTTGAACTCTATATGGACCATCAGACAAACTATGCTACAAAATGAAAAATTATTTTGAGACGTTCTTAAAACGTATGTGTGAACAATTAGGACAGGCACATAGGAAAAAATGAATGCTTCATCAGTAATTTAAAGAATTGTTTTTTCACAATATTAAAAATATAAATGTTGAACATGGATTTAAAAAAATAATGGAAGATGTGAGAATTAAGTTTTCCCCGACATAGTAAAAAAAATCAGTATACATCTAAAGTGACAAAGAACTGTAAAAGATACCCTGGGTCAATTACCAAGTGCTCTTAATGGCCAAGCCATCTATCCAGCCTCCATTTTCTTTTACTAATATATAAATATAACCTGCTCAGTTTGTATAATGTTATTTGTATGTATCATTTCAGGGATACCACTTGGTACTGGATAACTATTCTAGGGGCCATTCTTGGATAAAAATATTTCTCATGCTCCCTTAAATCCTTAGTTGTCTGTAGTTCTTTATCTAGGGTTGAGGACCCATGAAATTTTCTCCTTTCATGTTAGCATGTCTACTGGTATTGCTCCAGCTCAGGTCTTGTTTAAGGTACCCTTGTAGATGAGTCTTAATGGGTAAACCATTTTCCTTTTCTTTGAAAAATATTCAATTAAGTTTGTGTCTAGTGTGCACTTGTATGTGTGCATGTGCCATGGGCACACAAATGGAGGTCAGAGGGTAACTTGAAGGAATTTGTTCTTTCCTTCCACCGTGAGGGTTCTAGGAATCAAATTCAGGTTTTTTTTTTTTTTTTTTTTTTTTTTTGGTTTTTCGAGACAGGGTTTCTCTGTGTAGCTTTGCGCCTTTCCTGGAACTCACTTTGGAGACCAGGCTGGCCTCGAACTCACAGAGATCCGCCTGGCTCTGCCTCCCGAGTGCTGGGATTAAAGGCGTGCGCCACCACTGCCCGGCTCAAATTCAGGTTTTTAAGGCTGTTGGCAAGCACCTTTACCTGCTGAGCCATCTTACTGGCCCTAGGCAGACAGGTTCTACAAATGGCCACAATACAAATTTTAGGGTTTAGAGCCACATGGTCTCTGCTACTGAGTTCTTACCTGTTGATTGACAAAAAATTGCAAACAATATATGAATGAGTGAGGCTGTACGCTAGCAAAACTTAAAAGATAATGATTAAATTTAAATTTCATAGAATCTGGTATCAAAAATAAATGCTTTAAATTTGTTACATTTCAAAGCGAGTACCAGGAAAGGCACAAAGCTACACAGAGAAACCCTGTCTCGAAAAACCAAAAAAAAAAAAAAAAAAAAAATTTGTTACATTTATCTGTATGTGTATATATGCGAGTGAATGGCAAATGTGTGGAGGTCAGGGGACAGCTGAAGGAGTTATCTAATATGGTTCATCAGATCTGGAGGCACATACTTTCATTCACTGAGCCATCTCACAAGACGCCCAAGAGATATCTTTTGGTTTTATTTTAGCCATTAAAAAATTTAGACACATTCTTTAGGTGTTGAGCTGTATAAAAATTAGTTGTAGGAAGATTCTGGCCTTCAGACCTACAACCACTGAGGCATGGTTCATTTAGAAAAAGAATTTGTTGCTGGGTGGTGGTGGCACTCTGGTCTACAGAGAGTTCTAGGACAGCCAGGGCTACACAGAGACAAACTCTGTCTAAAAAAAAAAAAAAAAAAAAAAAAAAAACCAACCAACCAACCAAAAACAGTGTGTGTGTTTACATATATATGTATGTATGTGTGTGTATATATACGAGTGTGTACACACACACACACACACACACCAATCATCATGCATTACTTCATCATTGAAAACACCTTACCTGGTGGCATAAGTTTCATAAGCACTCTTGCTCCATCTCTAAGAGGTGGCATATTTAGACTGCTCCCTAAATCTGCAACTTGCCAAAGGAAAGAGATGTATCTGGGATGAAGTGACATAATCTAGAATATAAAATACACAAAATAATTACCTGTAAATTATTCTTTGGATTCAAAAGGTCTCCCTAAAATTTAAAATCTCCATAGTTTGCTCCTGTTGTTCTTCCCCATCTTACCTTTACAAATTTTTCAAGATGTAGACCTAACACATCATCTTAGCCACATTTGTAACAGCTTTCTATTGTTTTATTAAACTATTTCTTCTCACCTTCATATAACTTAAGATGACTCTGGACATAATGAAACTGCTACCATGCCACTACTAAATTCCTAACCAGTTTGTTCTTACACTGAAGTGGTTGGTATTATTGAAGACATTAAAGTTCTTATGAGGAGGTTTGAAGAAGAGGTCAAGAATGGGAAATGTCACTGTTTCTTTGGATACAATTTGAGAAAGATTATAGATATTTCCCTACATATGAAGTTGTGAAAGGATCCATTTTATAGGACAAATATGTAAGACCCTAGTAGCTTTCTACATTTATATATTGAAATGTTACAATTTAACTCCAATAGATTAACTATATGCAAATATAACCAAATAGTAACTACAGGGAAGTTTTGTTTAAACTTTTGACTTAAAATTAATTGCCTTTCAGAAGACTTTACTGAAATTTATATGGATAATTGTGTAGCTATTTTGCCTCATTAAACAAAGAGTTCCGCAACAACAACAAAAAAACTTTTTTTTTACGTACTTGTCTATTCTCAACAATTCTAGCATAATGCCTTGCACAACTGAATCTACTTACCACTCCAGGCAAACAGCTTTCCACTTCTGGGTTGGGGCCATCACTGTAGTGATTACCATGGTTTCCAGGAGATCCAGTTGAGGAATCAGAAGAGCTATCAGGACTTGAAGGCATATTGGAGCTTATTTGTGTAAGTTTGGCTGTAATTAGCTGAAAATGATACATATTAGAATTAAAGACAAGGAAAAAAAACCCACATAAAACAGAAAACTTAGAACCTAGTGATATACCAAAAACAGAATCCAATTTTGCAGGGGACCTGGGTTTAATTCCTAGTAGCCATATAGCAGTTCACAACTGTAACTCCAGTTCCAGGGGACCCAATACCTTCTCTTCTGATCTTCAAGGGCACCAGGCACACATATGGTCCACAGACATACATGCAAAACACTCATATACATTAAAAACAAAACAAGATGCTAATATTTTCAAAAGTGCATTTAAAAAAGTACTGTTAAAAAAAAAGTTTTATTTATTTATTTATTTATTACGTATACAGTGTTCTGTTTGCATGTATCCCTGTAGGCCAGAAGAGGGAACCAGATCTCATTACAGATGGCTGTGAGCCACCATGTGGGTTCTGGGATTGAACTCAGGACCTTTGGAAGAACAGCCAGTGTTCTTAACCTCTCCAGCCCCTAAAAAGTACTCTCTTATAACCACTTGTTTTGTATCTATTGTAAGTATCCCAATGCTTGTTTGGGTTAGTGTTATAACCCTAACATCTAACATAATTTTTAACAATGAAATATAGGCTGAGGTTCTATTAAAAATTTTTCTTTTGGTAATTATATATACTTACTGATTTATCTTTTAGGTTTAATTGTCCAATCAACTTTCTGTCATCTCCAGGGTCAATCAGCTCACCACCCACAAAGAGTTCAATTTTTGTATGAGCTACATTAGCCTTAATGCGATTGAGAATACATCGTCGGACTGAACCAATTGTATCATTTGTATGAGACCAAACCTCCAAGTCATCTACTTGTCTGCCTTGGTTTGGAAATCGAACTATAAAAGAGAGGTGTTTACCACGGAAAGCTCTGGTGGGGAAAAAGAAAAGGAAAATATATTCAGCAGATTTCAAAATTTAGCTGCCAAGAAAATAGATGGAAATTTAACATTGAATATTTTCTTATTAAACAAAAGGAAATAAACTGAAGACTTCTAAGTGCCCTGAAAATAAAATGTTTTTTTAAACTATAAACACTGCAATATTCAAAACAGTGACTATATTCCATTGTTATTACTTTTATACCCATGGCTACATAAAATGATGTACTGACGTATTAAGAAATCAAATGGTGCCTCATTCCAGTAATCCAGCCACTGCTGAAGTAGAAGGATTACAAGTTTAAGGCCAGGAAAAGCAACTCAAAGCAATTCTGTTCAACCAGCTCCCAAAATTAAGTAAGACAGACATAGTAATATTTCATTCATTTTTATGCTTGTAAAGTCTAATTCACTAATTCTTGCTCTCTATAAATGTGTAAGATAAAATTAACCTTGAGAGAATCAACAAAAAAGCTGCTACAAATTTTTTCCTGAATTTTATTTATTTATGATACAGGGTCTCACTGTGTAGCTCTGGCTGGCCTGGAACTAGTTGCTATGTAGACCAAGATGCCCTCAACTCAGATGTGCCGTCCTGTGCCTGAGTGCTAGGATTAAAGGCATGCACTACCACCCAGAATTGCCTGAAAAACTCTTAACATCAAGTCACTCCAAAACTACAATATGTTGGCATATTATCTTGAAGGCATGAAAAAAAAAAGGATATATGCATCAAGGAAAATCTTTACATAAATATCTGAATTACTAAATGGTAAGACCTAAAAAGAATAATACTATTAGAGTATTTGAAAACATTTCCTCACTATATTGGTTACCTGACAAGTTAGTTTTTAAAAATTCATCCCAATTACTTTTCATTCTGAGTATACTATTTTCTTGTTGTTTGAGACAGGGCACATAAGAACCAGGTCAGTTTCCTAGTACCTGCATGACAGCACACCTCACAGGTGTCTGTAACTCCAGTCCTAGAGGATATAATGCTTGTTTCTGATCTCCAAGGCCCCCCACATGGAACACATAAATAGAAATTTTAAAAAAATCTTAAAAAAGAAAGTAACTATGCACTATGCTCTTTCTTTCTTTAATAGAATCTCACTACAGAGCCTTAGTTGGTCTAGAATTCATTATATTGACCAGGCTAAGTGAGCCTCAAACTTGCAGCCATTTCCCTGCCTATGCCTCCTAAGCACTGGGCTAACAGGCATGCTATAATGTTTAACAGTATAAACAACTATAAAAACTGAGGCTGAAGGGATAGCTCAGTGGTTAAGAGTATTTGGTACACAAGCACAAAGCATGAGGATCCAAGCTCAAATCCCCAGTTCCTACATTAAAAAGTTAGAAGCACTTGTAACTCTAGAAATGTGGGTGGCAAAGACAGGATGATTAGGGCTTGTTGCCAGTCTAGCTTCAGGTTCAGTGAAAGACCTTGTCTGAAGGGAATAATAAGGCAGAGAGTAACAGAACAGGACATCCAAAGTCCACCTCTGGCTTCCATGAATGAGCATGGTGGAGGCATCTACACACATACATGTGTATATAATACACAATTACATTTTAACTTGGGGCCTATGAGGTGTCTCAGCATGTAAAGGAGCTTGCTACCAAACCTGAGGACCCAAGTTTGGTCCCTGGGACCCAAAGGACCCAAATGGCAAAAGGTAAAGAATTGAATCCCTCAATTGTCCTCTGAGCTACACATTTAAACCATAGCATGTGCACGGCCATGCACACAATATAATTTGCTACACCATGAGAATATGTTTCAATGAAACAAACAATCCCACAAACTTTTTAAAAATGCCATATAAGCTCTGACCCACTTCCTCTCTTAGGCGTGTTTTCTTCCCTAATAAACTGTTCTACCACAAAAACAAGTAAACAATTTCCACAAGATACTTAAGTTGTTAAAGGGTAAGCACATTTTCAAGAAGATAAATCTCCTTCTTCTCTTTTCCTTGTACACATTATTTTAAAAAGGAAATGGTTAGGAAAATACCAAATAACTAAGAATTAATCCCAGCTGATCAGTTATTCACATACCTTGACATAGGCAAAATTGTTCTTTCTTCATGGTAATCACTGTCACATTCATTTATATATTCTCTTAGAACAGTTAATACTCGAACCATTCGAACAGCTTCCTGTCTTGCACAATTAATACTGTCTTTGTCACCATCCAAAACACACAACGTGTCGTAAGAGGCTTTCAAACGATCAAAGCAAGACTGAATGAAGTCTTCGTGGATCACCACCTACAAATATAATGGGACAAATAAAGACAGAGATGAGAATACCTAACAATGCTGCTCTAAACAATAATTATAAACAGATAGTCTACTGTTGTTAAAAGGAAGCTAGTGTCAAATAAGGATAAATGAGATTAAAGAGAGAAATTTAGAGGATTATGTTACTGGTTATGAAAATAAACACAGCACAGTCTTTCCTATTTCACTATAATCATCAACATTCAAAATAATCCAACCATTTCAAGATCATTCTCAAGGTAAGATTCACTTAGATAGTGTTCCATATAAGACATACAAGAACTTGATATTTTACAAATGTATGTATTTTGAGGTAAAGTGTCACAATACATATAGTCCAAGCTGGCTTAATACCTGTAATTCTCCTGCCTCAGGCTCTCAGATGCCAAGATTACAGGAATATACTACGATGCCCAGTTTTTATATATGTTTTAAAAAGCTGAAACAAAACAATTTCAAGTAACTTCTAATTAAAAGAAAAATATTATAATCATTATAGTTCTAGCAACTGGAATTCTAACTTGTAGAAGTTTTAATGCACTCTGATCCTCACCTGATTGACCTGCAGCCTTGGACCAAGGTTTGTGTATATCTCTTTAAGGAGATCTATAGCTCGGCTGGCAATATCATCATTACTCTGAATTACAACCTACATTAAAAAAAAAAATAAATGTTTCTTAAGAAATGTTTTAGTTGGGCATTTAAATTCAAATCATATCCTTAATTATTTTCAATACACTAACAACATAATGGTTAAGTCGACTAAGTAAACTTGGGACAAACAGATCAAAACAAAGAATAAATGCAAGATGCAACTTTTTGAATAAAGAAATTTAAGAGTAAATGACATTTTACTACAAATAAAATATGCTTTGACCAAACACTGAGTCTTTGAAGAAGGAATTTAAGCTAGTTAGAAGAAAACAAGGTACTAACATAAATACAAGTTAGTATAAAAATGCTCCCTTCTGTCTCTCAGTTCCGTAATGTTTATAATTCACACCTTATTACACTGGTGGTTTTCAAACTCTGTTCCAGACTCTAGGGTTTAGATGAAGTGTGTCAGGGCTGACCCATGTTTAAGAGGTTTAGAGAGAGGGCAAGGTGAAGAAGCCTGAAAACAATGAACAAAAATACACAAGCTTCCTCTATTCAACTATGTTTATATTTTAAATGATTATGTCAAGTTTGATTACTGCTATTATTTTTGGAAATCAGGATCTCAATCTGCACCTGTAGCCTCAGGCTGCCCTAGAACTCAAAATACTCCACCTTCCAAGTATATACCACCCCACTCACTGTACATAAAGTGCAAATTTAGATTTATAGAAGGGTTTGTAATATTAAAATATGTGGAGACTGAACCTTGGGCTAAATCCATGGTTAAGTATGCACTACCTCTCAATCCCTTCTACTGCTTATGAACAAAACCAAAACAAACAAAATACTAAACTCCAAGCTTTACTTATTTGAAAAGTTAAGCACTAAATACTGCACAAAACACCCTTGTCTATGTTTGTGATTTGCAGACATTTAAAACAGAAGTAAAAAACAGAAGCAACTATATATAACCAGTCTAATTTTTAAAGATAGAAATAATATAAAACATCCTAAAAGACAGTTTAGCCTTAAATAGATTAACATCATACTTTTCTAGGTTTTAAAAAATGTTTAACAATATCAATAAGGAACACACAAATTCAAGAAGATAACCATAAATCCCAGACTCCTGGGATAAGCATCAGAGAATAAATACATAAAAATTATGCCACATTTAGCTATAGTTACTTATTCAAAAACATCAGTTCAATGCTGACAGAGCTCCTACTTTTGACTTACCCTCCAAAGATAGTCTAATCCTATTAACTCCAAATCATCCATCATATAGGCTCTTCTTTTTGCTACTAGCTTTCCTTCTCGACAATTCACAGCTTTGAAGAATCTCTCAAAACATTTCATTCCATTCTCAGTTAACAAGGAAGGATCAAGCTGAAGCACATTGCTTTCAAAGAAGTCCTTATTGATATCAGGATCTAAGTCTGGCTCGTCCCCCATTAATTTGGAATACCACTTAAAACAGGCTTCACGATCACAAAGGTAAACTGCATTTTCAGCTAAGCACTTCCATATTTGTTTTGCCTGAGGAGCACACAGCCACAGTTGGCCATCCTTCAATAAAAATCTTAGAAAAACATAAAAAAATTAATTTATTTGACACAACACAACCTACTTGTTTATATATGAAATAATACCTCTATTACAATTTTTAACTACAAATGTCAGTTCTTTCAGAGAACTTGTCAGTTTTGTTTTTGTTTTTTTGTTTTGTTTTGTTTTTTCGAGACAGGGATTCTCTGTGTAGCTTTGCGCCTTTCCTAGAATTCACTCTGTAGCCCAGGCTGGCCTCGAACTCAGAGATCTGCCTGCCTCTGTCTTCCGAGTGCTGGGATTAAAGGTGTGCACCACCACCGCCTGGAACTTGTCAGTTTTTATCTGAGAGTTCCAGGACAGTTAGGGTTACACAGAGAAGGCCCGTCTGGAAAACAAGTTTAAAAAAAAGTCCTTTAATAAAAGCATTTCTAGCATATAAACAAATATGAGCAGTCTATCCTAAAAGCTTAAAATAATGAGGTGAATGTTACAACCCAGGGACTAATGTTAAAGCATTCAGCAACACAGGAAGACATGGGACTTTTTTTTTTTTTTTCCGAGACAGGGTTTCCTGTCCTGGAACTCCATCTGTAGACCAGGGTAGGCTCCAACTCAGAGAGATCTGCCTGGCTTTGCCTCCCGAGCACTGGGATTAAAGGTGTGTGCCACAACTGCCTGGCTTGACATTCGACTTTTTTTTTTTTTTTTAAGTTTTTCGAGACAGGGTTTCTCTGTGTAGTTTTGGTGCCTGTCCTGGATCTCACTCTGTAGACCAGGCTGGCCTCAAACTTGCAGAGATCCACCTGGCTCTGCCTCCCGAGTGCTGGAGTTTCTATGTGGGATATTAAGATGTTGCAAAAAGAAAAACAAAACCAAACGAAAACAAAAAACCCCACCAAAGACAGCGTATTCAAATATCAAACAAACCTAAGAAAGTTAAGCCGTTCTTGGACTTCTTGAACATGACTATATCTACTTCCCAGTCTCACAGTTTGTGGGTCATAGTCTTCATGATCTGCAAATTAAGAAAAATACAATGCATTATTCATATGGATAATCATAACACTGCTGATTTAAACCAATGACCTGTCAGTTAAAAAAAAAAAAAAAACAATCATTAATCTGGCTGGGGCGGTGGTGGCACACACCTTTGATCCCAGCACTGGGAGGTAGAAGCAGGTGGATCTTCCATGAGTTCGAGGCCAGCCTGATCTACAGAGCGAGTTTCAGAACTACCAAGGCTACACAGAGAAACCCTGTCTCAAAAAAACAAACAAAACTACTAGTAATTGGTACATTGATAATCGGTGCTTTCCAACCCATTTAATATCCTAACAAAATGTATTTTCCTTTGATACAACCCAAAGTAAATGATCTGTTAAATGTGCTATTAAAATTCTTTAGCACAATCCTTTTCCTCTTTCATATGCTATAAAGTTCTGGCCAAGAATATTAGAGAAGTGATGCTACATCCTCCTGGTATTACAATCAGAAGGCAGATCATATCACCGTGAATCGATCCTCACGATGCTCACTTTGATTACATAGTTGAAGTAGTTTCCACCAGGCTTCTCCACTGCCAAGATACTGTTTTTCCCCACTAACATCAGCCCTGCTCTATTCTGTGTTTAGACATAGAGCTTTGAAAAAATTCAATGAAAGCCAAATAACCAAGGAAAGTCAAATATGACAATAGCTTTATGCTACATGGAAGAGAGGCCTTCCACAGAGAAGCATCCAGACTATTAAAAACATAGTTGAGCTGGGTGGTGGTGGCACACACCTTTAATCCCAGTACTTGGAAGGCAGAAGCAGACAGATCTCTGTGCGTTTGAGTCCAGCCTAGTTTACAGAGGGAGTTCCAGGATAGCTAGGACTGTTACACAGAGAAACCCTGGGTCGGGGGAAAAACAACAACAACCAGAACCAAAAACACAGTTGAGCTTGGCATGGTGGTGCACACCTTTAGTCTCAGCACTGGGGAGGCAGAGGCAGGCAGATCTTTGAGAGTTTGAGTTCAGCTGGTCTACGTACGTAGTTGAGTTCCAGGCCAGGCATGAATATATATAGAGATTTTGCCTCAAAAACAAAAGTCCATACTTTGGACTGTAAATATTCAGTTTTAACAATTCTTTGATTTGTTAGCAAATAAAGAAGTCTATTGCTGACTTATGACAGACTATGTGGCAGGTATCCCATGGAGGAAGTGTGTGTGTGTGTGTGTGATCGTGATCAATTCAGGTATCTCTGAAAACGGGTGGGAAGTGGTAATAAATCACAGCTGGGAAACAACATAAATCAGTTATTATTTTAAATATCAAGTTGTGAGAGCCATTTCAGAATGCATTATAAAAAATTAAGTAGGGGCTGGTTCAACTCCCAACACAGCACAAGGTGGCTCAAACTGTAACTCCAGTTCTGGGGAGATCTGATGCACTCCTCTGACCTCTTCAGGCACCAGACATGTATATATAATAGTGCATACATACATGCAGGCAAAACACTCATTCATATAAAATAATAAAATACATCCAAAACAATTAAGCTCTCCTGTTTTAAAAAAATGACTTAAATGAAATATATTTCAATCATCAATCTACTAACTTTAAATTTTTAGGTTTCTGGGAAAGTTGTGTAATTAGCATCAGTCTTGTAGTATACTACATTTTTCACTTCAAAGACCATATGAATCATCTCCATTTCCTCCCCATACCCAACCCTAAGGCCTTTCATATAGTCTTTTCTGGGTGCGCCCCCTCCAATTAGCATGTTTTTCAAGATTCATGTGTTGCACCATGTTATTCTTTTGATATGCTGCGTAATATTTTGGACAATACTGTATGGACATATCACTTTTTATGAAGTCTGTTATCAAGTAAGACATTTGGACTAGTTAATACATTTTGGCTATTACAAAAGGTTTGCTATGAACATTCAAATTCAAGTTTTTACATTTATTTACATTTTAGTTGAGTATGGGCCATACTATGGTAAATTCTCTTTAATATTCTGAGGAACTGCCAATCTATTTAGTAAAGTGGCTGCACTAATTTACAAGCCCACAAAGAATGTAGCTCCAATTTCTGAACAGTCTCAGCAATACCAAATGTATACCACCTTATCCACCTAGTATGTGTGATGTACTCTTATCTTACCGTGGTTCTGATTCACATTACTTTAACTAATGATACTGAGTACATTTTAAAGTTCTTATTAGCTATATATAGCTTATCTGGAAAAAATTTCAACCTGTTCCATATCCAGCTCTGAGTAGGTAATGCAGTATCATGCATTCACATAGTACTTGAGCCCTCAGTGAGATTGGAATCACAGAAGGGCTCATTTTGCCTTCTGTTTGCTGAACCATTTCACTTGGTGACAGAAGTAAAAGGGAGCTACAACCATCCTTTAGTTATTCTTCACCTATCTCCACTTTTCGTAGACAATTCACTTGGCATGGAATGTTCTGGCTTCTTCAAGTATAACCAATTGTAGAACTCTGTCCCTATGGCTTCTTTTCTTTTCCTTATGGGCACTAGATAGGACTCAGAGGCAGGAGAGCAGCTGCTTCTCCAAGAATGATATCCCTGCCTTAGCAATAGGTGTTGGGGTGAAAATAGGGTCACTAATTTCCCCTCGTATGGAGCATTGGAGTCAGCTGTGGTGGAGATAACTAAGGCGCTAATTTTGGCCTATAATGCTTAGTTACATTTCACCTTTTATAGATACTAAGTGGGCAGGGTAATGAAGACATGAGTTCTTTTAGGCACATCTGCCTATAAGAGGCTTCTGTAACAAAAGACTAAGGATAAAAAGGTCAGCAGCTTGCTGTGTGAGAGGTCAAGTGCAGCCCTAGACTAGGAGCCATGTGGAGGGGTGTGGGAGCCCGTTTTCAGGTTCCTCGTGGCTTTACCCAGCAGGTCCACATAGAGGATGATTAGGACCACGGGCCTGAGTACAGGTGTCTGAGATGGTCTGCACTTGGCTGGGCTGGGGGGAGGTCTTTTGCTCCACCCCTTGGCGTCTCTATAAAAACCCTGGGGCAGAGACAGTCAGGGCCCGTTGGAATAGGTTCCAGGCCCTCTCGAGGCTATCCTTTATTTTCTATCCGTTTATCTCCGCAATACAAATCCTTATATCTAATATTTCCTGCTGCTCGCACTCAAGAAAACTCTGGGGGGCTGTGGGGTTGGCGGGTAAACGCCCCACAGAGGGAGTAACTACTCCTTAGTCAAACCAGTCCAGAACTGTTTCCACATGGTGAAGCTGACTGGAGACAAATGAGCAAGTTGTGGCTGAAATGCCATTTCTGAGATTTGGATCTTATTTGTTACAACTCCTTAACAGCAATTTCTAGGCACTTTAATTTTTTAATTTTTCTTTTTTTGGTTTCTATGTAGTTTTGGTGCCTGTCCTGGATCTCGCTCTGTAGACCAGGCTGGCCTTGAACTCACATAGATCCGCCTGGCTCTGCCTCCTGAGTACTGGGATTAAAGGCATGCGCCGCCGCCGCCGCCACCACTGCACGGCTTAATTTTTGTATTTTTATCCAGGTCGTTTTGTTAAAGTCCACTGAGTTTTTATAACTCCAGAAGTTAAATCTTTCAATTCCTTACTTTCTTTCCACCCAATATTTAGTATTTTCTTTGTATGTGTATATTCATATTTTATTTATTCAATGGGTACATTTATTTTCATTATTTTGATTCTGTTTTGGCCAATAAAAGCCAAATCCTTTATTCTTTTCACACAAACACAATTCTTTGGTCACTTTCATACTTTTCCCAGTAACGTCCTTGCTCCAGGCCTGAAAATAGCTCCATTTCTCCAGGTAGGTAGAAAATGTTGACAAAATAGTTAATTCTATCTGTAATTTTTAAATTTTCTTTGAAGTCAAGAAACCACCATAGACTTAGTACTTCATGGCTAATAAGCAAGGAAAAATGATGGTAACTTATGTAAATCACATTTCCATTAAGTGTTTAGGTTAGCACATTAACTATCCTACCATTTAGGAAACCAATTAAAACTTCCAATTAAATTACCAATTAAAGCTTCAGTGATAACTGAAAGGTGGTTTACACTTTGCTGTATGCACAGAAAAACTTCAAGAAGACTGGTAAGCATTATGAAAGCACTAGTAGTTGTAACACAAATACTGATAAGAATTTTTAGTAAGTCCATCTTCCTTTATCTAAGAATGCTAACATAGAAGGTGGAGCTGGGCAACGTGGTGCACACCTTTAGTCCCAGCACTCAGGAGGCAGACAGAGGAAAGGTCAATTTCAAAACAGCTAGAGCTACACAATAAGACCCTGCTGGGTGGGAGTAGAGGGGATTGACAGACACCCAAAAGCAGAAGGTAGAATCTGCTGACCATTGGACTTAGGATATGCCCACAGCTGAAGATGCTTGTGGTGATGAAACATGAACAGAACATATACTTGCTGTGGAACAATCTTTTTGTACACTTTAAATATTTGTTGCTCTCACTGGTCTAATAAAGGGCTGAATAGCCAACAGTTAAGCAGACAGATAGAGGTTAGGCAGAACTTGAGGACAAAAAGGGTGCTGGGAAGAAGGAAGGCGGAGTCACCAGAGAGCCATGCTGAAAAAAGGTACTGCCACATGGTAGAGCACAGATAATTTAAGTTGTAAGAGCTAGTTAACCACAAGCCTAAGCTATTGGCCAATCATTTATAATTAATAAGTCTCTGTGTGGTTATTTGGGAATGAGTTGATAGGACAGAAAACCCTGCCTACATATACTCAATGCTAATGCAATGGTTACCTGTAATTCAGAGTATCAGTAAACTGTGGAAGTTTGACATTAGCCTGCTGAACATCTTATCTATAATGAGATTCACACAAAACCCTAACTATGCACAAGCAAGTTCTATAATTTACTACACAATTGCAAATTCAGAAATGTTGGCAGATAGTATCACAGAAGTAAACTTAATGTGAGTTCAATAGGATTTTAGTAGCTTTAAAAATTACCTCTTGCCCATATTGAAATATCTACAGGCTAGTGTTCACTAGAATAGTGTTGTGAGTTAGAAGAAGAAATGATACGAGGACTGATTAGGACAAAGAGAAGGTGTGTGATGTTGATAAATTTAGAGGGGAGAAAAAAAATCCAGAGCTTACTATGTGCCCCAGATATTGTTTTAGCAAAAATAACCCGTTCAAGGTCATAACAGATACTAGGTTTGGGTCATTATTTCAGATTCGGATAATATGTACGGAGACTGACACGTATTCACATACAGAAATAGGCAGTATTAGAAAAAAAACTTGAAAAATGCAAGCATTCTTGTGACCATGAAACTAAGATGAGGCAATAATTCATGTAGAATTTGACTCAAATGGAGTAGAAACTAAACTACACATGTACCACCTCCTAAGTACCCCAAAGCAGAGTCCCCAGCCTCTGACAATGAAAAGCAAGTACATAAAAATCAGCAGTAAAGCACACATAACCTGCATGACTCTTACTTGGGGCAAAGACTGCACTGATAATTACAATGGCTCTGTATCACCAAGAGATCATAGAAAAAATATAGTGCTATGACCTTATTTCTCTCACTGATTATGGTTTTTGTTGGTATAGAACATTTATACCATATGATTGTATACCTATATGGTCTTCAATGTAGTGATGAGAAGGAACTTAAGACTAAAATGACCAAAGAACACCATTTGGTACTCCTCAGCTGCCTGATATTTAACTATTTTCTGGCACCTCATATAGGAGGACATTCCTGGCATAAAAGGGAGAAATTCAAGAGCAGAGTCAACAAAATCAGTAGGGCTATCTTAAGAGTTGATTTTTCATTATGTTTATATATGAATTTTTAGTGTTAAACAAGTTTGGTGATTTATAAGCGCCATGGATTTGATTCAATGCTAAGTCCATTCCACCGACGTAGTGTTACAAAAAGTCTCATTTTTAATATACACCATTGCAGATACCAAAAACTATCAAATGAATGGTATATATAGGAACCATGTCTAACTCAGCATGTAATGCTGATAGTATGTGATGTTCTCTATGGCTGTGGGAACAAATCAGAACCTATGAGATGGTTTTTCTTTTGGGAGTGCTGAACTATAAATCTGGCATAAGACAAAGGAGAATGTGTACTAAGAAGCACATCAGTGAAGAGATTCTGACACGGCTGTTTAGAAGGCAAAATGTTGACATAAGGCTCCACATATAAACGACACTTATAAAGGCTTACAGAAAACATGTTTTTCTTAAAAGGTGAAGGTGGTGTAGTAATAAAAAAGTCAGGCACGTATCTCAAAAGGTCCTAAGAAGAAATTCTTAGTAGTGACTGGCAGAACTACAAATAGGGAAGAAAAAGAAATTATATTTTAACCGGGGAAGGCAAATACTGAGTAAAAAGTTTTGAATGCAAGACTGATGTTTAAGTTATATAAGATCTGGGAGTACATGTGGATCTTAAGTAATGAAATAAGAATTCATAAAACCAACTGCCTTGAGTTTTTTGTTATTTTTTAAAACAAAATTGTCATTCCTAAGGTAATTAATGGAAAACAGCAATCACTGTTACTTCCCATCATTCAGTTTTCTTACAATACATACCTCTGGCATACAGTCTCATGCTTTCCATGTAAGTTGCAAGGTTTTCTGCTACCAAAGTAACTAGGGCATGATTGTGCTGAAGTTGATTGATTAAGTCATGACGATAAAATACATGGGGACTTCGCTGAGTTTGACTGAAACGAGAAGAGCTTAACAATATAATTAGGCAATTAAACTCTGTTGCAATCAAGAGTTTATTACAACTAAATTCTTAGCTACTAATTAAAAAAACTCAAAACCCAGGTTTGCTCATTTATTTCCTTTAATGACAATATTAAGCAATTTTAAAAAATTAATGTGCCAAAAATAAGTATTAGATTACTTGAAAATCAAGTATCAGTTTCTATTTACTTCATAAGGAGTCTACTCCAATGACTATGTCTACTCTCATAATATGGCAGTAGATAAGCATTTGTGTTAGGACACAGGGTTATTTGAAAAATGGGGTTATTTGAAAAATACAAAAATGTAAAACTTTGTATAATAACTAGCATTATAATTGCTAGTTCATGTTTTTATAAATTTTTATTAGAGGCTAGAGAGATGGCTTAGCAGGAAAAGGCACTTGACACCAGCTTGAAAACCTGAGTCTGATTCTCATTATTCTCACCGTGGAAGCTGAGAACTAACCCCTACAGGTTGTCCTCCAACTGCCACACAAACAATGTAGCATGAGTCCCTACCCCCAGCCCCCAAAATAAAAATGTAAAAAAATTTTTTAAATTATTAGCTATTTAAGTCATACACTGGGTACATTTGGTTTGTATCTAAGTTGTTCTTGTCACCGGAAAGATAGTTCCTTTCCAATTTGTTTTGGCATTCACTGAAACTAGTCAACTTTCATAGCTACCACTATATTCTATTATACAGAAGGTCACTAATTTCTAGGAAAGTAGCTAAATACTACCTAGAAAGCAACAGATTTGAGAAAGGTCAAGTGGCATATGTATATTGGGCCAAACACACTCAAAATAGACTACTTTAACAAACATTACTCCCCCCCAATCTATTACACATGAGAAAACGTGATTATTTAGAGTGTGTTCCCAAGATTAAATAAGTGTATTGTTTGCATTATGAATATCAGTTCCACTACACGTAGCTCTTTATTTCTATGCCAACCACACTAACTACATTCTCAGAAAATAAGAGGACAATTCATTTTAGTAAGCAGATTTTGGAACCCAAGATAGTGCATTTATTTCACTAATTTACTTTTAAAAATATTTATTTTCATTACATGTGTATGAGTGTTTGCCTATATTTGTGTCTGTACAGTGCCTACTGAGGCAAGAAGTAGGCACGGAATCCCCTAAAACTGGAGTTACAGATGGTCATGAGCTGAAGTTGAGTTCTTGAAAGAGTATTCAGCACTCTTAACCACTGTACCATCTTTCCAGTCCCTAGTTTTGTTTACTTATTTATTCGAAATAAGGTTTCACTGTTTCATCCTGGCTGGCCTGGAATTCACTGTGTAAACCAGCCTGGCCTTGACCCACAGAAAACCATCTACCTCTGTTTCCTGAGTGGTTGGTTGGACACCACCATGCCTGGCCTAAGATAGTATACTTAAGGATTGATATTAAAAAGTTCAGTGCTCTATCATGCCATCTCTATCATTTAAATTTCTATGTAATTCAATCTTCTAAATTAACTGTAGAAATTTACTACTAAAAAAATTACTTTTGAAAACTATCATGTGACAGCCTGAAACAGCAGAATCACCTTGATTCTGATACTGATCATTTCCTCAAAGGAAGTAGGAATGATATTCTTTTGTTCCAAATGAGCCCTTCTCTCAGTTTTCTGTCATTCCAATAATTTTCTTTCTTTTTTAAGATTTATTTATTTTTATGTATAATAATGCTTTATTTGCATGCACACCTTTATGCCAGAAAAGTGCATCAGATCCCACTATAGATGGTTGTGAGCCACCATGTGGTTGCTGGGAATTGAACTCAGAGCCTCTGGAAGAGCATTGAGTGCTCTTAACTGCTGAGCCATCTCTCTAGCCCTCGTTAATTTTCTTTAAAATTTGATTTTACCAACTGAAATTAATAAAACATAAATAAAAATATCCATATGGTTTAGTTTTAAAAGTCTTACCTCAAATTTTGAGGTGCTTCACCAAACAAACTACAAATTTCTCTAATTTGTTTCAGTGCAGGAATGACCCATTTGTCATTTGTGCGAAGTTCTTCTATAAAGCGATCTATCCACTGGATCTTTTGTGTGTCCCGGTCCTTAAACAATTTCAAGGTTTTATATAGATCAATACTCAGGAGAATTCTAAGTCAGAGTATTTAAAAACAAATGTATATTAAAGTGAAATTAAGCTAAATTTCAATTATCCATGGAATTAGAAAATCAATTTTTCTTATAGGATTAGCATGATAAATATTTTACTTTCTGTAATTTTAAGTAAAAAGCTTAATTTTTTTAAAAGTGCTCTAAGCGTGTCTTAGCTTCACATTTACTACCAAACTCTAAAAAGTAAAACATCAAATTAACTACATACATTCAGTATAGTTTGATTTAAAATTTGCCAGGTTTGAGTTTTAATGTTTTAAATTAAGAGATTCTACCTCATCACAGAATCATGTAACACCCTGATGAAATCATCTACTATTTAGGAAATTCTAATTATTCTTAATCTTTTATGAGCAAATATAACATTTTATCTCCAAAGTCCCTACCTAACTCAGCTTTAATAGTCTATGATCTATTTGAAACTAATATTCCTTTACTGTACATCTGACAACACTATCCCTAAATGACCTACTGCTTGTACTTTCTCCCAAAGATACTCAGATGGCTCATAAAAAGTTACTGTACAGATGTTAAGGCAGACTTACATGAACCATCAATTCTTGAAATCATTTAAAAGATAATGCCAGAATAACCTAAAATTATCCTGTATTTAAGCAACCCTAACACTGAAGGAGCAGCAAAGTCACAAAACCAAACCAAACAGCATCCCCTTACCTGGGAGCAACTATAATCTAGTATTTTGATATGAGCACTGAGAGCCAGGTCCATGATATCTACAGGCACATCATCACTGTGGGCTAGATTCCACAGAAGGTTCAACACTTTATGCGCCATCACACCATCTTTATCATCTTCTGCAAGACGACGAATTAGCTCAAGGAGCTTTTCACGTTGTTTTTTACTTGCATTTGTCCAACTGGCCTAGAAAGACATTTAAATGACAAGAAAATTGGTAACTGGTTTTCTCCTCATCTTTTTTACAGTCTGTGTTGGTAGAGTAGGAGCATGGTCTACACATCAAGTTCCAAGCCAGCCAAAGACACACAGTGCAACCCCCAACTCAAAACAAAATGAAGTGCTTGTTATTTAGCAAGTTCTTGATAAGCATTAATTAATTCAAAGGGGAATCAATCAATCATTAAGGAATTATCTGAAGATTATCCTGGGAGGAAGAGGTCCCAGGGGGTGAAATAACAATTGTTCTATTTCTTTCTTTCATACAAGTATGTCAATGGTTATGTATTACCACCATTTCAGGAGTATCTCATCATTAAGGATGAATTTAGGGCATTCACAATAACTGATTACATTATTTCCTCAGCTGTTTTTAACATACTTCAAAAGATGGGGAAAATGTACACAGCAAGTTTTATCTTTGTATGTGTAAGATAATATTTAAAAACACAAAAATGTTCATTTTATACTTTGTTCCCTTCAAAGCAGTAAATTTCTCAAGACACAGATTTACAACTGAGAAGTTCACTGAAAATATGGACTTCTAGAGCCAAGTGGTGGTGGTGCACACCTTTAATCCCAGCACTCAAGAGGGGAAGGTGGATCTCTGTGTTCCAGGTGAGTCTCATCTACAGAGAGTGAGTTCCAGGACAGGACAGCCAGGGCTACACAGAGAAACCCTGTCTTGAAAAACCAAAAAGGCCTTTTAGGCTACCTAGTGACTGACATAATAAGCTTGGGATTGAGGGTAATTTTTTCTCCCCACTGTGGAATATACATTCACAATATAAACGATGTTTCATTAAGAGTACCCAGTGTAGACATCAACATAACCACTACCTACATTAAAAATCATACATGGTAAATAGAACCTAAGGAGCCATCTGGAACTATTTCTTGAAGTTTATGCTAATTTAATCAAGGTACAGAGAATATTATGTGGTTTTAGTCCTTTTTCAGTGTTCTACCAACGAGATTCATCCATGTTATTAAGTCATTCCAGTTTGCTTTTTTCCACTGCCATGGAGTATTCCATTATATGGACATCTGTTATATATCCTCTCTACATAGCCATTTGTAGCTATTATAAACCACTTCAGTTCAGATGTTTTTGAACATATACTCTGATGCACATATGCAAGAACCTTGAGGTGTTCAGGGTTAAATGACAGCCTTGTAATGCTAGGCAAGCATTCTACTGATGAGCTATGCTAAAATTCCCAGAATGTTGTACGTCATCAGAAATACCACTTAACCTACCAAAGTGTTACAGAAAGTGATATACCCAGCCAGAATCATTATTTTTAATAGCAATACTTGGTGATCTAATGCCAATTGTTAATAGGCTCTCCCTTTGTGAACACTGTCATAATGTCTTATATTCTTAATCAACAAGTTCACTGACCAATTAAGCATTCACTGAGTCTCAGCAAATGATAAAAGAGACTGTTAACACTGTATAACTTGAAGGTACACGATAAGACCAATTCAAATATAACTGTAATGATCTTGGCGCTACCTTCTAAACTACATTTCTATTAAGTTATACTTTACCTCAGTATATATCCCTAGAACACCATGGTAGTTGCTACTCCTTTTCCTGACATCTCTTATGTTTCTCATAATCATCCTTCCTACTTTACTACAGTGTACTTCAACCTATTTCCAAAACACAGAATGGGAAAAAAAAATCCAAAATGATAACAAGAGTTTTGAACAGGAATGAGAGTCCTTATTAGGGCTATTAGCACTATTACGAAAATGAAAATCAAGTTCTCATGGGTAAAGAAAACATTGGCAAAATCCTTCACATCACACCAAGTCCTTCGTATCAGAGACTGTCTTATGAGATTTTAATTGTTTGTTGACTAAAGAAAAACTTGAAGTTCTAATGAATCAACTCTACCTAAAATTAAAATGGTAATAATCTTGCTGCGTTGGTAATTACCTTAAAGCAATCAAAAAGATGATCAAGTTGTTCAGGAGAAAAATCCCATGCTAATTTGGCCAGTAGATCATGTACATTCTTCACAATGGCTTCATGTTTCCCTGCCTATTGAAAAATTAAAAACAAAGAAGATCATAGCATGCTAGACTGTGAGTAACAGAAGCATATAGACTGATTGCTGATGACCATCAGGAGGAAGTTATCACAATCTCCATTCAATTATTACATAAAATTCTTAACATTATTAATTCGTTAGACCTAAAATCTGACAATTCCATTTCTGCATATACATAATTAATATGAACTTTAAAAATTACTATCAACTTGGTTGTTTTTCAGATAGGGTCTCCTAGCTGTCCTGAAACTTGCTCTGTAGACAAGGCTGGCTTTGACCTCATAGAGATCCATCCACCTGCCTCAGGCCTCTTGAGTGCTGAGATTAAAGGTGTGTGCCACCACCACACAGCTTAATTTTTTAATTAGTTTATTGAATATACTAAGATTTCATTGCCCTAAACAAGACACATTATTTTTCCAAAACTGGAATTCTAAATACTTAAAAATTTAAAATAGCAAGGCTATTTTCTTTACTTCCATAAACTAAAAAAACTAAAGCTTTGTAAACTAGAACTCAAAGATATTTATGTAGATTCTGGCTCTTAAAATTTTTTCCAAAAAGGTTGCTAATTATTCTGAAAAGTTTTAAATCGTTGGGAATAAATAATTGAGCGATAACTATACTGAAGGGTTTCTAACTCTACTAAGAAGTCAATGGTGTATATTTTTCCAACAGATATACTTCATTTTGTGGTACTAAGGCAAGTATAATCCACTGGGCTGTATGTTTCCCTACCCCATTTTCTGGGTCAGAACTTTCCTTTGTAGCCTAGGCTAGTTTCCAACTCGCGATTTTCTACTTCCCATGTGCTGAGATTGCAGATATACAAAAGCACACTCAGCTTCCCTATTATTTTACTGTTCACTTCTTCACCTTTTACTAAACATGAACTGTTGCATATTGAAGTGTTACTGACAATATCGGGAAGTTACTATAAGAATTTCTACAAGAAGTATTTAAATGTATCAAAATCATTACCTGTGCTGCCCAGATATTATCAAGATCTTGCAAGGTCAGAGCTTTTTCTTTGATGACAAAACGAAGAATCTTTTCTAGTTTCTCTACATACTGTGGTTGATGAAGACTATCTCGTAAAACTATGGATAAAATATTGTTCTGTTGTATCCATTCCTAAATGTAATTTAAAAAACAGGTTTCAAAACAAATTAAAACACAGACTTTTCAAAGTACCATTCATATAATATAAACAATATATAGGACTCCTAAAGCATATTTACAAAATAGTGTACATGCAGGCATGGTCATCACAGAAAATTATTTTAAAAATATACAGTTTTTACCCCTGAAATGGAATCTTGACATGTAGCACAGGTTAGTCTTAAATTTATTATCCTCCTGCGTCCACTTCCATCCCAATTGCTGGGATTAAAGTTGTGAGCTACAACATCTACCACAGTAATTTATCAGAGAATCTTCATGAATTATAAATACTCAAATCATTAAAAAGATTGTAAGTTGGGCGGTGGTGGCACAAGCCTTTAATCCCAGTACAGGGAGGCAAAGCCAGGAGGATCTCTGTGAGTTTGAGGCCACCCTGGTCTACAGAGTAAGACCCAGGACAGGCACCAAATAACTAATGATGACATTCAACAATAAATTTATCAAACACACAATCAGCAACCAAATAATTATGCTACTTTAGAAAGTTTGAGATTAACAATCTTGTAAATTTAATCAGAACAACATTCAAATATCAACTTTAATGTAGAATGCTAACATTACTAATGTAAGTGACAGTCATTCCAGGTTTAAGTAGTTATTTCGTTAAAAAAAAAAAGTGAAAGGACTCACAGCCATCCTCTCTGCCGTGAGCCACTCCTCTTCCTCAGGATTTCCATGCCGATGGGTATAGTATGACACACTAGAAATTACCTTATTGACTTCATTCAGTGCATTCATCTTTCCATTGAAAGAAGAAATTTGCAATAATCTGTAAAAGAAACTCAGTTTTACATTGACGGTAGAAATTCCTGTACAAGATTACTTCCAAAGATTAAGGAACTTACCTAAGTATCATTTTTAACCTAAATATTTCTAAGTTCTTTACAGTTTCTTCTTGTCCAGGAACCCGGGAAGCTAAATTCTTCAAAGATTTAATAATCATTGAAAGAGCATCATTTTTGGCTTCATTCTTTGCTTCTTTCTTCAGTTCTTCATCAGTTAAGTTTTCTAAAAACTGTGGAACCATTTCTATTATTGGAAGAAAGTATTTCTTCACTGTGTGAAGAGTGAGAAACTCATAGCACTGTCCGAATGGTCTGAAATAAGATAGGAAACTTCTGTAAATACTCAATTTCTTAATCAATTTAGGAAATTCTCACAGTACATGTAATATTTTTAAAACATCCAAATAACAACTAAGAAAAATCTCCACTTCAACTACTATTTGTTTTTAGATTTTGTGTGTGTGTGCGCGCGCGCGCGCGCGCGCGCACACATTTGCATTTGGATTGGAATATGTGCGTGTGAGAGCAGGTACCCTCAGAGGCCAGAGCTATCAGATCCCTTGGAGATGGTGTTAAAGACAATTGTGAGCCACTTGCTGTAGGTGCTGGGAACAGAACTCAGGACATCTGAAAGAACATCCACTTAACTGACCACTGAGACATCCTCACTACTCCATTCCCCGCCCCCCAGGAGCTGAGGACCGAACCCAGGGCCTTGCGCTTTAGGCAAGCGCTCTATCACTGAGCTAAAGCCCCAACCCCCTCCATTTCTTAATTGAGCCAAAATAAACTCAGAAACTAACAGAAAACTGAACATTTCATTTTAAAATATAACTTACTTAATAAGGGCTGCAATTATCTGAACGTTCAATGCTGATCCATTAATAAAACGATCGTGCAATGTCTGGAATCCATTTAAAGTGCCAAATTTGTTGAGGAGATCCACTAGCCAACCCTGTAATACAATTAACATCGAAGTTTACATTTTTGGCTTTTAAGAAAAATCAAAGTACTATTTCGACTGATACATTAAAACCAATTGATGTTAAACCATTCATGAAGGACTTCGAAACATTCACAGTAATCCGTCTATGATGAAGCATAAGTAGCAAGCACAAATTAGATTGTAGGAACACACGGCTCCTATCAGTATTGCTAGTGAAGAATTAAAACCATGTTTCTGTCTCAGCAATCACACTGTACGAGAATGTGGCTTTCCTAAGTACCTAAAAATACCTATATTAAAATAATTTATGAGGTTAAAAGGCTCAACTAATAGCAAGGAAAAGCTATTTAATAATCTAGTGTAAAAAAATTCTGAGTAAATACCCCCACCCCCAACACAGGGCTTCTCTGTGTAACAGCCCTGGCTGTCCTGGAACTCAGAGATCTGCCTGCTTCTGTCTCCTGAGTGCTGGGATTAAAGGCATGTGCCACCATTGCCCACCCCTCAGTCAATTTCTTACTGTAGTTATAAGCAATTAAAATTTCCATGTAAATAGAATAATCTTGAAGCCTAAAAGTGAACTGTGATTAAAAACTGGCCCATATGTCACAGGAATTGAACACTTGTCTACCATGAGCACAGGCTGAGAAGGTTTGATACACTACTTACATTGCAGTAGGAACAAAAAGAAAAAAAAAAATTAAAAAAAAATTATACCATGGTATGTGTTATTACTAACTAGAACATCTGGGTACTTTTGTTGACTCATATAAATGCATTCAATTCCCATCTTTACCATTTGAAAAACTCAAAATGAACTAAAAGGTTACAAAAGAATTAAATATATCTGAAAGCTAAATACTTAAGACAACCTTTTACACCTTACCACACTCTAGAAGGCCGTATTTTAAAAGCCAGTAAGGGGGAAGGAAAGGCAATTTCTCTATTATACTCTAGGCAAAAATAATGCCTACAGCTATTTTTATAAAGGGGAATGCTGAATAAAGATTTTATTGTTGTCTGGGTGATGGTGGCATATGCCTTTAATCCCAGCACTCAGGAGGCAGAGGCAGGCGGATCTCTGAGTTCCAGGACAGTCAGGGCAACGCTGTCTCAAGAAACCAAGAGAAATACAAGAAGCTAATTGGAGCTATCTAAATTTTAAGTTCTCTAGGACGTCAACTATCATATTTCAGTAAGTTCAATATTTTCCTACCTTTTAATTGGCTTAGAAGACCAATTCTAGGTCATTAAATCTCAGTATTTATGTGTATGAGTATTTAGCAGTAAATATTTCACCCTGTGCACATCTGGTGCCCAGAGGCCAGAAGAGAACATGGCATCCATTGGAGCCAAAACTGAGGAGGATTGTGAGCCACCACGTGGCTGCTGTGAACTGAATCCAGATCCTCTACAAGAGCAACAAGTGCTCTTTAACCACTGGGCCATCTCTCTAGCCCAAACCCCCTAACTATTTGGCTTACCACATCTCTTTTGGGATTACTTGTAAAAAGGAATATGTTTGTTATGTGTTTTTTAATTTCTTTAGTAGCTAGAATGAGACTACTGAGATGATATACTTAGTTCTATTCTTTCTCTCTCTCTCTCTTTTTTTTTTTTTTTTTTTTTTGGTTTTTCGAGACAGGGTTTCTCTGTGTAGCTTTGTGCCTTTCCTGGAACTCGCTTTGGAGACCAGGCTGGCCTCGAACTCACAGAGATCCGCCTGGCTCTGCCTCCCGAGTGCTGGGATTAAAGGCGTGCACCACCACCGCCCGGCTCTCTCTTTTTTTTTTAATAAAGATTTTATTTATGAGTGTTTTGTCTGCATGTATGTGCACTACCTGTGAGTGGAGGTCAGGAGGAGACATTAGACACCCTGAACTGGCAACATCCAACCAGTTCTACATAGAAAAAACATTTAAATGATTCCATAGCCTAGAATGTGCATGTTCTTTTTGGGGATGGTCGTTGGGGCGTACTTGCGAAAGGCTTTCTCTGTGTAACAGTCCTGGCTGTCCTGGAATTTGTGCTTTAGACCAGACTGGCCTTGAACTCAACAGATCCACCTGACACTACCTCCCAAGTGCTGGGACTAAAGGCATATGCCACCACTGCCAGGTTGTTTATGCTCTTTTAAAGGTAGTTTTCCTTTTATTTTTGGATACGTTTCTTTTAAAAAGAATAGCATATATGCCGGGCATAGTGGCATATACCTTTAATCCCAGCACTCAGGAAGGAGAGGCAGGCAGATCTCTATGATTCTGGTCTACATATTAAGCCCAGAGCTACATAATAGAGAAATCCTGTCCCAAAAAAAAACAACAAAAAGAAAAACATACATGAATTTTACCTGAGACCCTTTCCCCTTTAACTAATCAGGTTTTTCTTATTTTAAACATTCAATTAATTTTATTTAATTATCTTTAAAATCCTAGGGAGGGAGAGAAGTATGATACAGTTAAGATAGCACCATAGAGAGTTATAGTCTCAGAGAGTTGCCAATAGCTTTATCTATCATTGGCTAAAAGCTGAGGGAGGCCACATGAGTTCAACAGTGGAGGAAATAAAGACCTGGCCACAACTTTTAGGTGATGATTAAGTAGTAAGGCTCAAAAACAGACTCGGAAGCTCAGTGACTTCCAACTTTTCAAAAGTCAACAAACAATACAAGACACTTCAAAGGGAGTGTCATAAGATAACTTACAATTGAGAAAATCCACTCCCATCAGCTATTTTTGATGATCTGAATTTTGCCACAAGTGAAGTACTACTAATCTAAAAATCCAGAATCTAAAAGCTTTCTTTAGCTAGGTGGTGGTGGCACACACCTTTAATCCCAGCACTTTGGAGGTAGAGGTAGGGGGATCTCTGTGAGTTCCAGGACAGCCAGTGCTACACAGAGGGACCGGACCCTGTGTTGGAGAAAACAACAACAAAAAATGTCTGAGTAATGACACATTTCAAATGTTCGAACTCGAGGGACTCCGTTAGTGAGGATCTATGCAAATATTCCAAAATCTGGAAGAAAAAAAATCGAAAACCCTTCTAATTCCAAGCATCATATATAAAGGATACTCAACCTTTGGAGAGTCACATTTAAAAAAATTTACGCTTCCTTTAGGTTTTATATCATAATGTCTGCATCCAACTAGGGACAGAGTTGAAAATTCTGACTAACACATCTTTGATAAGTTTTTTTTTTCCTTTTTTTTTTTCCGGGACAGGATCTCTCTGTGTAGTCTTGGCTGTCCTGGAACTCACTCTGTAGACCAGGCTGGTCTCAAACTCTCAGAAATCCTCCTGCCTCTGCTTCCCAAGTGCTGAGATTAAAGGCATGAACCACTACCTCCTGGCTGATAATTTTATTTTAAGTTTATAAAGATTTAACAATGAAGTCACAAAATTCCTCTGATTTCAGCAGCTAATAGCCAACTCCCTAGAATATGGGTAACCATAATCTAGGCTACAATACATACGAACGAACACACACACACTAAACTCAAAGGCTTTGAACACCTATCTTTTTTTTTGACAGTTTTTATGTAAGAATCAGATTTCAAATACATAAATGTATCTTCATAAATGTCCCTCTAAAATTTGGTATTAGTTATGTTGAATAAAGTTTTATTTTTCCTTTGAGTTTCTTAAGCAGATTATTGACCCACTGAGAAAAATAAAAAAGGAAAATACAGACAGAACACATGCACGCACGCGGTTTCTCTGCATAGTCTTGGAATTCGCTTTGTAGACCAGACTAGCCTCGAACCTTGAGGCCAGTCTACCTCTGTCACTGGGACTGAAGGTGTGTGCATCACCATGTCTAGCTAGAAGGAACTTTTGAGTATGAAAATTATCTTTACTTTGATGGTAACTGGATCCTACTCAAGCTAAAATAAGCCATCTATCTAGTGGCAACACTATGAACTGGAAAAATAACAGTTCTAAGTTTAACACATTACTGGTGATTTCAAGCTCTAACCAAATAAACCGAACATTGTACACATGACTTTCATTTTTTTTTTTGGCTGGTTAGGAAAAGAAAATTCCCAGATCTCTGAAATATTTCCCTAGGGACTAGATAGATGACTCAGCTTTAAGCACTGATTGCTTTATGACAAATTAGCTTCGATTCCCAGCACCCTCATGGTGACTCTAACTCCATTTGTAGCGGATCCAGTACCCTCTTCTGGCCTCTAAAGGGCACAGGTCTGCACATGGTGTACAAACATACATACAGGCAAATTACTCATGCACATGAAATAAAAACAAATCTTTAAAAAAAGTTTCCCTAAAGTCTAAACTTAGAAACTATTATTGCTAGCACTTGCTAAAGGAAATAAAAACTATAAAAGTATAAATTTAAAAGTATATAGTAAAAAACTAAAGTACAGTCTGTTTACACTGCTACAGGAAATTTGTTTTCAACTATGTATTTTAGTAAAATTTCAAAGTTTTACTATTCTGCTTCTATTTTATAATTTCATCATTGTACTGTTGTGATGCATTACTTAAGCATGTATAACATATACCTACTTTGAAGTACAAAAAAAAATCATGGCCTATTGATCTGAGGTTTCTAATCAGTCACAATCTCCTCTATTATTATTATAGAGCAAACAGATGTTTTATATTAACCAAATTATTACTATTTCCAGGTTGAGTAAAAGGTAATAGGGATTAACTATATAGAAAGGGGAAGAAAAGCCATAAGCCCTGAACTAAAATACTATGACTATGCAAAAGGGCTCCTAGTGCTATATATCGTTTCACTTAAAAGTTTCAAAGTACATTTGCTTGTCAGATCCCAACTATTACTACACAGAAAAACTAAACAGTAGTAGAATACAATAAAACATAGCTTTGGTATAAAAGAAAGAATTCAAACCATGATGTAAAATCCCTTTCAGAGTGTAATTAGTCTTTTTCCGTGTTAAAGGAGATTGAGATTAATACTTAAAGTTCTGTGGTAGATAGAATAAAACAATCTTAATATTTAACTTTGAAAGTAACAAACCAACACACTTTTGGTGATCGAGGGTCTGGAGAACGAGCAAAGAGTTCATCTTCAGGCACCTGAACACTTGAGGACACCGATTCACATGGACGTGTACCATTGTAGATATGGAATTTGCAATGAGGATTTAAGGCCATGGCAAGAAGTTCTAGGAGTGGAAACCAGTCTTGGGCCAACTTAGCCACACATAGCTCCACCAGGCGATGAGTATTGTTAATAATACATCTCTGTTACACATGGGAGAAAGGTGATTCAGAATGTGAAAACATTGCAATTTCAAACACAAGTTGTCATCCTAATTACCCTTATCTTAAAATTAAATGAGCTCCTCATTTTTATACTGATTACTTCAAGTCTATTTAATTCATTAGTACTATGACCAAATTAATTTGCTTTATAATTTATATGGTGTGTACTTTCAAAAAGCTACCTGCTTAAAAAGGAAATAGGTACTATGAGTTGCCAAATTCTGTTCTATCTCTTCAGGCAACACACAAATTCCCATTTTGTTCTCTCTTTGGAATTCTTACACTAGAAGCAACAATTCTAAAATTGAAATAATATATCAGTTACCCCAGATGGAAGACTATACACTCACAAGTTCTGTATTTCTGAGAAATTGTGTTATGTTGGGACTTTTACCCCATCATCCTCACTGAAAAAAATGCTCAGACCACAAAAATATCATCTGCTTTATGACTATTTCCATAGTGAAACAAATAACAGGTTTGTAGCACTTACAGCATCTTATTAGTCCAGATACAACTTCTTTCACTCTCTAAGTGAAATCTGATTGCATCCTACAAATAACAAGTACTAAAGTATTTGCATTGTGTCTGTTCATAGTTTGGAGATATTAGGGCCCTAAGATCACTTTAAATAGTCTACTTAAAAGGGATGACAATTTCTTTTCTTTTCTTTCTTTCTTTTTTTTTATTCGACATTCAGTTCTTTATTAGACCATCAGGTGTTTTAGACAGACATAGTATCAGTTTCACAGAGTTAAACAAATGGAATATAAACAAAAGTAGCACACCTTAGAATAATATTCTAAAACAAAAAACAAAAGAAAAAAATCCTGCATTGTTACAGGGTTTAACATAATGTTGAATGCTTTCTATATTCTTGGAGGAGGTCTGGCTGGCTGTCATGGATTCTCCCATAAAGTCTGGTTACTGCGTTGTAACTTGGCTTTTTTTTTTTTTAATGCCGAATGCCGTTTATTGAAGGAGGGAGGAGGTCTTAAATACAGGCTTACAGCACAATGGGAGAACCCCAGAGGGCAGAAGTTCACTACCCATGTTTTACAATCTTGCAACTAAGCTGTTAACGCCCACTATGCAGGATACACAGACAAGGAATACCCCTTAAGCATTCAGGAGGGTGGAACCTGGCAGGGAATTAGCATAGGGAGGCTATCAAGGTCAAGGTCAGCGGGATGACAATTTTAAATTGAATCCAGACTAAACAACTGTTTAAAGGGTAACTCATGGCTCTGAAATATACATGTTTCTTTGCTGTCCGTTTCTGCAGTGAGTTCATTTCTCATTTCCTCTACAACACTGATCTTTCAAGTCCCCCAGACATGCATTACATTTTCTCCATCTTGGGCAAGTTTTGCCATCCTTAACAATATATAAAATAGCAGTACATCTCACAATTGACTGTATCAGATTTTCAATAAAATGGGGTGATCTGTCTAAGGTCAAAAGGCACTGGAGAACCAGGGAGAAAGATTAAACCCAGTAATTTTAACTCTAAATCTCATGGTAGTTTTAAATGCCCATGCTACCTCTAACAGAAATAATTCACTATAAAATTACTTTAAAAGTTACACTTTTATACTACAGTAGGCCAAATATATCATACACAAATACACACACACACTTGTCCTCCCCATCCAAAGGACCACTATACAATCTGCTTTTTAAAAGTCAAATGGAAAACTCACATGAATCTCAAACTTCCAGCCACTCACTGCTTCATCTGTAAGGATTTTTGTGAATGAGATTGTTAGCCCATCTCGGAAAAATCGCTGACATGCTTCGCTTTTAACATCAAGGCCTAAAAAGGGGGAGAGAAAAAAACCATTATATCACAATGCTCAACTGTGTGATGAAAGACATAATTGGAAACACAGTTGCAGAGAACTTCTGGAAAAAAGTTCACAGTATTATCATAACACTATTGTTATTTCAAAGTGTCTACACATCAGCAAGGAAACTTGATTCAGAAATAAAGTAATTTGTTTAAAAATTATTTAAAGAAAACTTTATATATGTGTGGGTGGGGCCTAAGTGTATACCACGTTTCATTCAGGTACTATAAGAAGGCAGAAGAGGGTGTCTGACTCCCAGGAGCTGTTATTATATGTTGTTATGGGACACCAGTCATGGGGGCTAGGAACTAAACCTGGGTCCCTTCTCTTCAAGAGCAGCAAACATTCATAACTAACTGCTCAGCTATCTCTTCAGGCCTCCCAAATCAAATTCTAAGTATGCAAAAGTACACTCGATGTGGTAATATTAACAATAACTCAGGGCTGGAGCTATAGCTCACTGCAAGGGTAGCTTCTCTAACATGTACAATTACCTTAGGTTTAATCATCAATAGAATAAAAAATAAAGGAAATAAAAAAATTAACCGATAACGCTATAAATTAATACACTATATATATATATATCTTAAGCCCAAAATGATGGTCAGTACCATGTGAAGACTCTAAATATTTCATAGCATTTTGTTCTGAAAATAAGCCTTAAAATTTACATTCACAATTATTTTTAAAATATTAGTTTGCAAACTATGTACCTAGCACCCACTCCTATCTTTACTGTTCTCCAAGTGGCCAAGTAAGATGAATTGTTTCATGTTTCACTATCATCTCTTTCTTCTTACATGTCAAGAATCTATTTTTTCCTTTTGTCTTTTTAAAAGTTCCGTTATTTACGTGTGCGTGCACACATGCATGATTGAGGGGGTTCTAGGGAGTGCACATAGAGGTCAGAGGACAACTTCTGGGGAGTCAGTTTGATCCTGCCACTTTTAAGTGAGTTCCAGGGGTTGAATTCAGATCACCACGTCATCTTTTCAGCCCTACAATTTTTTATCTTTACTTCATCTCATCTGATTTAAAAAAGACAACAGAGCCATGTGTCACCAATACAAAGAATGACTTTAATGTCTCAATCTGTATAAAAAATATTTGATTTTGATTGTACAATATGAGTGACATTGAAACTTTAAAAATGGAGCATCATGTAAAATAAACTATGGTGCTCTAAATCAGTATGGGAGAGGAATACAAATCTACTGAATGTCAATGGCACTAACTGAAATACCATATTTTTACTACATAGTTAATGTTTAGACTATAAAACTAGCAAAATTCACTTAAATTGTGAAAAACAATCATAATCTGATTAAACTTTTTTCATAGCTTTTCAAGATTGGTAAGGCATAACAAACATTCTTTAAAGAAAGGAGGAATAACTGATGTAAGATAAAATTTCCCCTTGCCAGGGAGTGACATGAACCCAAGCAAGGTACTATAAAAATGTTAATTTGGCAATAACTAATACAATCGCTTTTTGTTAGTTATGACACACCCAGAACAGTTATGTTTGGGTACATGTCTTCCAAAGGTTTGGTCTCCACTCTGTGGTGATATGGGGAGACTTGGCAAACCCTTGTAAAAGGTAGAATCTTTTGAGAAATCTGAAAAGTAGGGGTCTGCCCTCTTGTGAGATCCCTTATCTTTCTCATTTCCTGGACACCAAAAGGTGAGCAGCTTTGCTCTACCCACACATTTTCCCCTGACCCTAACTGTAACCCTATGAAATCTCAAGAACTGTGAGCCAATAAAGCTTTGGTTTGTAAGTTGTTTATTATCTGTCACAGTAATAAAAAGATAATACAAAAGACTATCTTAGAAAATAAATGTTGCTCCTTTTAATTTCCAGTGCCTTAGCCAGGTGGTGGCAGCACACATCTTTAATCCCAGCACATGAGAGGCAGAGGCAGGTGGATCTCTGAGTTTGAGGCCAGCCTGGTCTACAGAGTGAGTTCCAGGACACAGCCAGGGTTACTCAAGAAACTCCACTCCCTCAAATTCCAGTGCCTTAAAAAGCAAACTGAGCACCATTACTAAGAGAATTCAGGGGCTGGAGAGATGGCTCAGAGGTTAAGAGCACTGGCTGTTCTTCCAAAGGTCCTGAGTTCAATTCCCAGCAAGCACATGGTGGCTCACAACCATCTGTAAATGAGATCTGGTGCCCTCTTCTGGCCTGCACGGACCTGTGCAGACAGAACACTGTATACATAATAAATAAATAAATCCTTAAAAAAAAGAAATATGAATACACACACACTTTCTGTCTAGCAATCTTGAGGGTTGTCCTTTTTAAACAGATGTGAGCTCTATCTTTAAGCTAACTATATATACACTTGTGTTTTAACAGAAAAATAAAGTTTTCAGGAGTAAAGTGAAAATATATCTAGTAGCATGCATTTGGAAAAGCACGACACTGAAACATACCTTTCTTACTAAGATCAATAGCAGCTTCTAGAAGCACTTCTAATTCCCCTTTCGGCAAAACTGGAACGACCCATCGAGGCCTAGGAATTTACAAAATAAAGAGGCTTACTGGTTATGCACTAAATAAAAGAGGTACTATAGTCAGTTACTAATTACAATTAGTTATTTTCACTATGAAAACATTAAGTAGGCCGGGCGGGGTGGCGGTACACGCCTTGAAACCCAGCACTCGGGAGGTAGAGGCAGGTGGATCTCTGTGAGTTCGAGGCCAGCCTGATCTACAAAGCGAATTTCAGGATAGGCTCCAAAGCTACACAGAGAAACCCTGTCTCAGAAAAAAACAAAAAACATTAAGTATTAACTAAAATAACATTAAATATTAAAACAGTGGGGCTGGTTGAATCATTTTTTTACAATTAAGCATCATTTGTTGTCTCTACAAGCAGACTTCTAAAAAATATTAAAAAAACTACTATAATAAAGTATCAATTAGGCATCACAGAGGCCTATTATTAAATCTTCACAGGCAAAGGCTTTCAGAATTCAGATTAGAAAAGGCATGCCTTGAAATTCTTCACAAAGAACAAAAACTTCAGGAGGCCATATAATCTATCAACTTTTTCTAAAGGATCTGCAGAATCCACAGGTGTCTCTCCCTTAAACAAGGATGCAGCGTTCTCTCTAGTTTCAGTGCTGACCCAAACATCTGGCCATCTATCCTTTTCATAGGCCTTCTCAATCATCACCATTTAATTCACCCATTGTTCCCCAGAAGAGTCAACCTTCTAGCCAACCACTGAACTCTCTCCTAAGAGCTGGTAAAATTCCCAACCACTCTTGCCCCTTTATTTAATAAAAGCACTTCATTAATAACCTATTAGAAACAAATAACTATCATCATTTATTTAAAAATGTCCTTTGCATTTTTCTTTCATAAAGAATTGTTTTTATGCAACCTAGTATCTAAACCTGCATATTTTACCAACCACCAGACAAAACTGAAATGTAACAATGCAGCTTTCTGTTATGTCATCTGTGCTGTTAAGAACAATCAAGGATTTTATAAATATCCTTAACATTGATTTGACAATAATTCATTGCATGCAACTATTACAAGCTGCTACTACAAGCATGTATATTTCTCTTAAATGTTCCCTTTAAAATGAGTCAATTGAGAGAATATTTCAAGCAAGTAAAACAAGTTATAAAATTATAGTAAGTTTTTTTTTTTTTTTTTTTTTGGTTTTTCGAGACAGGGTTTCTCTGTGTAGCTTTGTGCCTTTTCCTGGAACTCACTTGGTAGCCCAGGCTGGCCTCGAACTCACAGAGATCCCCCTGGCTCTGCCTCCCGAGTGCTGGGATTAAAGGCGTGCGCCACCACCGCCCGTATCGTAAGATTTTATATTTATAGAAAAATACGTAATTGTAAACACAAATATGGAAAAATGTACTCCTGATTTATGTTAAGAGAAATTTTTGGTTGAGATATGTGGGGAAGGGGCTAGATAAATTTTATCTACTTACTATATGTTACACAACATAGTTCTGGGCTTAACAATGCATACTAATTACTAAGAAATTCAGATTTTTGTTTGTGTGTTTTTACAGATTGGGTTTCACTATGTGTGTGGGTCTCTGGCTGTCCTAGAACTTACTCTGTAGACCAGGCTTGCCCTGAACTCACAGAGATTTGCCTGCCTCTGCCTCTCAAGTGCTGCGATTATTTATGTGAGCCACTACACTCAGCTCCGTTTTCTTTTTAATGCAAAGGATTTTTATTTCTCCATTCATGTATTCAACAGTTTTGACTTTTATTAAGAAAAAATACAAAAGGCAAAATCCCTATATTTTCATTATTCTTTTAAAAATGCTCCCATTTTTAATCAATTAATTTGTGTGTATGAGTGCTCTGTCTGCATGTATGATTGGTGCCTTTAGAGGCCAGAAGAGCCTGGACTCCCTGGGTCTGGAGTAATAGACGACAGCTGTGAGCTGCCATGTGGGTGCCAGCAATAGAATCAAAGTCCTCTGGAAAAGCAGCAAGTGCTCTTCATGGCTGAGCCATTGCTCCAGTGCCCACTACCCTTTCTGAGGGGCCCTTGTTGAGCTCACACTACCCAGTGAGGACTACGTTCAGATAGGGGTTTTTCTTTTTGTTTTTAATATGCTCTTCTGTTTCTTTACATCCTTTCCTTACCCTGAAGAATATCTTAAAAGTGTCATTCTCTTGAGTCAGCATGAAGGGCATGCTCTGAGAAACATCTCATGACCTGGTTTGCTTCAGGGCTACCCTAAAGTTATTAAAGTTAGTCAAGAACCAACATGCCCACTGAAAAGAAGCTTCATCAACTCTTAAAAAGGCAAACTACACAAACAGTTCTACTTTGGAAATGAACAACTAGGGCCATATAGTTAACTTCACGAATGTTCTCGCTCTTTTTCATTATATCCAACAAGACCCATGTGTTATAAAGTACTTGATAGTGACTATGATGGGAAGATTAGGCAGTAGATTCCTCTTCACCGTCTTTGTGTTACCTGTCACATATAATGCTGAAAAACTTGGTTTTCTTATGCATCATACACACTAGAAACGAAAACAACTGACCTGTTGATCATATCGTCTAACTTTGCCAAGTCAGTATGTGGAAATGCAGGTTCCTCATCTTCAATCTGTGGAGGGGCATCACCTTGACCTTGCTCATCAGGAGGAGTTGCCGGGGAATTCTCATTGGAAGAATCAGGCGATGAAGTCTTGATTAAAAATTAAACATTCCAGATATAAGTTTCTATAACACACACACACACACACACACACACACACACACACACACACACACACACACACAGTAGTCTAAACACTAAGAGATTAGCATTAGTTTTTAAAATGTTAGTAGCATAAAATTTTACAAAGGCATCATTGAAAGCTTATGATTTAATATAGTCTTTCAAAGTTTGTGCTGGATTACAAGATGAAGTAGCAACCTAATGATGAACTTTTACACTAAGGAGGGAGAACACAGCTAAGTCACCAGGCAGAGAATTCAAATGCTAGAAGTCCCATACAAATAGCTAATTTGAAGTCTATAACTTTAGAAATCTGTTTTGTTTTAAACAACCAACAAAACACTTTGTCCTGTATTTACATGCTCACAGAAAATAGAGACAAAACCAATTTTAAACATCTATAATACCACACCAACAAATAAAACACCAGCAATGACATTTTAATTACCTCCTTGCGATCTTTTTATGAACTAATGAAAAACTGTCCATGTATGTATAAATTTTCAATAAAATTGGGACTGTATCTGTCCCTTTTCATTCAATATCTAAGTAGTCAAAATTATCAGCATTACATAAATTAAAATCAATGCAATGAGTCTTTGTCATGTATAAATCTTGTAGAAACACATTTTTCTTTGGGACAGGACACTAGAAATATTAACTACAACAGTATAGACAATTTCTTTTAAAACAATTGGCATACATAGTCAAATTACATTCTAGAACTTTCTCAGATACATCTGAGGAACGTTCATCCCACTTGTCACTGGTTTTTATGACATACTAGGAGACTTAAAATTTATTCTATATGTACAGATTTTAAAGTTAAAAATTTGATTAAGAAATTCCCTTTATGGGCCAGCAAGATGGCTTATTAACGCTCTTGCCACTGAGCCTGGTGACTCGAATTAAACACCCAGAACACACATTGTACAGAAGTGACTCCCTCAGGTTATCTTTTAATTTCTCTTAATGTCAGTACATGTAAAGTTTATGAGAAACTGAGCCCTGGGCTGGAGGGATGACTCAGCAGTTAAGAGCACCCACTGGTCTTTCAGAGGACTAGAGTTCAATTCCCAGCACCCATACCAGGGAGATCTCACACCACTTCTGTAGGTATCTGTACTTATGTGTACATACCCATACATAATTAAAAATAACAGAAAGAAAAAACAAACAAAAACTAAGCCCTAAATCAGGCGCTGACTAAATCTTTGGTTGCTTCTTTGTGGTCCAACAGTATCAGAGCTTGTGAAATAATTAAAATCCTAACATTAAATAATATAAAATAGCCTGGGTAGTGGTGGCACACACCTTTAATCCCAGCACTTGGGAGGTAAAGGCAGACGGATCTCTGTAGGTTCAAAGCCATCCTGCTCTACAAAGCGAGTTCTAGTATAACCAGGGCTACAGAGAAACCCTGTCTCAAATAATCAAAACCAAAACCAAAACCAAACATAGCAATAGGAAACAATTAGAAATTTTATAGGTAAACAGAGTGGTTCTATAGGTAAGAATGTAATTTGCTTTTGTTCTTGTTTTAAAAATGCAAGTTATCTTCAATAGATGAGCACAATGTGCATATATTAATACCTAACAGACATGTAATATTACTATCATAAACCTAAGACCTCTAAAAATCAAGTATATTTTAAAATAAAAGGTAACATGTCTTTTTAAAACACAGATTTGTTTATTTATTATGTATAGTGTTCTGCCTACATGTATGCCTGCAGGCCAGAAGAGAGAACCAGATCTCATTATAGATGGTTGTGAGCCATCATGTAGTTGTTGGGAATTGAACTCAGGACCTCTGGGAGAGCAGTCAGTGCTCTTAACCTCTGAGCCATCTCACCCCTCCAGCCCCTAACATGCTTTTAATCCCAGGACTTGGGAGGCAAAGACAGGAAGATCTCTGAGTTTAATTAAGGCCAGCCTGGTTTACAAAGAGAGTTCCCGGACAGCCAGAGCTACAGAGTGAGAGACCCTGTCTCAAAACAAAACAAATGTAGCCGGGCGGTGGTGGCGCACGCCTTTAATCCCAGCACTCGGGAGGCAGAGCCAGGCGGATCTCTGTGAGTTCGAGGGCCAGCCTGGACTACCAAGTGAGTTCCAGGAAAGGCGCAAAGCTACACAGAGAAACCCTGTCTCGAAAAACAAAACAAAACAAAACAAAACAAAAAAAAACAAATGTAATATTAACAAACAGGATTTCTTTTCACTGAAAAGCCCTGCAAAGCCATGAAAATTGCAAAAAAGGTTAGAATCCACACACAATACAGGTAATAAAGCAGAAAAAAAAGAGAGAGAGAAAGAGAAACTACTAGCTCCTGGTTTTAAACATAGTAAACATTGGTATCCAACAGCCCTTTGACTATATTGAAAGAAACTTAAATACTGGCCTTCAAATTTATGGGACAGGAAAGACTTTATTTTGTCAAAATTTGTGACCACGGACATTACCATTTTATGTCTCAAAAATGGGAATTAGAAAAAGAAATGAATTAACAAAGTTGGCACATTTGGGGGGAGGACCTGGCTTGCTCATTTCTCTCAAGTGGCAGAGAACAGGAGGCAAAAGAAAAAAAAGGCCTTTTCTACCAGACTAAAAATAGAGGATGAAACCTGTAACACCTGAACAGTAAAAACCTAGCCCCAAACCACAAAGTACTCTACAATAATAACACTTATGCTTTAAAAGTTATCCATACAAACCCCACAAAAATGCGTGTCTCTGTAAGCAGCGTGTCTGTTATTCATGTACACACGTACACACAAACCAACTAGTTTACCCCTAATACCACTACAGGAGCTGCATTATCACAATCTTACTCTTTGGCTTATTCAACCTAATTCTTCAAAGTATAAAACCGTATAGATTAGAAAAGGTTGAGATAAATTTCAGGAGATGAAAACAAGAAAATTAAATCCAAAGAACATAAAAAACAAATATGGTTTTGTAAAAGCATGTGGTGTTTTTTAATGGGGGGGGGGTTATAAGTCCCCAAAAAAAAATTTTTAGGGGGGAAGTAGCAATGTATTAATGAAATTGGTAAGCCCCTAGATCAGCAGAGAGAATACAAATTAGTGGTATCAGAGATGAACAAAGAAAGACACTGCCACAAACCTCTATATATACTAAAAAAAAAAAAATAGTCAAAAGGATATTACAGGGTCTGGGGTAAGAAGCAGTTTCAAGTTATATAGTATATATACACTTAGCATATGCAAGGACCTGAGTTCCATCCCAGCACTCAAGGGCACAAACAGTATTATAAACAACTGTATTTTAAATAAAGTTGGCACTCTAGATAAAGTGGACAAAAATGACCAAGACAAAGAAAATGGTTTTTTGTTTTATGCTTTAAGAAAAACCTTCTTTAAAAAGATGGATCTAGGCTGGACATAGTGGTTCACACCTTTAATCCCAGCACTTGGGAAGCAAAAGCAGGTGGATCTCTGTAAATTTGAGACCAATGTGATCTACATTGTGAGTTCCAGGACAGCTAGGGCTATGTAGAGAGACCCTGTCTCAAAAAAACAAAAAAGATGGATCTACATAAAAAATCTGCTTACAGGCCGGGCGGGTGGTTGGCACACGCCTTTAATCCCAGCACTCGGGAGGCAGAGCCAGGCGGATCTTTTGTGAGTCGAGGCCAGCCTGGGCTACCAAGTGAGTCCCAGGAAAGGCGCAAAACTACACAGAGAAACCCTGTCTTGAAAAACCAAAAAATCTGCTTACAAAATCAAGTTTCTTTTAATTAGTAAATTTTTACTAGTAAAATCTTCCAATGGGGAATATACATCAGGAGAACCAGAAACCTTACATAAGTCAATTGAGAAAACAGAAAAATAATATTACTTTAAGAGCTTTAGGGCAAGCAAAAGATTGACCCAGTATCTATGCTAAGGTCTTTACAAACATTATTTCATTTGATCCTCAAACAATGCCATGAAGTTCCATTACTGTTATCCCTATCAAATGAAGAAACTGAAGCTTGAGATTATATAATTTACCCAGTCATAAAGCTGATATGGTGCAAAGGTGAAATTTGATTTGAATGCCAGTAATAAGACTTCGGTCCATAGTCTTTAAAAATCTTATTGTGAATTGACAATTTATAATTTTATATATATGGCATACAAAATGGAGTTCTGATTTACTTGGTCCCATAGGCTACACTGAATAATACAATGGTTTCTCCCAGAATCGACAGAGGGCTTATAAATCGTTCATTTTATTGAAGACTGACAATGTAAGACATCTGAAAAAGACATGAAAAAAAAAAAAACAATGTTGCTGAAGCACTTGAGTTTTTTTGTTACTGCTGAAGACCTGTATTTACTTTTCTTAAACAAAACATTCAGTTCATGGTTGCTTCACAATCATTTCTATCATGTTTCAGCACTCCGCACTCAAGAATATAGGAGATATACCAATGTGTCTTTATCTTTAATGTCTTACCTGATTCTGTTGGAGGGGGGGGCTGAGACTGTCCATCAGGAGCTTGGCCCTGGTTGTCATTCCCTCCAACTGGAGAGCCACGAGTTGTGGCTGTCATACTCGACACAGGGCAGATCTTTGCAATTTTGTCTGCTTATGTAGTTGTCTTAAGAAAAGAAATTATAGTCCACTTATAGAAGATGAAGTACCAGCATTTGCCAGTCTTAAAAAGCTCCAATTCAAGAATAAAACATCTTGCAGAGACCATTGCATAACCTACAAATAGAAGGGAAAAGAGAACATTTTATTAAAAGATTTATTTATTATGTATACAGTGCTGTCTGCATGTATCCCTGCAGGCCAGAAGAGGGCGCCAGATCTCAATACAGATGGTTGTGAGTCACCATGTGGGTTGCTTCGAATTGAACTCATGACCTCTGGAAGAACAGCCAATGCTCTTAACTGCTGAGCCATCTCTCCAACCCAAAGAACATTTTATTTTAGAAATAACTAACATGAACTATAAAAACTGTTCAGCCGGGCGGGGTGGTGGCGCATGCCTTTAATCCCAGCACTCGGGAGGCAGAGACAGGAGGATCTCCGTGAGTTTGAGGTCAGCCTGGGCTACAGAGCAAGTTCCAGGACAGGCTCCAAAGCTACACAGAGAAACCCTGTCTCCAAAAAATCAAAAAACAAAAACCAAAAAAACCACAAACTGAATTGTAAATTTAAGAAAGACCACTCAACTAACAAAGATAACAACTTCAACACCCACACACAGAGAGAAACAAACAAGTAAAACTATCAACACCCAGACCTCGGTTTTCAGATTCCCTAATTGTGAGAAATCCAAGTTCTATTTTTTATTTCCCATCCTCATTCCCAAACCAAAAGATGTTAAACCTCGTCATACCATTTTGGGGGGGTTTTTCTTTGTAAACAGTAAAGTGTGTAACCTATATGTACCCTAATACAACTTAAAATTCACCAAGTAACCTTAGTTTTTTTTTCCCCACTTTGGTAAGTTTTTCATCACAAGCACCTCTGGAGCCCTATCAAGGCAACAGGTCCCAAATCCCGAACAACAAGCATTCTTTGCAAACTAACAAAAAAAAGTGCACATACTACTACCAAAATTTTAATTCCATATTCATTACACCATTGAGTTTCTTTTGTTCTGCAGAGTAATACATCTGGTGTTTTTCTTTTTCTTTTTCTTTTTTTTTTTTTTTTGGTTTTTCGAGACAGGGTTTCTCTGTGTAGCTTTGCGCCTTTCCTGGAACTCACTTGGTAGTCCAGGCTGGCCTCGAACTCACAGAGATCCGCCTGGCTCTGCCTCCCGAGTGCTGGGATTAAAGGTGTGCGCCACCACTGCCCGGCTTCATCTGATGTTTTTCAAGAGGTGCTTTTAATGGCACTGATGTGTAGGTTCCTCATTAGGTAGAATTAGGCCTATACCGCACTTAAAAACAACAAACAAAAATCTCCTGTGATTGAGTCTAATATGACACCAGATTAAGAAACTGATTCTTTATCTGTATTTGGGTCTAATTTTCACTACTCTCACTTTGCCCACAATAGCCCATTTATCTTAAAATTGAAGTATCACCTAACCAGTCAACTCGTTGGCTCTATGAGAGATTGCCTATAAGCATTATGAAATTTCTACTCATAACCTGGCTTAAGACATCCAACATCAAATATACAGCATGGTATATAAAACATAATTGGAACTCCTGTGCTTCAGCATCATAGCTATAAGTGCAGAAGACTTTCAAGCACTTTATACAACTCATTTGTTTCTCCCATGTGTGTACTACAGAAGGTATTATTTTCCCTTTCACAGTTAAAAATAAGAGCTACAGTTTATTCAAATCTATTTAGAGCCAAATCTAATTTGTATCTGCCTCTACATTATGTCTTCTTAAAATAAAAAGGAAAAACAAAGTGTACCTTATCAGTGGGTTAATGAGGAAAATGAAATGGTGACTGGTTATACGTTTCTGATAGAAACCTACTTTTTCAGTATTTTATATGTAGGACTGTTTTGCCTGTGCAAGCAGTAACCTCAGAGGCCAGAAGAGGGAGACAGATCCCTTGTAGCTGGAGTTAAGACAGCCACTACAAGTTCTGGGAACCAAACCCAGGAGGCTCTGATCTGTAACTGGAGTTATAGACAGTTGTGATCTGCCATGTGGGTTCTGGGAACTGAACCGGCAACTTATCAAAGATCAGTAAACCGCTAAGCCATCTCTCTTGCCCACCATATACACAACCACCATATACACAAAGACACAGACACAAACACACAGACAAGATACACCTTCTTCCTTATGTATGTATTCAAAAATCCTAATCTATAGTCAAACCAAAACTATTTGGCAAAAGTGATGGGAAAATCATCCCAAACAAAAGCACTACATAGATTACTAAGGGGCAAAACTACAAAAGTCTATCCATCAAAAAAATTTTTGATGATAGAGATGTTTCCTAAAACTAAACTTTTCAATGAGTTATTTCCTCATATAAGTATTCTTCTAAAACAAAGTGATATTCATAAAAATTACTTATTTTTAAAAATTAAGGTTTTTTTTTTATAAGCTGGGGAGATAGCTCAGTGCATAAAATACCTGCTACACAAGTATGAGGACCCGAGTTTAATCTTCAGCAACCCCAAAAAGGTCCAGGCAGCAGCACATGCTTGTGATCTCAGCGCTGGGAGATAGAGATAGGAGGATCCCTGGGGTTTGCTGACCAGCTACTGTAGCTGAATCTTTTGAGTTCCAGTTCAGTTAGTGCAGGTGCTTGCCACCAAACCTCACAACTTGAGTTTGGTTCCTGGGATCCACATGGTGGAAGGAAAAAATCCAATTTCTGCAGTCTGTCCTCTTACCTACACACACACACACACACACACACACACACACACACACACACACACACACACACACACACACACACACGCGGTAAGAAATTTAAAGGGTATGGAGAGATAACAGCAGTTAAGAGCACTGGCTGCTCTTGTGGAAGACTCAGGTTAGATTCCCAGCATCTACAAGGCAGTTCATAATCCTCTGTAACTCCCAGGGGATCAAATGACCTCCCCTGGCTTTCTCAAGCACCAAGAATGCATGTGGTACACAAACATATGCAGGTAAAACACCCAGACACATAATTTTTTTAATTAAAAATAAATTTAAAAAAATTAATAAGGTAGAGAGTAATTAAGGAAGATAAACCAACATTGACCTCTGGTACCCACACAGACACACAGAAATTTATAAAAATTATTATTCAGTGGTCACATGAAAGGTCATGCTATGGAGTTTTAAAAAACTTATAATTTAACAGTTTAGCCATAGCCATAAACACAAACATCTCTAAGCAATCTTATTTTAAAAATTTTGTTTTTGTTTTTGTTTTCCGAGACAGGGTTTCTCTGTGTAGCTTTGCGCCTTTCCTGGGACTCACTTGGTAGCCCAGGCTGGCCTCGAACTCACAGATATCCGCCTGGCTCTGCCTCCCGAGTGCTGGGATTAAAGGCGTGCGCCACCACCGCCCGGCTTATTTAAAAAATTTTAAAGTTGCCTGGCAGTGTTGGTACATGCCTTTAATCCCAGCACTCAAGAGGCAGAGACAGGCAGATCTCTGAGTTTGAGAACAGCCTGGTCTATAGAGCAAGTTCCAGGACAGTCAGTGATACACAGAGAAACCATCTCGAAAAACAAAAACAAGCACACACACACCCCCCACCCTAAATAAAACAGGAAAGGGGGAAGGGTAAAGGGGGAAAGAAGAAAAAGTTAAAGTTACATTTTAATTTTCTTTGGTGGGGGTGTGGGATACCAGGGTGCACAAACCTACCTCAGGGGACAATTTGCTAAAACTCAGGTCTCAACTTCTACCATGTATCCTAGGAATTGAACTTGGGTTGTCAGGTTTGGAGGCAGGGCCCTTTATCTGCTGAGTCATCTCACTGGCCCCTCTCTAACCAATTTTTAAATTTAACCTTTCCTCAAGTATAAAAGATTTCATTGTCCTAGCTTTCAATACTCCTATAATTATCAGTATATGAACTCATCATTCTGAGTTCTTATGGTTTCAAACATTAAGAACAAGGTTCCAAGTGTGATGCCAGTTCTAGATAACTTCACAACCAATCAATTCAGAAAATGCAAATGAAGATGTTCAATTACTCTTTGGTATATTACTGCATGTCAACTAAATATTCACATTCTATTTTCAGCGCTACTAAAGCCCTCCACATATATTTTCTAACTAAGTCACTGCCATCTATCTATGGCTCTTTCCTAAGGATAACCTCCTAGAAGTTATAGCAACAGATATGCACCCTGCACTTGAAATTCCTTATGGCAACAGAAATGTACTCAACTTAGAAATGCTTGATAATTAGTCAAATTCTCTTATTCAGGCCTTCTCCATGGTGAGGTCTGTCAGGTCCTACACATACACAATTTTCTAGGCATTTTCAAAACCACCTTTTCAGTGGTTGTTAATTTGATGAATTTTAAATTAAAAATGACTTCAAGAATGGTGACATCAGAAGCTTTGATAGGCAGTTTCCTCAGTAAAACTACCAACAGCAGGTGAGGAAAAAACATTAAGTCTCTAGAAATTGTCTTAAGGACATATAACAAACTACAAAATTTTTGATCAAGAAAAATCTATTACATCTCAGTAAGGACAAAGCCTGGTGTTTAGACCACCACAGTTTCATTCCAGAGGAGCACACCAAAGAACAGGGGGCTCTCTCCTTCTAGTTAATGGTAGTATCTCCCTGGGAGAAGAAAGCAGCTAGATTTCTCATCAATCCAGCAAGAGGCTCTATTACAGGGAAGAAATATCAGCAAGAGGCTCTATTACAGGGAAGAATATCAGAGGTCTGGGCTCTTTTGTTCCACCCAGGCCCCCTTGTGGGACAGAAGTTCTACTTCAAGGGCAGCAAGCCAAGTCCTAATGGCTCTCACCCCAATTCATCCATAGGGTCAAGGTTCCAAGGCAGAAGACAGGCTGAGAGTCAAAGAGTGGATGCTGCCTCCATGCAGCACTCTACTTAGGAGAAGCAGGGGCTTTAACTATGACAGAAGCCAGCTACAGTCTACTGCTTCAGTTCTGAAGCGGTGTAAAGGTTCCACCAGGGGAAAGAAAATAAGAACAGAAATCTCTGAAGTTCTCTTACAGTAAACTGGCTTTATTTAGATTAAGATGTTGGTAAGTTCCACAAAGCCAATAAATTAAACTATCCGGCTAGCAGTTTACCAAAAAGAACAAGGGAAATGGAGCTATAAACAACCATCCTGGGTCAGAATAAAACCTTAAGAACCAGCACAAAGGATTACCCCTGAAAAATGAGAATTTAATTGGATCAAGGATCAGACTGTGGGGAATTTTATAACCCAAAACATCATGTAAAACAATAGAGCAATCAGTAGGTAACTAGTAAAAGCTAAAAGCTGGGCGGAAGAGTGGGCAGGCAAAGACAAGATACATGCGGTGCTTGTTGGAACACTAAACAGAGAAACACAAGAGACTCAGAAAGCCTTGCAGTCTGTCATCCCCAAGTGACTGTACATGACTATGGCTACATAGAGTCCTATAGGCTACACATTAGGAAATGGCAGGAAAGATTTACTAAAATTGTTCAGCTAGTTATTACATAAATAATGAGAAAAAAGTCCTGGTGGCAAGGTAAAAATTATTACTCAATTTACTACATTGTATGAAGAGTCCAGTTTCACATCAAAAACTACAATACATGAAAACAGGAATGTGTGGGCCACCTACAAAAAAAAGAGAAAGTCTTTCAGAGAGTCCAAATGTGCAACTTAACAAGGCTTCAAAATAGCTATTATTTGTATCCTCAAATAATTCAAGGAAAGTATACTATTTGTAAAGGAAAATATTATATCCTTAAAAATAAATTACCAATAAGGAGACAAAAAAAAGACATTAAAAAACAAAACCCAAGGCCGGGCGGTGGTGGCGCACGCCTTTAATCCCAGCACTCGGGAGGCAGAGCCAGGCGGATCTCTGTGAGTTCGAGGCCAGCCTGGACTACCAAGTGAGTTCCAGGAAAGGCGCAAAGCTACACAGAGAAACCCTGTCTCGAAAAACCAAAAAACAAAAAAAAAAAAAAAACCCAAGAGCAAAGTAAAAGGTCTGGACGTGAAAAGTACAAGTTAAATTAAAAATCTACTAATGTGGTTCAACAGCAGAACTGTCACAAGAAATAATCAGCAAACTTGCAGGTTGTTAGACAGCAATCTGAAAGAACAAGAAAAACATGAACAGATCACCAGAGCAATGTGGCACACATCAACATAGGGGTAATGAAAAAGAAAAGATCTGTGATGAAATTACGGTCAAAACCTACCCCAAAATTTAATGAAAAATATCTAAGGCTTTAAACAAATTCCAAGTGGAATAAATATTAAGATCAAGACCAAGAAATTTGACAAAATCTGACAAAATCCAGAGACATCTCGAAACAGAAAATTTGGTGTGAATACATTATTTTGCCTCCTCTTAACTGATTTAAAGCATAAAAGGCAAATCTCAATAGTCTAGGAGTTGGCAATGGATTCTTCTAACAGCAAAAGCAACAAAAGAAACACACAAACCAGATTTAACTAAAATTACAAACTTTGAAGGTTTGGGGTGTAGGAAAGTGGGAGAATGAAAGCACTGTATGTGAATGGGCACTAAACTCAATCTCCAGCACCAAAAATAAAAAAATTAAAGGACCAGCAAGATGCCTAAGTGGGTCAAAGGTTCTTGCCACCAAGCTTGACAACCTAAATTCAATCCCTGCCTAGAACTCACATAGTAGACAGAACAGACTCCCAACAAGTTGTCCTCTGACCTCCATCTACACTGAGCACTGACACACAGGTACAGCCAGACACACACAGACACACACACATTCCTATAAATAAATGTAATAATCAGAGTTCAAATGATACCCTAAAGACAAAGAATGGGCAACCATTCTAAATGGAGGAAGAAAATAATAAATATCTAATTATGGACTTAGATTTAGAATACACAAATATTTGTCCAATTCAATAGACAATCCAGCTGAGAGATGAGCAAAAGATCTATTTCTCTAAAAGATATATAAATGGTCAATAAGCACATGAAAAATTGCCCAACATTATTAGTCACCAGGGAAATATATATCAAAACCATAAATGCATATCACATCTTATTCCTCAGGATGGAAGGTAGAGAAAAAAGTGGTGGTAAGGATGAGGAGGAATTGGACCTTTGTGTGCTTTTAAAGGAAGGAAATTTTACCAGGTGTGGTGATACACACCTTTAATCCTAGCACTCTGGAGGCAGAGGCAGGTAGTTGAGGCTAACCTAATCTACAAAGTTCCAGGCTAGCAAAAACTATATAGTAAGACAGTGTCTCAAAACAAAGAGACAGGGAGACAGACAAAGAAAGGTAAATTCTGATAAGCTATGACATGCATGAAAATTTGGGTGCATTATTTTATATAATAAGCCAATCAGAAAAAGATGAAAAAAACCCATATGATTCCATTTACGAGGAACACTTAGTCAATTTCATAAAGTAGAATTGTGGTGGTTGCTAGCCTTTCTCAATCATACTATTTTGTAGCCATAAAGCTTATTGCCCACATTCTTGTTTTTGTTTTAGTCACATGCTGTTTTAGAAATTTGTTTTTGCAGTTCTACCTGATCTTTACATGCACTTTAACCTTGTATCCTAATTCAGTAACTTCAACCCTTCCATATACCCATTCCCTTCCATTATGTTACCTTAAAAAGGTCTTATACTTACTATAGGTTGTCAGGAATTTAAGACCTTTTCAAATGCAGTTTACTGTATTGGAATTTTTAACTGTTACTAATTAGAAAGTAACAGCTTTGGGGTAATAAAATTCCTCTTAATTCCAATGTTTCCCACAAACCCCATTATTTTTTCATGGAGTTTTTTCAGCAATATATACAGTGTAATACAACAGGCCCACAATAAAAAGTTCTTATCCCCAAGTATTATCTTGCTTTCTCAATGTGGTTAACACCTCCAAAGATTATCAGAAAGCTTTAATGAGAGAATGTACAAGTTCCAGGAACACACAGAAGGGACCTAGTAAATGATAGTAGTTTAACAAGTGCTAGCTATTTCTCAAAATGCTGATGAAGATTATTACTAGCCAGGCGGTGGTGGCGCATGCCTTTAACCCCCAGCACTTGGGAGGCAGAGGCAGGTGGATCTCTGTGAGTTCAAGGCCAGCCTGAGCTACAGAGTGAGTTCCAGGAAAAGCTCCAGAACTACACAGAGAAACCCTGTCTCAAAAAAACAAAACAAAAAAAAAAAACAAAAAACGAACAAAAAGATTACTCACCCTCGACAATTCTTATTTTTGAACCTTCAAAGGTTCCTTAAAATATGATCTCTAGACTGACTCAAGTGAAAAGTATTCAAACCATATACATTATCAAGATTTTTTGCTTCTGATATACATTGTCACAATTGCTATGGAAGATGTGTGAAATACACAATTTCAACAGTTTTACATAATATAGCTGTTAATATTATATTGCATTAACCTAAAACTCTACTATACTTGATAGCCACACTGTCCTTTGTGAAAACTGAATTTCAAGTTTAAAAAAATCTTACCCTCTGCAATATTAATTCATAGTGTCATAATATTTCTATCAGAGTTTGCTCTAGCTCTAAAGAAAATTTAACAGCAGGGAAATTAAAGAAACCAGTAACAAGATGACATCAAAATTATGCAGTGCTACACAACGCACTAATTATCTGTTGAATGAAAGAACATACAAATGAATCACCCTTTGAGGTAGAAATGTATCTTTCCCATTTAATAGAAATGACTTAGAAATAAGCATGCAATTGTGGTCCCAGGTCATGTGACTACAACCTGCTAGGTTTCTATCAATGCTAAGCTGGCTCAAATTTGCTAATTCTGGTTCTACATTAAGAGAATCTTTTAATTATTTCCTATTACAAATGTTGCTTAGGAGAGCCAGGGATGATGGCACATCCTTTTAATCCCAGCATTCAGGAGACAGAGGTAGAGTTCGAGGAGTTCAAAGCCAACCTGGTCTACAAAGCAAGTTCCAGGACAGCCAGGCTACAGAGAAACCTTTTCCTGAAAAACCCAAAATAAATAAGTAAATGTTATTTAAATATATACAGAAACAAAATTAGGATTAAACTTACTTATTTTGGTTTTAAAGTTATACAAACAAATATAAATTAAATATATAAATAAAAATAACTATAAAACCAAAATATATGTATTAACTAAGTACAAACAAACCTATTACTATAACATGACAGATGTCAGAGTAGTTATGACTGCTAGGCTTGAGTTCGTTTGAGTTTTGCATGGGTATACCACAACCATCATGTGCCATGTGGGAGATAGCTTTCCCACTTCAATTACCACACCACTCTGTACACATAGTATGCTATGATATCATTTGCCCTTGACACCAACACACCATTCATGTGTTAAGTCTGCTTGCTATTCTCATTATCCCAGAAATCAACGGATGAAAACAGATTAACAACTGGAATGAAAAAAGACATCAAAGAAATACACAGAAAGCCAGAACCTTGTAGGCAATCAGGAAGGGATGGCTCAAAGTACATTTAAGATTTGAAAATAGCCGGGCGGTGGTGGCGCACGCCTTTAATCCCAGCACTCGGGAGGCAGAGCCAGGCGGATCTCTGTGAGTTCGAGGTCAGCCTGGGCTACCAAGTGAGTCCCAGGAAAGGCGCAAAGCTACACAGAGAAACCCTGTCTCGAAAAACCAAAAAAAAAAAAAAAAAAAAGAAAGAAAAAAAAAAAGATTTGAAAATAACTAGCCAAAATGAAGGCGATTCTATATCTACTCTTCCCCTGGACATTTTTAACATTGCAATGCTCCTTGTTGCCAGCAGAAAGTTTTTTCTTTTTTTCTATAATCAAAAAGCTATTTTCCTATGTCACTGGATTATTAGTTACAGTTCTGCCTCCTGAAACTTAACATAAAGCTAAATATTCACCATTATCTACCTTCATCATCTTTTTCCAAAAAACTGGGACTTATTGGGTCCCTTCCCTTTTCAACAGAAAGATATACTTTCACTTAAAATTTTTTTATTAAATCCTTGCAAAGTGTACAAGAGCACAATAAATTCCATTCCCCAAAACATATCAGCCAACATATGTGAGCAATGTTATTTAAAACATTAAGACATAAATCGCCTATCAAATAGAAAACCCTTCTGTAACATGTATCACCCTACTCTTGAAATGGCAGCTTAAGATGAACTCAAAGTTATCAGAGTTAACAGAATTTACTTATTTTTGTCAAAACACTTTAAGAGTGACTAATCCAACAGAATGAAATAAGGATTTAATTTAATAAACACTTTAATCAAGGCAGATAGATCATTAATAATTAACTTTATATATATCTTTTTGCCTGGATCTTCCAGAACTAGACTGGTTAATTCACAAAAGTAGAAGAGTAAAGGATCTGACAAAGGAAACTAAACAATTTCAAATTGTTTCTCATTAATTATTGGAGATTATCTCCAATGTATTCAAAAGCTACAAGTCACTTATCTGAACTGTACAATTGATGGATCTTTGTATACTTAAGAGTTGCATAATTACCACAATTCCGTAATATTTTCATCACCCACAAAAAAAAACCCATCCCAAAGCTAAGGGTATAGCTCAGTGGTGGTAAACTGTATGCAAGAGACCCCTGGATTCCATTTCCAGCACCAGAAAAAGAGAAAGAAACCATATTCCCATCATTAAGCAGTCACTCCCCATTCCTTAACACCCTCTCTTAATCTACTTTGTCCTCTATGACTGGTTTCTTTCACTTCGGAATGCTTTTAAAGTTCATGAAAGTTATAGCATGTATCAGTACTTCACTTCTTTTTATTGCTAATATTTGACTGTATGATGTATACTTTATGAATATATTCACCATTTAAGGGCATTTTTTTTTTTTTTTTTTTTTTTTTTTTAGATAGGGTTTCTCTGTGTAGCCGTGGCTGTCCTGAAACCGGCTATGTAGACCAGGCTGGCCTCGAACTCACAGAGATCCACCTACCTCCCTCTGCCTTCCAGGTGCTGGGATTAAAGGCATGTGCCACCACCGCCTGACTTATGGTTGTTTCTATGAGAGTTTTATATACATAAATTCCAGTAAGAGCTTTAAAGTATTTTCTGAAGCCTGTCTTTGTGAAATTTAGGTTCAAGCACACAAAATAAAACCATAAAGATTAATAATTCTTAAACAGAAAATCCAAAATGGAAGTTATATTACCAAAAATGAATTTTAAAGAGTACCATGTTCAAGCAAAAAGTGAGAACTTACAATTTAAAATGTGTATGTAGTGTCCAAAATTAAAAAAAAAAAGACAGGGTCTCCCAATACTAGCCAGTCTGATCTGAAACACATCCCCACCCCCACCCCCAGTTAAGTCTCTCAAGCCACAGCCTACTGCCACACACCTAACACTATTATTAAGAAACAAAGAAAAGGGGTAGGTGGAACCACCACAACAAAAATTTCATGAAAAATTAGGTTTTTTTCATGAAATGGAAACCATAATAAATTTTACATATACTTAAATATAAAGTTAGTTAACTACCAAAGACATGCACAAAAATGTGTGTGTACTTTTTTTTTTTTAAGAGAGAGTGTCTCACCATGTAGGCCTAGTTGACCTAGAACGCAGATCTGCCTGCTTCTGCCTCCTGAGTGCTGGGATTAAAGGTGTGTCCCACCACGCCAGGCTCTGTGCCAACATTTGTATTGGTAAAAATAAATAAATAAATCACTGAAATCTGAGTGTCCAACAGAAGAATGGATAAATGAAATAAGATTCATTTCATAAAATGCACATTTTTTTTTTTTTCGTTTTTCAAGACAGGGTTTCTCTGTGTAGCTTTGCGCCTTTCCTGGAACTCCCTCTGTAGTCCAGGCTGGCCTCGAACTCACAGAGATCCACCTGCCTCCCTAGTGCTGGGATTAAAGGCATGCGCCACCACCGCCCGGCTAAAATGCACATTTCACAGTAATGAAAGAAATTAGTGAATTATGCAGTAAGCAAATATGTACATACATATATATACACACACATATCTCATAACTCTAATTGAAAAATAAGAGGTCAAAATATGTTTTTGGAGTAGTAAGGTAACCTTCTAGACTACTACTAAAACCATTCTGCATCATAACCTGATTGGTATATAAGTAAATTATCTGTTAAAAAGTAAAATTTTATAGAAGATAAGCCATTCTAAACATCTTAACTTTCTTAGAAACAGCAATCTAATAAGTTACTGGTTCTCCAAGAATGGTCTGGAGGGTTCCCTGGTTTTATAAGATCCTTTCTTCCCCCTAGAGATCACATTTTTTTCCTCAGTAGGCTATTACTTACTAGCTGGGCAGTGGTGGTGCACACCTTTAATCCCAACACTCAGGAGGCAGAAGATCTCTGTGAGTTTGAGGTCAGCCTGGTCTACAAAGCGAGTTCCAGAACCCTGTCTCGAAAAACCAAAAAAAAAAGGGGGGGGGGGGGGGAGAAAAACAAAACAAAAAAGTCAAGAACTTAATCTCTGTATGGTACCTTGGCTTTGCAGATAAGTCAAAAGGCCCAAAAGGTTCATGAAAATTATTTATGCTGGGCAGTGGTGGCACATGCCTTTAATCCCAGCACTCGGGAGGCAGAGGCAGGGGGATCTCTGTGAGTTCGAAGCCAGCCTGGACTACACGGAGTGAGTTCCAGGAAAGGAGCAAAGCTACACAGAGAAACTCTGTCTCGAAAAAGCAAAAAAAAAAAAATTATTTATAATAGATCTGGATAGCTGAAACTGCGAAACAGTTCTGATTGGTTCCAACAAACTTCTACTGACTACCCCCATTCTCACTTAAAATGAAAAGGGAGGTCTGAGAAAACAAATCCTACAAAATAGTAAGCAATAAAATCGCAGCTATCTTAAACAGATTATTCACCTATTTTTACAAGTTCAATTATTTTTAAAGTAGCAAAATAACACCTACACAAACAAGGAGAGCCTACGGTTAATGCTTTCTGGTGCCAGATCCTGGCCCCCTTACATGTAGAGGATGAGGGTGATAAACATATTTAGATAATCTACCCTTTAATGTAAAGGCACCCATTGCAAGAGTAGTCATTCTATAACACAGATTTTATTCTGTGACCTTTCAATATCTCAGCAGACAGCAACTCCCAGTAGGAGGGAATTGGAGCTAGGAGAAGCTGATAGAAATAGATGTTTTTGCTCTAGTGTCTATACAGAAACAAAGATAGTTTTGTGGATCCCATTTTTATTTCATTCTTAAAATCTTCAAAATCTTTATTACATTTACAGAACTATTATAATATCTCAGTTCCCTGCTACCTCTCCATTTCAATCTATCCACCATGCTATGCTCAGGATCTTTGTGTTTGTGCATGCAGGTGAGTGCATATGTAGGCCAGAGGACGATCTTGGGAATAGTTCATTACGTGTTTGTTGCCCACCTTATTTTTGAGACAGGGTCTTTCATCTGCTTGTAACTGTCCAAATAGGAAAGGCTGGGCTGGCCAGTGAGCCCTAGGGATCCATCTACCTCCATTTCCTCATTGCTGAAGTTAACAGATGCATGCTGTGCCTGACTTTCTTTTTTTTTAATGTGGTTTCTGGGGATTTAACTCACGTCTTCATGCTTTAATGAAGACCTATTTCGCCGGCTCCCTCAGAATTATCTTTAAAAAGAAAACCCCAAAACTACTGTCTTTCACTTAAAGGCCATTTGCTTATTTATTCTTTTGTTGTTTCAAGACAGGGTTCATGCAGCCTTGGTTGTCCTGGAACTTGCTCTGTAGACCAGACTGGCCTCAAACTCACAGAAATCCTCCTGCCTCTGCCTCCTGAGTGCTGGAATTAAAGGCGTGCGCCATTGCCACCTGGCTCATTTATTCTAAAACTCAAACTTAAATGCCCTAACATATACCTTGTAACCTTAGCCTTAAACTACTTTTAAGTCTCATCTCCCATAACTCCACCCAACTCACTCTCCCTGTTTCTTCTACACTCTACTAGATTTTCCTCTAACACCACTCTTTTCATTCTGCTGTTGTACCATTTTAAATAATGGTTCTCAATTTTGCATTAAGTGCACATTTTGCAATTCCTTAAGCCGTTATCAGGGGTCACAATAGGGAGAGGGGTACTACTGGAATTTTATGGGTGGAGGTCAGAGATGATTAGTAGTACAGCATGCCCTAAGGAATTGTCTGGCCAAATAGTATTTGGTCGATAACAAAAAGGCTAAGAAACAATGCCTGACGGTCCCTCCTCTAATTCACAGGGCCATCAAAGCGGCATCTCTGAGGATCTGCAAGCCTTGTTCAAATCCAAACTGAGCAACCTCTCCTACCACATTTTTCACACTATTTGTGGTTGGTTTTTTTTTTGGGGGGGGGGAGTGCAGAAGATTCATCTCAGAGCCTCATGCTTAGTAAATACAAAGCACACTGTCACTTAGCTACACCCCCAGCTCCTTGCACCAAATACAGTTCTTATGTAACTGTCTGGTCCAACATCTAGAGTCTTGAAGGTAGACGTTAATAACTATCCTCATATCCCCCTATATCTATAATGATGTCAAATGAATGTCTATAATGGTGTCAAATGAATGAATTTAAGTCAATCATCACAGCAAAGCAGTAATCACAGAATTTAAGTTTGATTTTTTTTTTTTTTTTTTTTTTTTTTTACAATTTCACCAAGATCAAATACTTGCTCACCACTTAGCAGTTACAACTACAATCCAAGCCTTTGGAATTGTGGGGGGGGGGGGGGTTTAGGTGAGAAAGAAGACATTCTTATTACCTGGTACAATACCTAATACACAGAGCAAGGGGTGGAGAGACGTGGGGGTTGGGTGGAAGGCTGAGTATTTTGAGCAGTATTTGGAGAGAGCAGGAAGAAATAAGGACATTGAAACAACTCCTAGCTTACATTAAAATGACTAACTTCAATGTGTAGTAGGAAGGAGAAGCTGTCAGTGAAAGGAAAATCATGGGAAGATTCTTTAGTCTTCATCCAGCTGCACAACTACAACAATCACTTTCCCAGTCAGGTTTGGTGGCTCATGACTGTAATCCTAACACTCTTGATGCTGAAGCAGGAAGATCATAGGGAGCTGGAGGCCAGCAGAAATATGAGAGATATTTTAAATTAAGCACAAAGCAAAATATTCAAGATGGAATTAGACCGTGATAGGCTGATAAAGTAGGGTATGCTAGAATTAATCAAGTAATTCTCTACGGGGTAATTCCCTACCTGGGAACTTTTTAGAAGCACACTCTAGACCTCCACTGCAGACTAACTGAACTAAACTCTGGGAGTGAGCAGAGGAATCTTTTGATAAGCCCTCCAGGTTTGGGAACTACTTCTCTTTAAACAAGGACAGGCAAACTAGGAGCTAACTAAATCCAACCTCTTGGTTTTTTTGGGGTGGGGGAAGGATTCAGCCTACAAGCTAAGAATGGACTTAACACAAATACTGCAATCAATTTGAGAGAGAACACTGACTTTAAATTCCAATTAAGTAAAAGATTATATTATACTCCCATACCAAATTCCATTTTTTTTTCTCATTAGACCTGAATTATCCTTAATCGTATCCAGTTACATTTTTATTTCCACGTACAATTCAATGTCCCAAATTTCGCTTCTTGGCCCACAAAGTCCAAACTATTTAATAACTTGCCTTTTACAGAAAAGGTTTGACTAATCTTTCCTTTGACCTGAGTTGTTATGAAGGAGAGCAACCAAATCGTTTTGCACTATTGTACTCAGAAACAAACCACTCTGTTAAGGTTAGAATATGGGTCTAAACATGAACTGTCATGTTCTCTTATGTCAAACTTAGTAATAAACAGAATTAAGGAGCTCATATAATTAGGTGAGAGGAAAGTCAAGAAAGACATCTGTGACCAACCACCAAAACTTACAACTCTCAATAGCCACCAGTCAGTAAAACACGAGGCATTAATTCAGGAATAGGAGTGTTCCCCTTCTCTCCCTTTTTCCTCACTATTTTTCCCTTCCATATTCAGAATGTACGGGCTGGGATCTAATATCCCAGCTAGCAGCTCAAAAGCATCCCAAGGAAAACAATTCCTTTGGTAACATTTGATTAACCTGGGTCTAACATGTTCAAAGTTCACATAAATTCTAAGTTACAGAAAAAAATAAAGTGCAAGGTGTCATACAATAGTGATGCATCTGTATAGATTTAGTCCAATTCATTCCAGCAGAGATGATGGGGGAAAAGGTTCAACTAGTCCACAAGTGGGATTTGGTAGAGGAGTTGGAGGGACCAGGGCTTCAAGCAGCAGTCCTAGCTTGAAGGCTTACTCTTTCCTAAGCATTTTACTGGCCCAGTGATCCTAGCTATCACAGTCACTTCATTGCCTCGGTTTCTTAGGCTGTAAAAGTAAAGACAACAGCCCTTACCCCACAATCTCTTGAGTGATGCTTTGATGTGAATTAAAAATTAAGGCACTTTCAATAGGAAAGCCAACAAAAAACATAACATCTAGAAGAGAAGCTAAGTTATAAAAAAAATATAAATCATGAAAGTAGAAGGGCAACTATTTGGGAAAAGGATGAGAAAGGGGGGCAGAGGGAACCAAGAAAAGATAATATAAGGAGGTGAATAATGATCAAAGTACATAAGAAAGAAACATTTTAGAAATCATCATGAAACTCATTTTATACAATAAAATACAATAATTTTTAAAAACTTAAAATTCGGCCGGGCGGTGGTGGCGCACGCCTTTAATCCCAGCACTCGGGAGGCAGAGCCAGGCGGATCTCTGTGAGTTCGAGGCCAGCCTGGTCTCCAAAGCGAGTTCCAGGAAAGGCGCAAAGCTACACAGAGAAACCCTGTCTCGAAAAAAACAAAAAACAAAAAAAAAACGTAAAATTCAAACAACCTTCCAGTGTTGTGTTATCCCCACTCCTGGTCATCTCAGCTACTCTGGAAGATAAGGTAAGAGGTTCAAGGCCTGCTTGGGCTACACAGCTACTTTAATGCCAGCCTGGGCAACTTTTTGAGACCCAGTCTCAAAATAAAAAGTAGAGGAGGAAGGAGTGGCACTGAGGATACATGGAGGTTAGTAGCTGAGAGAACACTTTGCTAAACCATGTTCAAGGCCCTGGTTTCAATCCCTGCTACTGCAAATAAAACAGGATCCCAATTTTGCCATTCAGAGAATCAATAAGCAGTTATGTAAACAGCATTGTTGTAGGTGTTCTATAAATACCCAAAGGTAAAGGACAAAATCCCCGATCTTCTTATCCATTAACTGATGATGGCAAAGGTAACAGTTTAGAAAACAAATGATATGATTTGTTAATTATGGAATAGCTTCATGAAGAAGGTAGTCTATATATATGCTATCTTGGTTATGTTCCTTCATCTCACTGGACCATTTTCTTTACTAAAAATGACTAGATTTAGCAGGGCAATAGTGGTCCACATTTTTAATCCCAGCACCCAGGAGGCAGTCGCAGGTGGATACCTATAAATTTGAGGCCAGTCTGATCTACAGAGCAAATTCCAGGACAACCAGGGCTGTTTACACAGAGAAACCTTGTCTTAAAAAAGAGAGAGCCAGACAGTGGTGGCGCACACCTTTAATCCCAGCACTCAGGAGGCAGAGGCAGGCAGATCTCTTGTGCGTTCGAGGCCAGCCTGGTCTACAGAGCAAGATCCAGGACAGGCACCAAAGTTATATAGAGAAACCCTGTCTTGAAAAACCAAAAGACAGAGAGACTAGATTCATTCCAGAATTCATCATAAAAGGACTATTGGGGCTAGAGAGATGACTCGGTGGTTAAGAGTACTTGGCTCTTGCAGAGGACCTGGGTTTGGTTTTTATAAGCCACATGGTGGCAGCTTAGAACTATCTCTAATTCCAATTCCAAGGGATCCAACGCCTTCTTTTGGCCCCCTGAGAGCACTGAATCCATGTGTGCACTTAACACTCATATACATAAAATCTTAAAACAAAACAAAAAAAGAAGCCAGGTGTGGTGACCCATGCCTTTTAATCCCAGCACTCCAGGAGGCAGGTATCAGCTAGTTCCAGGCCAACCAGGGTTACATAGTATCCCCCCCCTCCCTCCCCCCCCCCCCACACACACACGGCTTATTAATTCAAGTAATTCCTCTAAGCAGCGAAAAGATTAATGAGTGAGAAGTTTTGTTTTTTTCCTGAATGTATGTATGTATGCATGTATGTTCACCACCTACACGCCTGGTGCTCAACGAGGTCAGAAAGCAGCATTGGATCCCCTAAAACTATAGTTATGGATGGTTGCAAGTCACCGTGTGTGTGCTAGGAACTTAACCCAGGTCTCTGGGAAAGCAGTTAAGCACCCCCCCCCAAAAAGGTTTGTGTAGCCCTGGTTGTTCTAGAACTAGCTCTGTAGACCAGACTAGCCTCAAAATCAGAGACCCACCTGCCTCTGCCTCGAGTACTAGGATTAAAGGTGTGTGCCACCACCACCCAGCTTTCCCACCTGACCCCCCCAAAAAAAATTCTTTTTAAAAATCATGTTGAGGGCTGGTAAGATGATTCAGTAAAGAAAGGTATTTGACACCAAGCCTGACAATCTTTGAGTTTCATCACAGGAACCCAGATGGTAGGAGAGAAAGGATTCCTTTCAAACTGTCCTCTGACCTCCACAAGCACTCCCTCCCCCATAAATAAATGTATCAAATACAGAGAACTGACTATGTTCACCAAATGGTTACCAAGTATGCATGTGCCAGATGCTTTCTGTGGGCTAAGGACCTATCAATAAGTGACTTAGGACTGAGTTTGGGTACATAGAATCTACCAACCTAAAAGAACCTGAAGAAAATCAAAAGCAATTTTTTGAGACAGGTCCTCCCTACATTGGTCCATATCTCCTCCATTCCTGCCTCAGGCTCCCAAGGGCTGTGCTACAGGCATGAGCAGGGTTGTGGGAAGACAAGAATAATCAAAGCAATTAAACAAAATGAATAAAACAAAAGCATAAAGTGTAGGAGTAGAGAATCAATTCCAAAAGGCCATACATATGCCAAGAACGCTCAAAGAATCCATTTTCATTCAGCTGAGTGTAGTAATACTGTAATCCTAGCACTGGGAGGCAGAGGTGAGTGAGCTCATGGGTTTGAGGCCAGCCTGGTCTACATAGCAAGTTCCAGGACCGACAAGGCTACACACAGTGACACCCTGTCTCAAAAAACAAAAACTCATTTACACTATCCTTGATATATCCTTCACTAGAGAAAACAAGTTCAGAATATTCTATTTTAAAGAAACTGAAAATAGGACAATCCCATTGGCTTACACCTTAACAAGGTCTACTACTTGTAACTACCAAAATCAGTTTTCTACGAGACACACAAAAATGATGACAATTAAGGCCTAGGAGGGACTTTAGAGATGACTAATCCTATGCCTCTCCTTTTACACAATAGTAGTTGCTAGAACAGTGCCTAGCACAAAGCAAACACCAAATAAACATCTGATAGATGAAATAAAGTCGATGCCTCAAAAGATATAAAAAACATTAATTCTGGAGCAGAAACCTTAACTCTTGAGGAAGGTGCTCAGAACTGATAAATGTGTGAAATGTGTGTGTGTGTGTGTGTGTGTGTGTGTGTGTGTGTGTGTGAGAGAGAGAGAGAGAGAGAGAGAGAGAGAGAGAGAGAATGAATCATGCCTGTGCAATCAGTGTTTCATATACCTATCAATTTAATCCTTGAACTTCTCCCTATGTTTGGGTTTGACTGACAAAATTAGATTCAAGAGTATTGCTTATCTAACAGAACACAAAATGCACAGGGCTACAAATGCTCCCTTTTCCTAAATGAACTGCAAAAAAAAAAAAAAAAAAACCCTCCTAGCCTGGGTTGCTGAGGGAACTATGGTCACCAGGCTTGTACTACTCCAAGTACTTTTTACTTTGCCCTACTTTTTTTCCTTTAAATGGCCAGTTACTGCTCCAATTAGAGAATAAGACCAAGGTAAACATACTTTGAAAAAGTTCCACAAATGACTGTGACACACAGTTAAGGCAGAGAAATAACTGTTAGGCAATCATCCAGAATAAAACTGGAAACTTCTTGGTGCAGCATGGCAAGTCTGTAATCTCAAGTATTTAGGAGGCTGAGGCCAATCTGTGCTTTGTAGGGACCCAGTCTGAAACACTAAACTATACAACAACCAAAAAGTCATTTGTTGAATATACATGTAAGGTATATATGAACATATGAAGACACAGGACTTAGCATAGGTATGCTTGAAAAATAAATTTTAATCACTTCTCAGGCTTTTGGCAAAGATCAAGTATAATTTTAGGTAAATATCTCATCTTAACAATATAATACTTTCCCATACTTTTTCCCTAAAAATATACTACAGTAGTCATCATTTTAGTATCAAATACCTGTAATCGAGCACTTAGAAGGTAGAGGCAGAAGGATGGGGAGTTTAAAGTCATCTCTGGCTATACAGTCAGCTTCAGTGCAGCCTAGGTTTGTGAGCTCCTGTCTCAAAACACAGAAACATAAGTAATACAAAATTACTTTAAAAACCACTAAATCCCATTTTCTAAAATTCACTAAAGATATTTGAGGATTCTTGTGTCACATTAAGAATGATCATAGGGACGGAATGGTGGTGGCACATGCCTTTAATCCTAGCACTCAAGAGGTAGAGGCAGGCAGACAGATCTGTGTTTTCAAGGTCAGCCTGGTCTACAAGGCAAGTTTCAGGGCTACACAAATCCAAAAAAGAATGATCATAGGGATAGAGATGTAACTTGGTGGTAGCATTCCACTACCCTAGCATGCATGAGGCCCTAAGGAAGCAAGGCACATACATCCTATGTCTGTTGTGGCTATTTTCATTCCATTAATTACCAACCAAAGCTACAAAAATGCTAAAGGAAACCCTTAATCTTAAAATTGTTAGTGAAAGTAAAATCTTAAATTAAATAAAATTCAGAATTCTCAAATTGAAGTAACAATTTCACTGTATGTTCGCTGATGAGATAATAGGAATTTCCAGGAAACAAATTTGCTTTCATTTCAGGAATGTAAAGTTGTCTCATATTATTTTAGTCATAAATTCACTAACCTATCACTCTGAATATATTGTTAGACATATGGAAGACATCTATCTTCCATGGCTAATCAAGTTATTTTTCAAACGTCAGACTATTTTGATAGTCTTACAAACAAAACTGATTTAAAGCTACTCTGGTACAGCCAACAAACTAAAGGCTCTAAATTTTTTTAAAATAATAGCCAGCAGTGGTGGCACACACCTTTAACCCCAGCACTCATGAGGCAGAGGCAGGTAGGTTTCTGTGAGTTCGAGGCCAGCCTGGTCTACAGGGTGAGTTCCAGGACAGCTAGGGCTACACAGAGAAACCCTGTCTCCAAAAAAAAAAAAAAAAAAAAAAGAGCTAATATTTCACTAATATGGCACATAAGTTAAAATACCACTAGCTGAGTATGACAGATGGCAGGCCCGCCACTGGGAAATAATACCTATATAATGTAATAAATGAGAATATTTAAATGCTTAGTAGCATTGACTTGTAATTAATGCTTAATAAGTGCTAATTATGCTGAAAATGGAAAGCAGTTAGAAAAAAATCCATTTTCCTATTCATCTACACAAGTTCTATAATAACATGCAACAATAGCCCCAAGGTTTTATCTCTTATGTCGTATAGGAATCATACACAGTACTCTTTAAAATATACCTTTTTATCCAGACCCACATCAGATATAACAAAAACCCTCCCAAGTGATTCTAACATCTGGAGTTGAGGATCAATGCAGTAACTCTTTCCCAAACACTATTATAATGTGTAAAAATACTTGGCGACAAATAAGATGGTTTTCAAAGATGCCGATCCTATAAACAATGAAATGGAAACCTAGACTTGTTTCTCAGATTTTGAAAAAAATTTAAAGATTCAGAAAACATACCAGCAAGAAAGGAAATATAATATGCAAAATAATAAAAAAAGAATCATATGCTTTTAAAACAAACTCGAGTAGCTCAATAACCACAGGAATATCTCCCTTCCCCAGCTTAGGGTCTCAAAGAAAGACTAACACACAGACATATTTAATTATTATTTAATTGTGTGTGTAGGTCAGAGGGGTGTCTGTCAGATGCCCTGGAGCTGGATTCACAGACAGTTGTGGGTTGCCCAACGTGGGTGCTGGGACTCCAACTTGGGTCCTCTGCAAGAACCATATGTACTCTTAACCACTGAGCCATTTCTCCAGCCCAACCTCCCTACATGTCTCAAGTAATTTTCTCTCATCTGCTTTAAACAAAGAGTGGTTCCAATAATAAAATCCCAGAAATACAAAAACTTTAAAAATTGACCCATTAAATAGGAAAAAAACCCGAATAGAATGTTTTCATGTATCCAACTAATCAATAAATAAATGACTGGGGGATTGTGACAAACATCCCTAAGTAGCATTATTATGTCAAAGAAAAATAATTTCTGAAGAGATACCACTAAATTGCTCTTCCAGAAATTATCAGAAAATGTACTGCAAGATCCTGGTAGGCAAAAGAACCAAAGTAAATCCTAGAGCATTCCACTGACAGGAGGAAAACGGAAGGCCCCCATGAAATGCTCCATAATTTAAGGATAAAATCTACTTTTTAAAGTTACTTTTAGAAAAAAAACAGATTCTCCACCATACTGTTCTTGTCCTTAATCCCTACAGATATTCTCTTAGAATCTGCCAAGGTCAGCAAACAAAAGGAACAGTATGAGAACATTAAGGTAACAGTGGGGGGGGGGGAGGGCGGGGGGAGGGGTCAGGTAAGAAAAAGCACGAAGACATTCATAGAGTTTAAAACACGGAATTTTTTGTGAGAGAAAGCAAAACATACTTTTTTTTTTAATCTCACCCTTGGAACATCAATTCCAAATACTTCCGGCTTTCACTCTACCCAAACACTGGAACAATAAAGTTTAGAGGGTTAAAGTTACAAGTATGACAAAGCATGTTAAGTTTAAACATTGCAAAAACAAATATTGGTATCTCTGAATATTTAATATTCAAATCTTCCAAGAAATTGGAAGGCATTTTTACTGAAGCCAAAATGGCAGCCTGGTGATTCAGTAGACTAAAACGATCTAAAGAAGAGTTTGCAGTCTCTATTTTTAAGCTCAAATGTACGGGTTAAAAAGGCAACCTAGTCATGGTTAACCAGTCCTTATAATAAAGGGAGCTAATGAATTCTATTAGATACCGGTTGTAAAGTTTCCACATTGGTACACCTAAAATTCTTAAGTGAAATTATACAAAGGATACATAGGGAAGGCTGATGAGTTTTAAGGTGGAAAAAAAAATTACAAATGCCTCTCCTACCAACAGAAGCATGAAAATTTAACCTAAGCCCACAATTCCCTCACTTACTTTCAACGACAGTCTGCGGCAATTACACACACCTGTAAACTGCGGCCGTGAAAATTCAATTAACGGTGTAACTACAGAACTTCCAAAATAATAACGTGCTTAATTTAAGCACGTTGTATTGAAAAAAAAAATCTTAAAATTCCAGTCGCTGGAGAAACCCAAACAATAACAAAACCCCAGCTCCCCACCTGTTTAACTTAAATATTTCACAATGAATGAAAAACAAACCATTTATCAAGCCTGAAGCCTCACATCACAAGCATCTGAAGGTTCTATTAGTCACAGACTCGCACATGCTAATATTTTCTTTTTCTTCTTCTTCTTCAGGAACAGTTAAAAATAGAAAGGTGGTAGGTCTGCTCTCCCTTGGAAGCGATTTCGGCATCAAAACATCCTTCCCGGCCTTTGGCCGTGAGCAGATGAAGGGGGGTGAGGAGGTGTGGGAGACCGATAACCGGCTCACACTTCCCAGGGCACGGGGCCGCGGGGCGACTGCGGGTTATCACCCGAGGGCGGAGGGGAGCTGGCCAAGTCGGCAGGCAGGCCCGATAGCCAGGCGTCGCCGAGGCCTAGCTCTCCCGCTCCCAATCACTCCACCTCAGTAATGGCGTTCGGTGTCAAGTGGAACAGGCTGAGGGCGTCCGCGGCGGGGTTAAGGGGCGCGCGAACCCACCCCACCCCACCCCCCGCGCGGCGTCGCCGTCGCGCGCTCAGAGCCCACATCCCGCGCGGGTGGAGGGGCGGCACGCCGCGCCCGGAGTCTTCCTCCTCCTCCTCCTCCTCCTCCTCTCCACTCCAGTCAGGACGGGAAGGGGGAGGAAGGGGAGGGCCGGAGCCGTCAGCCATTTTCCCTGCCAGTCCAAAACACCAGTCTCTCACACACGGACCCGCTCGCTCTCTCACACACGCGCGCGCGCGCTCACGAGACACCGGCCGTGTGCAGCGCGGAGGGTCGCGCGCGGTGGGTCGCGTCGGCCCAGCCCCGGGCGATGAGGACCCCCCCCCGTCAGCCGGCGGCCCCCGAGGGAGGGCCCGCGCTCGCACACACGCACACCCCCTCGTGCCTTCCTCCCCACCCCTCTCGGCAGCTGTCGGCTCCCCGAAAGGCGAGCGGCCCCGGCCCCGCCAAGCCGACGACTCACCGAACACAACACGGGCGTCTTCTAAGAAGCAGGACACGCGGAGGCGGGAGGCCAGATGCAAAAGCTCGAGCCCGGGACGAGGCCTAACCTGAGAGCATCCCAAGCCAGGGGCTGACGAGGGGCAAAATGTGAGGAGAGGCTGCGGGTGTCGCGCTCGCGACGCTGTCCGCGTGCAGACAAGAGGGTCTGCTCCTCACGCTGGCCGCCCTAGGGCAGCGGCGGCGGCGACGGCCGCCTCCTCCTCCTCCTCCCTCTCCGCCGGCCCGGCGGCGGCGGCCCTCTTCCCCCTTCTCCCCTCGGGCTGGGGCGCTCTCTGAGCTCACTCAAGCTCCGGGCGGTGCGTCTCTCCTGCGTCACCTCCTCCTGCTCCTCCTCCTGCAGCGGCAGTTTCACCTTCCCCTAGTCGCCGCCTCTGTCCCCCCACTCCGGGCCTGGTCGCCGAGCTGCGGCTCCACTCCTCACTGCCGTCACCGACCCCAAGTCCCGGGGCGCTAAAGGCAGCCGCCTCCCGTGAGGGAGAGGCGGCGGCGGCCGGCTCCCGCGAGGCCTGGGAGCCGGTGCAAGGCAGGGAGGGGGCTCGGTGGGACAGACGAGGGCCCGAACGGGCCGGCTACCGAGAGGTTGCGGCTCCGCCACCGGCGGAGACTAGCGTCCGCAGCCTTGACTACCACGGCCTCGTCAATATGGCGGATCCAACAAATCAAAAACGAAAAAAAAGACAGAAAAAAAAAAAAAAAACCCGCACGGCCAGTGGCGGCGGCGACGGCAGTGGCGGCGGCGGCAACAGCGGCGGGCGGCAGCAGCGCAGACTCCCACTAGTCCCAGCGCCGCCCAAGCCTCCGAGCTTCTCCGCCCCCGTCAGGGCCCGCCCCTTCGAAGCCCCGCCCCTCGGCGCTCGGCCCGCCCCTCCCCCTGCCCAGCCCCCTCTCGGCCAGCTGCCCCCTCGCCTCTCGGTCCACCACGGCTTGGGGGGGGAGCGGGAGGAACGCCGCGCGCCGCTAGGGGGCGGGACAAGGCGATGGACGCCTGGAACTCGGCAACCTGGGTGGGGGAGGGGAAGACAATGCCGGGGAAAGATTGTGCGGCCGTACCCAGGCTTCCGGACGGCCCCTCTAGGGGGGTCATGTGAGGGCCAGAGGCTCTTTCATACCCTTCAGCGAGGGGATCCGGCCGAGAGCTGACAGCAGCCGCAGAAAGCTCTAGAAAAGGGGTGGGGGAAGGGAAGGACGCCGGAGTTCTGGCGTTCAGAGCGGGCGAAGGGACGGGACTGTCGGGAATGGCGGGGATGTGGACAGGAGGGGGTTAAGTACTTGAGCTGCAGCCGCGTCGCCTAGCTTGACTAGGGCTGCTTGTTTTTGTTCCATTGTGAACCGTGGCCCCGCCACCGAGTGCCCGGATGATGACATCACCAGCCTCCCCCTTTTCCGGGATGGTTGGGGAAGAGGGACTGAAAAAGGAGATTCCTGGGTCCCAGTGCTAGGCGGATGCAGCCGCCTCGAATGAGGGTCCTGACTGCGCAGCTGACCCACATCACGTGACCCGAGGACGGGACAGGCCACCGAGCAGTGGTGCCAGGTCCCGAGGGTTTGGCCACCTGCTCCCTGCCGATAGGAGGAAGGTGTGGCTAGAACCCCTTCAGAGTAGGGGCCTCCTTCCCACTCTTTGAGGGAGGCGCTTTAAGCAGCTCATTCACACGGTCCTGCAGCATCAGTACCTGAAAGCATTTCCTCAGCCTTAAAGGCACAGTCTGGAAAGGAGGACATTTGGACACAGGACTCCTTAAAACATTAAAGACAAAAATTGTACATCGTACGAGACAGCATACCTACTCGGTATATTAAATGTAGCAAAATGAACTTAGATTGCCATACTAGCACCATTCAATTTGAGAACCCGGAAGGGACTTACGAACCCATCCGCTGCGTCAGGGACTATTTTCTGCATATTGAGAATCCAAAGTGCAGGCTGCAGAGGAAAAATTTATCAGGGCAATCTCAAACGGAGGGGAGGGGGGTTTGAAACAATTCTATGGTTTACCTAAAATGCACAAATGAAGAGGAAATAAATACAATTACTGAACTATCTCACATTTCATTTTGACTTAAAAATGCTTATTGTGGGCAGCAACTCCAATGTAAAATCTTAACAAAATCCTATAATATATTTTGTTGTATAGGATTGTTGAATTTATGCTATAAATAACTGCATTTCTAATAAAGGAGTGTTTTAAATGGAATCCCAAAGAATTTTAGTGACAGCACGTCCCTGTGTAATTTTTTAAACCATTTCTCTATGCAACACAAGACTATAAAGTCCTAACTACAAAAACAAATAGTGTGCCCCCAAACACATTATTTATAGTCCTTATAACTCTTAACATGTGCAATATTGTTTGTATAAAACTAATACATGTAATAAAACTAATACATGATTTTAGTAAGACTGAGGCTAGAGATCTGTCTACCTCCCCCAATCCTCTAAAAAAAATACTATCACATTATACCCTATGAACATTTATGATTACTATGTGTCAATTTAAAATAATAATCAACAAAGTAAAAAGGCAAACTACAGAATGTTTTAAAAGATCTCTGTAAATCATTAATCTAATATGGAATTAAAATTCACAATATGTATTAAAAAACCAGCTCTACAGCAAAACAAATAAACAACTCTTCAATATAAAAATAGGCAAAAGGGGATGGTGGGATGTCTCTGGAGGTAAAAGTGTTTGATATCAAGCCAAACAACCTGAGTTTGATCCTTGGAACACTCATGGTGGAAGGAGTAAATAGTCTCCTGCAAGTTGTCCTCTGATCTCTTACTTGCATATGCTCCAGCCTTTGAACCTAACATACAATAACGAACACATTCCCTATCTCACACACACACACACACACACACACACACACACACACACACACACACACACAATTTTAAAATTGTAAAAATAAGCAAAGAAAACTGGGTGTAAAGGAGCCATTGCCTGTAATCCCAGCACTCTGGAGGAAGAGGCAGTCAAAAGAATCTTCAGTTTGAGTCCAGCCTGGGCTATATAGTCAGACTCTTATCTTGAAAAATAATAATATTAAAATTTAAAAATAAAAATAGGCAAAAGTAGCCGGGCAGTGGTGGCACATGCCTTTAATTCCAGCACAGAGTGAGTTCCAGGAAAGGCGCAAAGCTACACAGAAAAACCCTGTCTCACAAAAAAAAAAAAAATAGGCAAAGGATTTGAACTCATTCATCAAATATATGAATGGCCAATAAATACATGAAAAAAATACTTAACATCACCATTCACTAGAGAAATGAAATCAAAGCCATTTGAGATAACACTTCATAGTCATTAGAAAGACTATTACAGAAAATGCAAGGAGATAACAAGTGTAAACCCAGATGCAGAGAAATTGAAATTCTACCTTGCTGGTGGAAAACTAAAATGGTGCAGCTGCTACTGAAAGCCAATAGGGCTGGTCCTCAAAAAGATAAACATTACCATATGACCCAGCCGATTCTACTCTTAGGTAAAGCCTAAAGAATTGAAAGCAGGGACCCAAGCAAATGCTTGTACACCAACATTCATAGCAGCATTAGTCACAATAGACAAAATATGGAAATGACCCAAATATTGAGCAGATGAATGGATAAAATGTGGTAGACATACACAAAAAGGAATGAGACTCTTGGTAGACACTAGAACACACGTGAACCTGGGAACCTTCTAAGTAAAATAAGCCAGACACAGAAGCTCCCATATGATTTCACTTCTGTGTGATACCTAGAGTGGACAAGTTCATAGAGATAAAGTAGAATAGAGGATGCTGGATCTGGAAGGGTGAGGAGGATAGGAGGTATGGTTTAAGGGACCCAGGATTTCTATGGAGATGACAAAAAAAGTATGGGCAGTGGGAAATGGTGATGGTTGTACAATACTAATGTACTTAATGCCACAGAACAATGCATTTCACGTAATTACAATGGTAAATGCTATGTATGTTTTACTATGAATTTTTTGAGGGTAAAAGCTCAATAATGCTTAGTAAAGTGAGGCTCCAGAGTCAATCCTCAGCACTCTCCCACCCCCATCCAAAGAGGAAACAACTCCAAATACTGATAATTTCCTATGGGAATCGCTGTATTACACCCTTACCAGCAGTTCCAGTTTAACTCTTGTCCAGCAACTCTCCAGGGCTAAGTGTACACCTGGCTCCCAGGGTGGGTGTGGCTACAGGACTGCCCACTTAGACAGCTTCCCTTCAGTTCACGGGACAGGAAATGAACAGTGCTGGGTTAAGAGAGTAAATTCAACACCACAGCACAACTGAGATGAAAACACACTGTAGTCCAGCCCTTCTCGCTTCCTTTGTTTTGGTTTCTCTTTTCTAACAGTTGTCCTTTCAGGCTGAAGACTGTAATTTTTTTTTTTAACTTCCTGGTTCTTTGCTATCAAAACAGAAGCTTACTATATTTCATTTCCTCATAAAATTTCCTATTGCACTCTGTCTCCTCTCCACTCTACCCCAAAAATATTTGCTAAGTATATTTAATGCTTAGTAGCATACATCTTAAAATATAGGATTTACTGAGGACAAATTTCAAAGAAGTTCTGGCCGGGCAGTGGTGGCGCACGCCTTTAATCCCAGCACTCGGGAGGCAGAGCCAGGCGGATCTCTGTGAGTTCGAGGCCAGCCTGGGCTACCAAGTGAGTTCCAGGAAAGGTGCAAAGCTACACAGAGAAACCCTGTCTCAAAAAAACCAAAAAAAAAAAAAAAAGTTCTGTAGGCAAGGAGTTAAATGCCTCTCCCTATAAGAACAGTTAGAAAGCCAACAGTGGTGGTACGCACTCCTTTAATCCCAGCACTTGGGAGGCAGAGACAGGAGGATCTCAGAGTTCAAGGCCAGTCTGTTCTTACAGAATAAGTTCCAGGACAGCCAAGACTACACAAACAGACCTTGTCTCTAAAAAAAAAAAATCCAAACCAAAAACAACAACAAAAACAAAAAAGTTAGAAAATGGTCTGTCCATTTTGCTCTGTTGTCGCTTCTCTGAAACTAACCTATTTCCAGTCAAGGACTTGGATACAAAGTCCAGCAAGGACACCAAGAATAACCAGGGCTTTGGATCCTCTCTTTGTCTCAGGGGCGTGAGTGTACACACACACACACACACACACACACACACACACACACACACACACACACACACACACAGTTCCAAAGGAGAAGTATCTGATACCTGCCTGCTTGAGAGTTAAAGTAAATGTTTTAATCTTGGTATCTGAATCAGCAGTCACCAATGAATACCACAGCCACTACAAGGAGAGCATCAAGGACAAGCTAGTTAATGAGTGTTATCAAATCAAAGAATATTTAAAATCAGCTATTAAATAAGTCTTGCGAGTTTACAGTTCATATATGAAATTGGATAGTTGTCTCAGACTTCATAATAACCTTAATACATTTGATATTAAGTTGTGAAACTGAACAAAGCTTTCTAAACTATTCACAAGAAATCAAGACATTTTAATCGACCACATTATCCCCCTCCTGAATTTTGTGCTATTTTACAACTTGTAATTTGTGGTGATTCTTTTTCTCATTGTAAACATTACATTTTGTATCTAATTTTGCATTTTAATTTGAAAAGTTTTTTCAGAAAGCTTCTCAAATTGTGTGTCAGACTTCACAAAGCCCAGAGTTGCCCCCATTAAAAGAGGTAAGAGAAGCCAGGCCGTGGTGGTGGTGGTGGTGGTGGTGGTGGTGGTGGTGGTGGTGGTGGTGGTGGTGGTGCACGCCTTTAATCCCAACACTTGGGAGGCAGAGGCAGGCAGATCTCTGTGAGTTCGAGGCCAGCCTGGTCTACAGAGTGAGTTTCAGGACAGCTGGGGCTACACAGAGAAACCACGTCTCAAAAACAAAACAAAATAAAATAAAGAGGTAAGAGGAAAATCATAACATTGATAATAATAAAAGCCCAAACTATGAAGGTATCTGATTGTCCACTTGATGAGAATTCAGAATCACTTAGCAGACAAACCCCTGGGTGTCTCCAGGGGCATTTCCCAGAGAGGGTTAATGAAAAAGGGAAAACTCAACCGGAGTGTGGGTGGTACCATTTCCTGGGCTGGGCTCCTCAACTGCATTAAAAAAAAATGAGAAAGTAAACCAGACATGTCAGCACACGCCTTTTATCAAAGCACTCAGGAGGCAGAGGCAGGTGGATCTCTGAGTTCAAGGTCAGCTAGGTCTACAGAGCAAGTTCAAGGACAGCCAGGGCTGTTACACAAAGAAGCTCTGTCTCGACAAACCAGAAACAAACAAAAAAGTGTAACTAACTCAGTGTCCATGGTAAAGAAAGTTTGCGCATGTTTTTCAATAGCTTCTTCTGGATAATAAACACAGGTTGTTCCTAGAAACCTTTAAAAAAAAAACCCCAAGAAAAACAATGTAAACACATGGAACAAGATGAACTACTTTTCACCTTGCTTTCTTTCTTCTGTTTTCTTTTCTATTTGTTTCCTTGTTTGTTGACAGGGTCTCTCTCTATAGCCTTGGCTGTCCTGGAAATCACTATGTACACCAGGCTAGTCTCAAACTTACAGAGATCCTCTGCCTCCCAAGTATTGGGATTAAAGACATACATGGGCCACTACACCCAGCTCACCTTGCTATTTCAAAGAACTTGAAAAGCTGGGAGGTGAAGGATGAGTGGCCCGAGCCTATGCAGGAAACTCTGCAGGATGCACAAGGGTCCGAATGAAGCAACAAAACCAGAGGAATCACAAGGCCTGCAACAGGCCAGACCTCCAAAGGTGAGAAGCCACAGAAAAGCACAGGGGACAGACACCTATTTCCCTAAGAAGCAGCTTTTCAAAATGTTGACACTGTATAGCAGGTCCCCTCAGTTAATTAATACCCTCCCATTGTTAACAAGAAGGGATTGCTTCCTTTAAGAATGAACACTTCCAGTTGTGATCTATGTGTTAGATTTATCTGCTTTTGGCTAGCATGCAGTTATCACCAGAGACTGGACAGCTTGTAGGCATTCAAGATTCGAAAATTGAAACCTGAAAAGGCTGGCTGAGTCCCAGAGCTGACTCAGCTCTCTCCCAACAGGAAGCATCAGTTAATATTTCTCCAGTGAGTCTATTAGTCTTCATTAAAAGTGTTAGGCCACTTCTTTTACTTTAGAATATGGGGCTCTTTGGATGCTTGCTTAAAATTTGCAGGGTTCTATTTTACATACTTTGTGTAAAGCACTACCATGTAAAATAATTGCATCTTCTTGGGTTTTTTTTCTTCTTGTAAGCATAATGTAATTGTGTGGTTCTAGTGCTTATTTCTTTAGTCTGAGAGGGAGTATCATATTGAGGCACAAGAGTATGCCTCACTCCTGACCCTAGCACGTTCTAGTAACTCCTAGCTCCTCACAGAGTTATAGCTCACATACTTATCTAGAATATTCTGGATTTTCTGAGTCTTCCCTATTGAAAATATAAGCCTCTTTTTTGTACACACACAAAAAACAACATGAATCTCTCAATCATTTTCACAATCAAAATAAGATATTCTAAATGACCAGTGTCTCGATCTTTATGCTTGTCACTGGGGAAAAGAAAAAAAGACTGGGGCTGGGGAATTCACTCATCACTTTAGAGCACTGGCTGCTCTTGCAGAGGACCCAGGTTCAATTCCCAGCACCCATGTGGTGTAGCTGTAGCTCCAGTTTCAGGGGATCCAGCTCTCTTCCAACATGACACCAGGCATGCACAATGTGCACGTACATACATGCAGGCAAACACATACACATAAAATAAAATAAACCCTTTTTTAAAAGAAAAGAAGGAACCATTATTGAAATTCATAGAATAAACAAAATTATAAGGGTTTTTTTTTTTCTAACAATCTAGTCTCTTAATAGAATTGGTTTGAAATTTAGAAAAATATGTTAAGATACTTATTTAACTATCTTAAATCATTAAGACCCAAAATCATTCTTAGTAACTGAAACAGCTTTTTTAAAGCCTTTGGAAATAACATAACAATGATCCAAATGTTCTGTTTTCAACAGAACTTTCTAGAAGTAAGACTGGTGGTGCCAAAAATTCAATTAAAAGAGATGTCTCCCAGATAATTCCATGGCAGGCTACTAAAGTGTGAGTTCTACTTATTTCAGAATTTCTAAGACAGAATTCATTAACTAAGTTCGTATGTTTGAGAATGTGTTTATATAGTGATATTTTATTAAAGGCATCCTGCAATTCAGAACTTTTTGCTAATTCAAAGAGGCCCCCTTTTTTCCTTTCAATTAACACCAGTAGGATTTGGTGTATGTTTATTTTTGTATTCTAAGCATTGCATTTAAAAAAGGTTTTATTATAGATGCCTGCATTATGCCTGTATACCACATGCATGCCTGGTGACCAGGGAGGTCAGAAAAGGTGTTGGATCCCCTGGGACTGGAGGTACAGATGGTTGTGAGCCACCATATGGGTGCTGGGAATTGAACCCAGGTCATCTGGAAGAGCAATCAGTACTCTTAACCACTGAGCCATGGTTTTTTGTTTGTTTGTTTGTTTGTTTTTTGAGACAGGGTCTCACTGTGTAGACCAGGCAGGCCTCGAAACTCAGAGATCCACCTGCCTCTCTTCCCAAGTCCTGGGATTAAAGGTGCACACCACCACCACCACCTCGCTGCATTGTATGTTTTATTTTAAAAACAGCCATTCTCTCTGGGCTCTTAAGTATCTTTTCTCCTTTATTCTTTTAGATAAAGATTTCTTCTTGGAAAAACACAAGTGGCCACTTGTCAGCCGTCTAGCCCACATTGCCTCCTTTCCATTCATAGGTTTGTTTCAAGACCTCTCGCTTCTTTGGGAGGTTGAGAGGGGTAGGACAGCAGGCATACCAGCTCTGCCCTTGGCTTTGCCAGGCCGGGTGGTTGTTTACAGGAGGTGCTGCTGTTGGAGGCTGGCTGTTCACTCTCAGTTTGCTTAAGCATTCAGCCAGCCTTTTTCCTTGGTCAAGTCCTTCAACAAACATGGAACTGCTTATTGAAAGAGTGACGTATGTCAGCTTTTAAATGTGTGCTGCAAATGGCAATGGAACAAGCGGTATGGCCAACGGAAGCAGCTTGGCCTGCCTGAGCAGTGTTCTGGAAAAGGGCTTTCCATTTACTTTATAACATCTGGGCACCAGAAGCTCAAAGCAAACAAAACTCTGTGTTGCACACAAACAACACTTAATGGAATATGATGACATTGCAAAATGTCTGGCTAATAGAGGAGAAACTGCCTTATGTTCTACCACCAAAATCAATGACTGCTGTCATTTTCACATATTTCCTTTCGCGTTTATTTGAATGGGCAGTTTTTCTAAAAATTAATTCTTGAAATACTATAACGAAATTAAAAACATTTGGAGCTTTTTTGTTTTGAGATAAGGTCACATGTAACCCAGGCTGACCTCAAATTTGCTATGTAGCTGAGGTTGACCCTGGATCATTAATTCTCGTGTTTCACCTCTTGAATGCTGAGATTACAGGCATGCCTTGGCACATCTAGGTTCAGTTTGAAAAACTGAGAAACAAAAATATTTCTCATAGTACTGAAATACGAGTGCTATGATTTGGTATATATGTATTTTTTTTTTTTACTAATCTTTGAATTGTCTTTATTTTGAGAAATAGTAGGTATATACGAATATCTATTTTCAAATGAACATTGATTCACTTTATGGAGTGCTGAACAAATGTCAGCTCTTTATTTTTCTCCACTTACTTTTGTTTTTTGTTTTTCCAAGACAAGGTTTCTCTGTGTAGCCCTGGCTGTCCTGAAACTTGCTCTGTACACCAGGGTGGCCTCGAACTCAGATCTGCCTGCCTCTGCCTCTGCCTCCCAAGTGCCACCACTACCTGGCTTTTTCCACTTACTTTAAAAATGTTTTTAAATGTTTTGCACATGATTTCACATCAGAGTATTTAGAACTGACTATTTTATTTATTTATTTTTTTTTTTGTTTTTTTGAGACAGGGTTTCTCTGTGTAGCTTTGCGCCTTTTCCTGGAACTTGCTTGGTAGTCCAGGCTGGCCTTGAACTCACAGAGATCCGCCTGGCTCTGCCTCCCGAGTGCTGGGATTAAAGGCGTGCGCCACCACCGCCCGGCTAGAACTGACTATTTTTGATCAATAGTACCCTGCTGGTGAATACTGTACATTGTGGAAAACCAGTCCTTTACTGATAAATATTTGGCATGTTATTTAATCTTTTTGCAGTGATAAGAAAATGCTGACTTCCAGTTTCTGGCCCGGCACATGAGGACCTTAGAAGTCATCATTCCTGACCTTACAATAACAGAAAAGCAAAACAGTCTTAAAGTCAACAACTCCTTTAGATCAATCAGAAAATTGAGGTCACAAGGTTAACTGCTGCCACCTACACACACACACACACATACACACACACACACACACACACACACACACACTCACACACACACTCACAAAGAGACACAGGCAAATTTAGAAAAACCACAGCTTACCAAAGCAGAAGCTTTGGAATAGAAACCTGCCAGCTAGAGACAGAACCACAGTAGGAAAGGTTAAATTGTAATTGATGAATGGCTCAAAGTGTGCAAAGTGGACAACGTTCAGAGTAAAAAACTACGAGCTGATGAGGGATTCTATACAATTTGGTGAGTTTTACCTACCAGGTTCTGAGGCTGTGCCTTTGAGGGTGTTTCAAGAGGGGGGCCATCTGCTTCTCAGCTAAATTGGAGAAGAAACTATTCTGGAACATTCTTAGAAGATTTTGTTCTTCTTAACAAAAGCAAGGAAAAGGACTTTACCAAAGTCTAATCACCTTGGGTGTTATCATTCTAAGCAAACTGGAGGGCCCTCTAACCTTTGACACCGGGGGAAAGGAATGCCAGACTTCAGCCCTCTCCAGCCTGTCAACATAGATGGGGAGGGGAAGAAACAAATGCCAATTTCCCAATCCAGCCATCCAGCTACACAAGCTCATTTAAATAATGTGCAAGACTGAACCATCCTTCCCCTCTCCCCAATACTGCAGCCACATCAGTGAAGACTCACCCACTCCAGCAACTTTTACCCTTTACGTCATACCTACCTGTCAACAAGAACATTAAAAGCACATCGAAAAAAACTTGAGCACAGATTGAAGAGCTAAGCATCAAAGCACATTCAGTTATTGGAGAGATACTGGTCATATCAGCAGAAATTTAAAACCACTACAATATACTAAGGGATCTAATGAAAAACTGGATCACATTCAAAACAGACAGAAACTCTAAGAACCAATAGAAAATGCTAGAAATCAAAATGGAGGCTACAGATGTAGGACAGTCACAGACTATAGACTTAGCATGAACAGAGCTCTAGGTTCAATACCCAGCTCGCACATACATACAAACACATAAATACCCTCCCTCTCTCTCTTCCTCTCCTTCTGTAAACAGCTGTAACAGAAATCAAGAACACCTTTGACAGGCTCAACTGTAGCCTGGGTGTGCAGTCAAGGAAAACGTCAGAGAACATGAAGGTATGCTAATAGAAATCTCTAAAATATTAATGCAATTAATCTGCTGTGGGATGGTCTGTATGTCAAATGTGTTGCTGATTGGTCAATGAATAAATCACTGATTGGCAGTGGCCAGGCAGGAAGTATAGGCGGGACTAACAGAGAGGAAAATTGAGAGAACAGGAAGTTGGGAGGGGAGACACTGCCAGCCGCCATCAGGACAAGAAAGATGTAAAGTACTGGTAAGCCACAAGCCACGTGGCAAGGTATAGATTAATAGAAATGGATTAATTTAAGCTGTAAGAACAGTTAGCAAGAAGCCTGCCACGGCCATACAGTTTGTAACCAATATAAGTCTCTGTGTTTACTTGATCGGGTTTGAGTGGCTTGGGACTGGCGGGTGAGAGAGATTTGCCCTGACTGTGGGCCAGGCAGAAAAACTCTAGCAACAATTGGCGCCCAACGTGGGGCAAGAGTTTCCACCTAAAACCTGAGAAAAAAGATTCTAAAACGGAGCTAAAAACAGTTCCTAGTTGTCTCTTTCAAGTTAGCGGCAGCCTGCCGGTTTGAGCTACTGGCGGGTTCCTAGCGTGTGTGCATGCTTGACCTGCAGTATGGTGGGAATGAGGCCTCTGCAAGTGGCACATTAAGCTGTGTGGTGGATTTAGCCTTTGCTAGTACAAAAAAAAAAGGTTTCTGGGCTACACGCTGCTTTGATAGAAGCATAGACCCACTATTTCTGAGAGTTGATGGCTCCCAGAGCTGGCGGAAAATGTACCACCGCCATGTTGGGAAGCTGAAGTGGGCGGAGCCAGCAGCCATAGTGCCAGCGCCGTTTCAGGCTTAGAAGGCTGCAGTTTAAGGCAATAGGCTCAAGCTAATATAAAAAAATAAGCCATGTAAAGATGGCTACCACACAGAGAATCTGGATTATGTTCTCTTTGATATTCATAACTGAAGAAAAACATTTGATTGCAAAAGCTGTTAAGTTATGCCAAAATGTATATTTTAAAGATACTTTGACTTCAAAATTTGGATGTAAGGATATGTTGCTTTGGAAAAGAGTCTCTTTTGTTTCCACAGAAAGCAAGAGGCTATGGATTTGTTCCAGAGTAAGATACATCAGGTTTGACCAGCCAAGACCCCCTGAAAGGTCTCCGATGACACCATGGCCCAGATGATCCAACATCCAGAACCGTTTCAAGGCAACTGGCTCAGATGATACAGCCTCACGGACTACTCCATGATCCTAAAATTTTTTTTGTTTCCCCAGAAGATACAGCGCCCCGCTCCAGCAGGAAGTAGTAAGAGAAGCTACGCCCAAATTCCCAAATATACCAAGCTGACTTTGGAGATGTGTAAAGGTTAAAACCTTCCTTTTTAAGAAAAGAAAAGGGGAGGTGCTGTGGGATGGTCTGTATGTCAAATGTGTTGCTGATTGGTCAATGAATAAATCACTGATTGGCAGTGGCCAGGCAGGAAGTATAGGCGGGACTAACAGAGAGGAAAATTGAGAGAACAGGAAGTTGGGAGGGGAGACACTGCCAGCCGCCATCAGGACAAGAAAGATGTAAAGTACTGGTAAGCCACAAGCCACGTGGCAAGGTATAGATTAATAGAAATGGATTAATTTAAGCTGTAAGAACAGTTAGCAAGAAGCCTGCCACGGCCATACAGTTTGTAACCAATATAAGTCTCTGTGTTTACTTGATCGGGTTTGAGCGGCTTGGGACTGGCGGGTGAGAGAGATTTGCCCTGACTGTGGGCCAGGCAGAAAAACTCTAGCAACAATTAATATACTAACTAATTAATTAATTAATTAATTAATTGAGGGGCTAGAGAGATGGCTAGTTAAGCCACAGTTAAGAACACTGGCTACTCTTCCAGAGAACCCGGGTTCAATTCTTAGCACCCACATGGCAGCTCACAAGTGTCTGTAACTCCAGTTCAGTTCCAGAGAATCTGACACCCTCACACAGACATACATGCACCAACACACCAATCTACATAAAATACAAATAAGTCTTTTTTTTAAAAAAAAAAGAAACTTTCAGCCGGGCTGTGGTAGTGCACGCCTTTAATCTCAGCACTTGGGAGGCAGAGGCAGGCAGATCTCTGTGAGTTCAAGGCCAGCCTGGTCTACAGAACGAGTTCCAGGACAGCCAAGGCTGTTACACAGAGAAATGCTGTCTCACAAAACAAAACAAAACAAAAAAGAAACTGGAAAGAAAGAACAGAAAAAGATTTAATATAATAATGGCTGAGAATTTAATAGCATTTACAAATATTTGTTTTTATTTTATGTGTGTATGTATTTGCCTTCAGGTATGTATGAATATATACACAGCACATGTGTGCTTGGTTTCAACAGAGGCCAAAGGAGGAATCAGATCTCCTGGAACAAGAGTTATGGAAGCCAGAGTTGTAAAAACAAGAGTTGTAAGGAAAACAGGAGTTGTGAGCTGCCATGTGGTTACTGGGTCCATACCTGGGTCCTCTGCAAGAGCAGCCAGTGCTCCTAAGTATGGAGCCATCTCTCCAGCCCTGAATTCCCCAGTATTAATAACACAGAACCACAGATTCAGGAAGATTAGAAAACACTAAGAAGGATAAACGCCAAAAAAAAAAATCAGTATGTGGATATCATAATCAATAATATCAAATGTCATATTCATTCTAGAAATTTTTTAAATAAACCACAGAGGGAAAGCATCTTCGCTGCAGAGGAGAAAGAGGAAAGATGACATTAGGCTTCTCATTGGAACCCTTGCAAATGAGAGTAAAATAAATTATTTAAAGTGTTATGGTAGGCACACAACTAGAATTCTGAATCCAACCAAATTACTCTTTGAATGTGAAGGAGAAATAAAGATTTTTCTCAAACAAAGTTTATGGCTAGTAGAATTATCTAGAAAGAATGATAGACCAAAGTACGGATACCGCCAAAGTCCAATTTGGTGAACCGATGAGTTTTATTAGGGTTACCTACAGGAGTATGGGTGAGAGGTTACTTACAGGAGCAGAAATGACTCAAAGACAGCTACATCACCAAAGCCCACCCCAGCATGAGTGACAGCTCACTAAAGCTGGGAACCTGGAGCACACTGCACAGCTTGCAGGCAGCTCAACAGGTTGGAGAGTGTCCTTTCCAGTTGCCTCTGTTGGTCTAAACCTCTTTCAAGCAGCTGGTCTGGTTTCTGCTTCTTCTAGGCAGCTGGTCTGGTCACAGATTCTTCTTTGCAATTCTCTGAGTGTCTTCTCTGCAGCTCAGCTTCCTACTTCCTGCTTTTATTGCTTACTCTGGCAGGAAGAGGGCCTAATGAATCTGATCAGTTTCAGGGACTTCCTGAAGCTGTTTTGAGTTGTTTACCTTCCTGTTTAAAGAGCTTCCCTGCAGGATGGAATGTTTCAATCCTGGGGAAAATTGTTATACAACACCTGGTTTGGGGGATTTTTTTTATAGTTTTTATTTTATTATTATTTTCTTCACACCTTTATTTTATTTTTATTTTATTTTATTATTTTATTTTATCTTATTTTATTATTTTATTTTATTTTATTTTTATTTTATTTTCCGGAGCTGAGGACTGAACCCAGGGCCTTGCGCTTGCTAGGCAAGTGTTCTACCACTGAGTTAAATCCCCAACCCCGATTTTTTTTTATTATGTATACAGTGTTCTGTCTGCATGTATGCCTGTAAACCAGAAGGGGCAACAGATCTCATTACGGATGGTTGTGAGCCACCATGTGGTTGCTGGGAATTGAACTCAGGACCTGTGGAAGAGCAGCCAGTTCTCTTAACCGCTGAACCATCTTTCCAGCCCCCGATTTTTTTTTAATATATAGGTTTTTAAAAATTGTACTAATTAAATTTAGTTATTTATTTAACATCCTGACTGCAGTTTCCTCTCCCTCCTCTCCTCCCATTCCCTCCCCTGTGCCCCCCCCACAATATGTGGTATTTTTATTTATTCTTTGAGAAGTTCATATAATGTTCTTTGATCATAATCACCCCTACTCCTCCCTCTAACTCCTCCCAGATACACAACTCCACCTTGACACCCCCTCCCAACTTTCTGACCCCTTTTTTTCTTTTTTAAAAATAACCCATCAAGCCCAATTTGTGCTGATTATAAAACCCTGGGTGTGGGGCCATTCACTGGAGCATGGTTGACCTACCAGGAGTCACACCCTTTTTAAAAACCTGTCTCTTCCTCCCCAAGAAGCCATCAACCAACAATAGCTCCTCAACTGAGGTTGGGCTCATGAGTTCCTCCCTAAGGGATTATTCTTTTTAAGTATAATTGACATGCTAAGAAAGGAGAGAAAATGGAATCATATAAAATGCTCAATTAACATCAGAAAGGGTAGAAGAGTTGAAGACAGCAAGAAACAAGGTCAAAGAACAGAAAGGAATAACAAACAGCAGAGACAGAAATACAGCCATATTGATAGTCACTTGAAGCATCAGTGGTCCAAAAACACCAATCAAAAGACAGAGGAATTGAGCATGTAGCTCAGTGACAGAACATGGGCTTAAAATGTGTGGTGCCCTGTGCTGCATCTCCAGCACAAAAAAAGAGAGAGCAAGCAAGCTAGGTGATGGGGTGGAAGCTGGGACAGGAACAGGGATAAAGCAGGAGAAGAGAGGAAGGGAGCTAGCCAGGAAATATCCAACTATTTGTGGTCTAAGAAACCCACTTTAAGTATTAAAGACATTGAAAGATTAGAAGGATGACCTTGCCTTTAATCTCAGCACTCGGGAGGCAGAGGCAGGCGGATCTCTGTGAGTTCAAGGCCAGCCTGGTCTCCAAAGCGAGTTCCAGGATAGCCAGGGCTACACAGAGAAACCCTGTCTCGAAAACCAAACAAAGCAAACAAAGAACAACAACAAAAGTAGAAGGATGACATTTTTGTCTTCCTAACATTAATCAAAAGAAACCAGAAGCATTTATTTCAGACTTGCCTCTACTGGATGTGCCTCCTCATGGGAGGCCTTGCCTTCTTGTGGGGGAGTGGGGGTGGCTTGGGAGGGGGAGACTGGGAGGGTGGTGAGAGGAAGGAAGAGGGGGATCTTTGACTGGTGTGTAAAATGAATGGAAAATTTTTCTTAATTAAAAAAAAGAAAAGAAAAAATGCTTCAGTGAACTGAGCTATAGCTCCGTTAGTTGGTAGAGTGTTTACCTAAAACACACAAAGCCCCAGGTTCCATCCTGAGCATTCACATAAAACTGAGCAAGGCAGAGGCCTACATCTAACCCCAGCATTGAGGAAGCGGGAGGATCAGAAGTTCCAAGTTGGGCTACATGAGACTCTGTCTAAAATAAAACAAACAAAAAAGATGGTCACTCTTTTTTTGATGTATAAAATATATGCAGTAAAGTGTAGAGGTCCATAACTACATATTTTTTGTATGCATGTATCAGTTTTCATTTTTTAACACCAATGGTTATCAAATAATTCACTGTTTATCATGTACTAACTACAGCTCTTAGCACCCATATTAGTTCTTGGGATCAACCTTAAATTAGGTACTGTTGTAATTACATTTTAGATAAGATAGGGTAAGCTTTGGTCAGATTTCTATGATTTTTCATGACTATGTAACCTTTGTGTAGAAGAAGAGAGGGGTTACACATGTATGTGATGGATGTACATGTGTGTCGTGCACATTTATTTTCACATGGAAGTCAGAGGGCAACCTCGAGTATGCTCCTCACGAGCTGTTCATTTTTTTCATTAAGTTTTTAACTTTCAATTTTTATTTATGTGTATGTGTATGTCTATTCCGTGGGGGTGGGGGTGCTGTTGGAGGCCAGAAGGGTGTGTCAGAGACCTGGAGTTGGAGTTACAGGTGGTTGTGAGCTGCCTGGTATGGGTGTTGGGAATTGAACTTGGGTCTTCTGGAAGAGCAACTAGTGTTCATTATTACTGAGCCATCTCTCCAGGTCCCTCCTTTTTTTTTTGAGACAGGGTCTCTCACTGACCTGGAACTTGACAAGTAGGCTACAGAGGCTGGCCAGTGAGCCCCAGGGATTCATCTATGTCCATCCCCCCATTGCTAGGATTACAGCATACACTACTGCAGCTGGCTTTTTTCATGTGGGCTCTAGGTATTGAACTCAAATCTTGAGCTACTGAGCTATCTCCACAACCTCTGCTTTTCACCTTTCTATATTATAACTACATCTAAACATAGTCATAGCAAGGACTAGCATGGTACCTGATGTCCAGTAGCTAGTGCTCCATATTATCGGCCTTTTACTGCTATTACTCCCATATTTCATTGAACCCAGGGTCCCATCCATTATAAGGTACATCATTAGATCACATGCCACTGGCAAGGAAAGAAGATGCTGCCAATCACAATAACTGAAGATTCTACTGAGTGCTGGAAGATGTATGCCAGTCTCAAAGGCCTGAGAAAATGTGCTTTGTAGAATGAATAAAATTCAGTGTTAGGAATAAAAGTTCCTGTTTAGAGTCCAATGGCTTTAACAACTATCCTATCCCAAGGGTCCTTACTCTTACATATTCAGTTTTGAGTGTGCCTTTGAATGGTAGACTTGCTTATTTAACTGCCTTTATTTAATGTGCATATCTATAGCTATCTCAAAAACTGCATGCCAAAAAGTGAGTTTTCATTATCTACCATCTTGTTATATGGTAACTCTATTCTTCCCAATTATTCAGGCCAGATACCTTGGAGTCAATAGATTCTGATGCATCTACTTTCAACATAATCTCCTAGTCTGGGCATCTCTCACCGTCCTCACTGCCAATACACCAGCGTGCCTGTAGCAGAGACACTAGCTACTCACCTCGCCCATGCCTGCCTGTTCCTCCTGGGCACACATTTCCCAGCCTCCCTTACAGGGAGATGTAGCCATATGATGAAATTATGGTTTTGTTTTGGTGTGTGTGTAGCCATATGATGAAATTATAGTTTTGTTTTGATGTGTGTGTGTGTGTGTGTGTGTGTGTGTGTGTGTGTGTGTGTGTGTATTGAAACAGGGGTATCATGTTTTGTTTTGGGGTGTGTGTATGTGTGTGTTGAGACAGGGGGTCTCATGTAGCCAAGGCTGGCTGGCTTGGAATTTGATATATACCTGAAGATACCTGTGAATGTCCGATCCTCCTGCCTTCACCTTCAAAGCACTGAAAAGTGTGTACCACCCACACTCCAATATAAGCACTGCAGGATAGAACCCAGAACTTTAAGCATGCTAGGCAAGCACTCTACCAACCAAGCCATGTCCCCAGCCCATATGAGATGACCAGTGGTAGAATAAGAGAAGAAATGTCATGACCCTGCCCCTATAAAACTCCAATACTCTTTAGCAGCTTTTGTCCCCTTCCAGCTTATTGTAATGGCCACGACTCTGCACCCTCCCCTCAATGATGACTTTGGTTGTTGTGTGTTGAAAGCAGCAAAGCCCCTGTCAGCCAGGGTTTCTGACTGTTTAGAGGAGAGTTGCCCTTTGACCTGTTCACCTACCCAGTACCATAAGATGAGCAATTGCAGTTTGGAGGCTTCTGAGCAGTGGGCAGGGAGGGAACTGATATTAGAGGTCAGAAAGATGGAGAGCCATGTTAAAAAAGCAGCAAAATTCTTGATTAAAATGTCACCTGTGATAAATTGGAAGCCATACAAAATGCCTCCTGCACCAATAACTTCATGGCAAGGGGACAGGAGGCAATGTGAGGTGTGCATTGGTGGTTATTTGCTGTGTCTAGCAAAGGAGGGCGAGAGGGAGCAAGGTGGGGGCAAGCCCAGGCAGGAGCTGGCCGGCTGAAAAGCAGAAAGGAAAAGGAGTCAGAAGGCAGGGTTGGGAAATGTGGGGACTAGGTTTAAAAAGTGGCCTGGCCCTTCATCCAAAATTCTGAAAGAAGGCCAAGAAGAGCTCCATGGAACCAAGTATAGGGGAATGACCCCGCTGTGACATGCTGGTGACTTTGCACATCTTCATCTAGGCCACATGAACAAGGCTGAACTGCAGTCTGAAGGGAGTCTTGGCGGAGTGCCCTGTGATTGCTCCTGGAACAGGCAAAGATAAGGACAGGAGCTGCTGCAAGGGAGTTTCTTGGCCCTATCTTGTGGGAGGCTGCCACGAGGTCATTTCTCACCCATCTCCTGGGTGAAGGAGGACAGCTCTTTCTATCCTCCCTGCTACCCAGCTCGAGGGCAACTGCAGGTTTCTGTGACAAGCTAGGACACTGCTATTCTGCACTGAGATCTGGCTTGTATTCAACTGTAGGTTGAATAACCTACCTACCACTCAGGTGGTTTGTCCTTCGGCTCCTTAGGTGCCATCCTGTGGAACTCAAATGTAGAGCATTGACACCATGGTGACCTTACTTTCACAGCTCTTTATGTAATATCATTCCTATCCATTTGCCCTTGTTATGTGGTACCAGCCAAGCCAGCAGAAGGGTAGCAAGCCAGGCTAAAAACTGGCGGGATCAGCCCTGGTACAATCACTGGGGCCCCACTGGTAAACCAAGGATTCTGTCCTGAAGCAAAAGTCAGATTATAGAGGTGGTACCCTTCCCACCAAAGCCTGTCTTCTGAAATGGCACCAGGGTATCAGCATTAACTTGTAAGGGAGAGAATCCTGGGAGCAAGTAAGTAAATCCTCACAGAAAGCTGACTTCCCCACCATGTCTAGACAAGAAGTTTGGGTATGCTTACAGCATATGGAACTGTGTAGAGGCAAACAGATCGTGTATAGAAAAAAACAACAACATTTGGTATGTAACAGCACATGGACTTCGCTAGAAAAAAGATGAGTATGCATAGGGAAGAACTTTGGGTATGATTACAGCTCATAGAAGAGTCTAGAAGAAAACAGATTTGACACTTCATGTGGTTGTGAAGGAAATAAGTTACCAAAGAAACCAAGGGCTGTGAAGTTTAAAACAATGCTTAAAGCCAGGTCTGTTGGGAGGCTGAGGCAGGAGGATCACAAGCCTGCCTGGGCTACAGAGTGAATTTAAGGACAGCCTGGGCAACCTAGTAAAACCCTATCTCCAAATCAAAAGGAAAAAGAGGGCAAGGGGTATATCTCACTGGCACAGTGCCCTACTGATGATGATGATGATGATGATGATGATGATGATGATGAACAGCTGTCTCCCCACTAAAGCGCTAAAAGCTGTGTCAGCTAAAGATGCCCAGAGCAGTGCCAGATGGGAAATGTAAGCTAAGGCAGCCATAGACGCTCCATGGATAAGAAGGAACTTGGCAGTCTCTTGATATACTTGAAAACTGGAACTGTATTTTAAGAGAACATACTTGGTTTTTGTTTGCTTTTGTGTTTTTTTTTGGGGGGGGGGGTTGAGACAGGGTTTCTCTGTGTAGCTTTGGAGCCTTTCCTGGATCTCACTCTTAGGTCAGGCTGGCCTCGAACTCACAGAGATCCGCCTGGCTCTCCCTCCTGAGTGCTGGGATTAAATGCATGTGCCACCACTGCCTGGTCTAGTTTTGTGGTTTTTAAAGACAGGGTTTCTCTGTGTAGCCCTGGCTGTCCTGGAACTGGTTCTGTGGACCAGGCTGGCCTCGAACTCAGAGATCTCCTGCCTCTGCCTCCTGAGTGCAGGGATTAAAGGTGCTGGCCACCACCGTCTAGAAAGAGAACATATTTGTTAACATCTAACGCAATTTTTAAAATATGCATTCTTTCTGACCCAGCATTTCTACTACTCTGAATCTACCCCAGAGAAACAGGGGCACTAGTATTAATCATAGAGCTTTTGTAATGGTGAGAACAGAGCAGCAAGTGAAATAAAGCATGCTATAGGCATGCTGAGGATATTGTGCAGGGGTTCAAAAGAAATGAACTGTGTAGAGCAACTTCCAAGACAAAGTATTTACTGAATTTGGCAAATTGCAAAAAAATGATTATACCATGAACTGAAATTTAAAAACCCACAAAATGCCATGTATTTCAAAATAACACATATTTATACATTAAAAAGTATACATAAATGCTAACTACTACAGTAGTTGCTTCATGAGAGGAATGAATATCGTGAGGGTGGATGGAGAGGCCTGCAGTCTTATCTGTAATAACAAACTGTCTTTCAAAGACAATGAAGGCTTGTGCACAAAGAAATCAACTGTTTTATAAAGGCTATTTGGCTATGCTCTAGACACTGTCCCCCTCTCCCTTATCAATTTCACATATACTGGACCAACGTGCATCTGCTAGCAGGAATTCTAAGGGGTTAATACAACTCACCAGTGACTAACGGGAAGTTGTGTCTGTGAGTCAAAAGCTAGTCAAGGACAGGAGGCCATAGTAATAACTTGAAGTAATTAGCCAAGGGTGTAAAACGAGCATTCTATGGTATTAGGGAGGCAATGCCTACAAGAAGCAGTGACTGTCTCAGAAAGGGGGTTCACGAAAAGGATGAAAATAACAGACCATAGGAACGGGGAGGAGGGAGGGGCTGCACAGGGTTGGGCCCCAGGCTCCACGAAGAGATGCTGCTCACCTCATGCTGATAATTCTGTCTGGTTAACTGCAAACGACTCAGCTGGAGACCCAGGAAAGGCACAGCTGGTGCTTCAACCAAGGCGAAGTGTCTCTGGGGGAAGCTGAGAGGCACAGGAAGCTGACAGGAAGGAAGAAGAGAAAGCATTTGAGTTCCTTCACCCTCCTCCAGACGACTGTCGGTCTCCTTCTATGCCCCTCGTAGCCAGAGCTAAGCGGGAAGCCACCAGCAAAGCAGATATGTGGCTTACAGTGTTTCTAGTCAAAGCCTAGACTTTAAGGGCTGGGACACATGATGGCTGTGTCGCATGTGTGCCTAGCCAGTGAAAGGTCCTGGGTTCCATCTCTCTTTCCCCAAAAGTGGGCATGGTGACACAGGCCTGTAATTTTTAGAAATGAGGTGAAATTACTAAGGTATACTTTATCTGAAAGTAGAAAGGAGACTATTTTCAGGAAGAAGGGGACCAACAAGAGGGACTAAGAACGACAGGAGAGAGCCTTGGGCTGGTGAGTTTCAGTACAATGCTGTGTGTGTGTGTGTGTGTGTGTGTGTGTGTGTGTGTGTGTGTGTGTGTGTGTGTGTCTGTCCAAATGAAGCCCATTACTTTGTATGGTAATAACAAAGAAAACCCAGGTCGCTTTACTTACAATAAAACACATAAATACTAAGCAAATGACTGGATGAATGTTTATGTATTGGACAGGCATAGACTGCCCACACTGATGACAGAAACATGTACATATCCCAAATTATTCCTTCACTAAATGGCTATATCCCAACCCTGATACTCTTTCTAAGTGTGAATTCTTTTAAAATAAAACTATCATTCTGGATGCTCCTAGAGTTTATAAAAGAAAGGCAAGATGTAGTCTTCTTCCCTTCGTCTGCCAATCATAATTACTAGCTTGGCATCCTAGCAATTTCCAAGACATTTAGATAGCTAGTTAGTTAGTTAGCATCATTTTTTTTTAAAAAGATGTATAAATACGTAGAGCGTCTCACAGTCACAAGCTTTGTTTTAGGGGGAGGGGTACTAGAGTTTGAACCTAGGGCCTTGGACATGTTAGGCAAGCACACTCTTTCCACTGAACCACACTAACAACCATTACGCTTTCTGAAGTTCAGACTGTTCTCTGCTGGGCTGCTAAGAGCTCCGTAGAAAGTGTAGAGTTTTAATTTCATCCTTAATTTCTAGTCAGAGGCTCTTCCAGGTTCATCTTGTATCTAGTCAGCCTCAGGACTGGAAGTAGCCATTCTCTAAGGAGCTCTGAACGTTGGTTTGTTTTAAATGATATTTAATCACCCCAATCTGCATGCAGTCTTGACATTTTGTTATAATTTCTTTTTTGTTTCTTCATTGAACAGAACTAAGAAAGCTGTGCTTTTTAGAAAAAGAAATTATGACTAAATACTGCTATTTCCAATCTAAGAAGTAAAACGGTTTCCAGTTATTTTTCTTGATTTACGTCTTTCTTCTCAAGTGTAAAATCTTAGTTCTTAATGATGCTAATATAATAACCTATCTGATATTCCACTACACAGATATAGTTCCAAGATATTAACATCAATGTTATTAGTGACAAATAATTCACTGAGTGCCATTTAAGGTTTATCTAGTTGTTTTTGTCCTTGGGACCCAGCCACTGCGGATAGGTAAAAATACTCTGTCTGTAAGTCCCTTGAAATAATTACTGTGTACTTTAGCCACCAGCTTTTATAGTTGGGCTCCTTTTTTTTCCAGTTCATCTTTAATTTTTAAAGACTATCTTTTTTTTGCTTGTATTCAGTTTTTAAATTATTAAAAACCAATTTTACAGTTCTCGCATTAGTGATGAACTACTGCTTAACAGCTTATATAAAAAACGGGCGGCGTAAATAACAAACATGTAGTCTCGCACAGTTTTCGGTGGTCAGAAACCCGGGCAGCTTAGTTTAGTAGCTCTGGTTCAGAGAGGCTCAAGGCAGACTCTTTACCCAATCACAAGCTTGTTCCGAGCTGGAGGCGTGGCTTCCAAGATGGCCCCTCACAAGGCTCTCATTGGGCCTCAGATTCTCCTCACGTGGAACCACTTGGCAGGGCAAAGAATTTCCCAAAGAACAAGTGATCCAGGAGAGAGAAAAGAGCACAAAGGAAGCCACGTTGTGTCTAAAAACCTAACTGTGGAAAGGGTCACACAGCCCAACCATGCCACCCTGTTGGTGGGCCATCACAAAGGTGTTGAATATTGAGAGATGGCTATCATTGGAGGCTATGTTACACCAAACTAAGAAACAAACAACAGAGAGTATGAAACAAAATACACGCAGAGAAATCCAGCTCCCGCTTTTATACATCCAGCATTTCCTCCCTCCACCTTTAGGAAGCCACTTTTATTAATTCTTGCTTTATCTTCCCAGTATTTTGTTTTGAAAAATATCAGAAAATAGGCACAGACTTACAGCCCCCAAAGATGATTTGCTACACCGCACTCTAGCACCTTGCTTTTTCTCAGCACCGCACATTTAACCGCAGCATACAGACATCATCAGGCCACTGTGGAGCGTCATTCAACTCTTCTATGTAACTATACTGTCCTTTAGTCACTAAAGTTTAATGTTGCAACGCCTCCATCATTTCTCAATTATTCTTCGCCTTTAAGATGTCTAATTGCTTATAATTTTATCATTATAAATAATGCTAAAGTAAATATCCTTGTGCATGAAGATTTTCTGGATATAAGATTATCTTAGACAACTTGACTTAAAGGTACAGATTCATTAAGTCCTATTGATGCATTGCCAAATTGCTCCACACTAAACATTATTTACATTACTTACACCTCCATGATGTTTCCACATACAACAGACACAGTGTTCGTTTTGTCTGCATTCTTTTTGGTTGGTTGTTTGGTCGTTTGTTTTTTCTTTGGTTGGTTCTTTGGTTTTCAAGACAAACTTTTTCTGTGTAGTTTTGGCTATCCTGGAACTTGCTCTGTTGAGGAAGGTGGCCCCTAACTCAAAAGAATCACCTGCCTCTGCTGAAACTAAAGACGTGTACCACCATGCTTGGCTCTTGTATGCATTCTTTTTTGTTTGTGGTTTTTGGTTTTTTGAGACAAGGTTTCTCTGTGTAGTTCTGGCTGTCCTGGAACCAGCTCTGTAGAGCAGGCTGGTCTTGTCTGCATTCTTATCTGCATTGGGTTAATCTTTACTATTTTGACAGAGATAGCTAAGTATATTCCTGTATGAGTCATACATTTCCACACCATGTTTTAGTACTCAGTTTACCTTATCACTGCACATTTCAATGATAATTCATTCTTTTTCAAATTCACACACACAGAGCAAATATCATTTAATTTATTTTTCTATATAGTTAATCTAAAGTGCATGTAGACTCTAAGAATATTTTTCTGAGACAGTAAATATTTAGTATTTGTATGCAAGACTATAATGTGTGCAAAAACTGTGAAGCACAACAATGATTATGCAAGTAATATGAAATCTGATACAAATTATTTCTCTAATTTTTTTTTGTTTTGGTTTTTCAAGACAGGGTTTCTCTGTGTAGCTTTGCGCCTTTCCTGGAACTCACTTGGTAGTCCAGGCTGGCCTCGAACTCACAGAGATCCACCTGCCTCTGCCTCCCGAGTGCTGGGATTAAAGGCGTGAGCCACCACCGCCCGGCTATTTCTATAATTTTAATATGATCTATTTATATGCTTAGAGATAGGAAAATATCTGAAGTATTTTGTTAGATTTATAGCATCATGGTTTATTTTTACTATAATAATGGCTATTAATACCTTCTTAGTAAGAAAATTCAAACGGGGGGGTTAAAGACCTATTATTCATAAACTTTACATTCAATAAATTATTTTTGAAACAGCACTGTCATGTTCCCCATCGGGATAGTGATGGCTGGCTGTTTCTAAGTTCATGTGTCCCCATTCTTCACTGGAGGAGCAGAATAACTTCTCCTTTTACTTTTCAGAGTGATGTTTCCAACATATTCTGGCATACATTAGCTAGCTATTCAGAGTATAATTTATAGGTCAGAAAATAACTGCTCATGTTGTAAAACACTTTTGCACAGATGTGCTGCTGCCACCATTAATCCTGAGAATATCTATTTAGGTCTTAGTATTTAGGCACAGAGCTATTTTTTCTGAATATCAGAGCCCTGTGGGGATGAGGGTTTGTAGCAGTAAGATCACTGACCAATCATCAATCTCATTGTTATCCATAAGCAAGTATAACAAACTGGGTCGAAATGCCCTGAAATTCCTTGGGCCAGTGGTTAAAAAGAAGCACTGTTAATTAGTATGTTTCATGTCTTGACCAACAAAACCAGGCAGGTCCGCGAAATTAACCCTTGTAACACAAAGAACACAATACAGATGGCATCTCAAAGCTTTCCAGTGCTAACACATTTCAAAACACATTGTTTTGGACAGATTACAATGCAAACAAAACAATCAAACAAAACCAAGCACATACAACCAATAACCAAAATGAGAGCGAAGGCAGGTACTTAAAAAAAGAATATACAGTTAATGCAAATGTCAAAATCCAGTGTCTGAGAGGAGGCAGGAAAAGATTGGCTCTTCATCTACTGCTCAAGGAAAGCATACATATAGAGGGTTTTCCCATGGCACTTATTAGTATTCTGCATCAAAATTCTTTTGAAAGTGCACTTCCCAATGTTATAGTTAGCATTTCATCCGTGTTCTGGTTATTTTTCCTCAGCTCGATACAAACTGAATGACTTGGTAAGAGAAAACCTCAACTGAGGAATCACCTCCATCAGATTGGCCTGGTAGTCAAGTCTGTGGGGGCATTTTCTTGATTAATGATTGAGGTGGGATAGCCGATCCCACCATTAACGCATCACCCATGGGCAAGTAGTCCTAGGTGGTATTAAAAAAGCAGGCTGAGCAAGCCACAGGGAGCAAAGCAGTGAGCAGTGTTCCTCCATGGCCTCTGCTTCAGTTCCTGCCTCCAGGTTCCTGTCTGATTCTCTCATTGACTCCAACCTGCAATCTAAAATCAACCCTCCCTGAGTAAGTTCCAGGACAGCCAGGGCTACACAAAGAAACCCTGTCGTGAAAAACCAATAAAATAAAATAAACCGTTCGTATCCAAGTTGGTTATGGTCATAGTGTTTGTCATAGCAACAGAAAGCTAACTAGGATAATCCTGAAGAAATAATGGGAGATATGGGCAGGGAAAAATTACTAGGCTGTTAATTTCAACAGAGCAGACCATAACATAATGTTATAGACACCCAAAGGCCAGCCAATATGAAAACTGTTTCATTAAAGCGGATGTAATTATTCAAAGTATTTGTATAGGAGTCCATTTTGTGGCAGATACTGTCAGAAATCCTTTATGTTCTTCTACACTCAAGTATTATTTTGAGCAGCAGTGTTGTCTGCTCAAGGCACAAAATCAGGACAACCCTGACCCCACTTTCCCAGCTCCCCCTGCACCTAACATTTTAGTTAAGGTCAACGAAATGTGAGAGCCTACTAGGCACCTCTCCAAAAGTTTTTGCTTTCCTTATGAAAGGGACGGATACTTTTCTGCCAACAATCACCTATTACAGACCTGATAAGTGAGTGGTGAGTGTTTTCTGCAGTTTGGAGGAAACAGTGTCCTTAATGGTGGTGCGCTGTGAAACGCCGTTTATAGTCCCCTCTTTTAAGGCTCCTAGCTACCCTAGCTATCAGGAGGGTTACCAGCCTACTACAGCCCTAATCCGCCGATTGCTGGCTCTGGGAATGATACTCACAAGAAGGCAGTTGCCCTGCCAAGTGGCACCCCCAGCTCTTGCCCAGGGGCAGCCCGCATCAAACAAATGCCTCAGCTTTCTTTCTTCGAATTGTGACAATGATGAAGGGAATTCTAAACCGCCAAGCTCCAGCCGTTGTGACGACTGCAGCACCGCCTAATGTCCTCTCCAGTCTAATCCTATTTCATTCCCTTCCCCCACGCCGCGCGTTGGTCTCGTAAGCACTCCGGGAGAAGCTTCCTGCACACAAATCTCTTGTCTCCAGAGTCTGTTTCCCGGGAAACCCCACCCACAACACTAGCGATACATTTATTTAAATGAAAAGATGTTCAAAATATATTGCTACATACCAACAGGTTATAAGGCAATATGCATGATGTCATTCTGTTTTTGTCTTATACACTCTTTTCTCTATTTGCACAGAAAAGACATCTGGGAAACATTTTAAGAGATCACCTAAGAATGTCTTTTTGACTGTGTGATATGGGATTTCGTTTCTGGTTTTGGTTTTTGGTTTTGGCTTTTGTTTTTTTCTTGAGACAGGGTCTCATGCAGCCCAAGCCAACCTCAAACTCTCTAAGTAGCTGCAAGTGACCTTGAACCCCTGCCTCCACCTCCCAAGTGCTAAGATTATAACTATGCTTCACTATGCCTGGCAGTTAGGGAATAATTTCTTAAATAAGACTTAAAAAGTGGAAGCCATACAGAAAGGCTTATACATTTACACATTTAAGTTTAAAAATTATGTTAACCACAGAATGCTTTAAAAATCAAAACCTTCAGCTGGGTGTGGTGGCACATACCCCCAGGAAGCAAGAGGCAGGGGGGATTCAGGATAGCTAGGGCTACGGAGTGAAACCCTGTATCAGGAAAAAAAAAAAAAAGCAAAACCAAGTCACCCTCTGAAAGCAATGTTTTGTCTTTTTAGTTGTGAGCCTAGCCCCTAGTTTTGTGTCTTCAACAGAACTGACAAAAGATTGATTCTAGAGTATTTAAAGAATGAATTAGCAAAAAAAAAAAAAATCAAGTTCAGAAGAGAAGGCATAGAATTTTTACAATGAAAAAAGCGCTGAGCGGTGGTGGCGCACACCTTTAATCCCAGCACTCGGGAGGCAGAAGCAGGCGGATCTCTGAGAGTTCAAGGCCAGCCTGGGCTACAGAGTGAGTTCCAGGAAAGGCGCAAAGCTACACAGAGAAACCCTGTCTCAAAAAACCTAAAAAAAAAAAGAAAAAAGAAAAAAAGAAAAAGAAGAAAAAAGCAATTTACAAAAGAAAAAAATCATATTGCTAATAAAATATTTAAAGACTCTCAGCCTCACCAGAAAAATTCAAAACATGTTTCAAACATCAGATGGATTAAAAAATATATAAAAATATTGATAACACCCAGAGTTATGAAGAGTATAGAGAATAAAGTATTAATCTACAACATTTAAAAATTTTTTTTAATTAGATAATTAGACTCAGCTTGTCTGGAGAGTGATTTTAAATTATTTATTTATTTATAAAGTTTTATCTATTTGGTGTGTGTGTGTAACATGTGTGCATGTGCAAGCATGGTATGAAGGTATATAGAGGTTACAAAACAACTTGTAGGAGTCAGTTCTTTCCTTTCTACCATGTGATGTGGGTTTCAGGATCCAACTTGGCAGCGATCTCCTTAACCCACTGAACCATCTCCCTGGCTGAGAAGAAGTGTTAATGGCAAGAACATTTGAACAACGAAATTTCTATTGGAAAATGAAGGAACTGTAGCATGTTCTATGGGGTATTATGCATCAGTTAACAACAAAAATGTACACGTGTTGTCATGAATGGACTGGCAAAACTGACCCAAAAAAATGTCAAGAGAATAAAACAAAGTTACTCAGCGTGTGCATAGTATAATCCCATTTATTCCTCCTTTCTTTTGGAGGTTCTGGAGATTGTACCTAGGGCCTCATCTAAGCTAGGCAAGCAGTCTACTACCTCCATTTATACTTTCAAGTGATCACTATACACTTCCATATATATATAAACATATATATATATAAACATACAAATCCAAGAGAAAATTTTATTGAATGATAATCTGCCAATCTATAGATAGCAATGGTTTCTGAAAGGGATGTTCGAGGGGTCTTGGGGTGAGAGGGGGTCATCTAAGGGATCTTCTGAGTTTCTTACTCTTATCAGTTCAACACCCCACCCCACCCCACCCCCCCACCCCCCGCCCCGTGCAGTAGTATCCTGTTGTATTGCTACTCCACAAATATACCTCTGTTCTTTTTCAAAAGATTTTTTTTGCACATTCTAGGTCCTTTAAATTTCCATGTAGTAGCCGGGCGGTGGTGGCGCACGCCTTTAATCCCAGCACTCGGGAGGCAGAGCCAGGCGGATCTCTGTGAGTTCGAGGCCAGCCTGGGCTACCAAGTGAGTTCCAGGAAAAGGCGCAAAGCTACACAGAGAAACCCTGTCTCGAAAAACCAAAAAAAAAAAAAAAAAAAAAAATTTCCATGTAAACTTTAGAACTAGATTTTTTTTTTTTTTTTTGGTTTTTCGAGACAGGGTTTCTCTGTGTAGCTTTGCGCCTTTCCTGGATCTCGCTCTGTAGACCAGGCTGGCCTCGAACTCACAGAGATCCGCCTGGCTCTGCCTCCCGAGTGCTGGGATTAAAGGCGTGCGCCACCACCGCCCGGCTTTAGAACTAGATTTTTAATATTTACCAAAACAGCTGCTGATATCTGGGTATGTATTATCTTGAATCTAGAAATCAGTTTGGGGGAATTGACATATTAACATTGTTGGGGCTTTCAATTTGTGGATATGGACTATCTTGTTATCTACTTCATTTTTCTTTGGTGTCTCTCAAAAGTGTTTTGTCTTGGGCTTAAGAGATGTCTCAGCAGTTAAGAGCACTAATTGCTCTTCCATAGGACCTGGGTTTAATTCCCAGCATCCACATGGCAGCTCATATCTGTAACTCCAAGATTTGACACCCTCACACACACATATGTGCAAGCAAAATACCAATGCACATAAAATAAAAGTAAGTAAGTAAATAAATAAATACATAGGAGTTTTAAAAGGCAAGAATATTAAAACAAGCTAAGTGGTGGTGTTTCATGCCTTTAATCCCAGAACTCTGGAAGGCAGAGGCAGGCGGGTGGATCTCTGAGTTTGAAGTCAGCCTGGTCTACACAATGAGTTTCAGGACAGCCGGGGCTACACAGAGAAACCCTGTCTTGAAAACAAACAAACAAACAAACAAACAAAATATTTAAAAAGTTTTGTCAAATAGAGATTTACACATGTTAAATTTCTTTAGAATTTTATGGTTTTCATGATATTACACATGGAATGTCATTTTTAAATTTTTATTTTTCAGTTGTTTTTTGGTAGCTTATTAAAGTAAAACAGCTTTGAAAACATGGTCTTTGTATTCTGTGACTTGAAACATTTAGTCAGTGGATGTTGGGCATATTCCTAAAGGTTTTCTAAAGAAACAGTCATGTCACGTGCAAATAGAAACAGTTTCGTCACCTCCTTTCTGAGCTGCATGCTCTTTATTTCCTTGCATTCATCCTCAGAGTCAAATGTCTAGTACCATGTTGAGAAGAAGTAGGGAGAATGGACATTATTGCCTGACTCCTAAATAAAGGAGAAAATGGCCAATATTTCACTATTAACTCAATGCTAGCTATAAGGTTGTTTTGTTTTGTTTTTTGTTTTTGTTTTTGTAGGTATCCTTCATTCTCTTGGGAAAGAAAAAAGTAATGTACTTGAAGATACAGCCATATAAACTATCAAAATTTAAACACAAAAATAGATGGGAATTCGGGCTGGGCATATAGCTCAGCTGGCAGAGTGTTTCCTAGCATGTCCAAGGCCCTTGGCTACAAGTGAAGCACCGCATAGACCCTGTAATCTCAGCACTTAGTAGTAGAGGGAAGAAGATCAGACGTTCAAGGTCATCCACAGCTACATAGCAACTTCAAAGCCAGCCTGAGATACATGAGACTCTGGTCTCAAAAGAAAGGAAAAGAAAAAGAGAGGCCGGAGAAATGGCTTAGTGGTTAAGAGCATTGAGTGCTCTTCTAGAGGATTGATGTTCGATTTCCAGCACCCACATGGCTGCTAACAACATTCTGTAACTCCACTCCCAGGGGATCTGATACTCTCTTCAGCCTCTACCAGCAATGCATACACATGTACAGACATGCATGTAGGCAAAACACTTATACACATAAGATAAAAATAATATTTTTTTTAAAAGAAGGGAAAAGAGAAAAGGAACACTAAAAATTAAGAGTGGGCTAGGTGGTAGTGGTGGTGGTGGTGGTGGCGGCGGCGGCGGCGGCGGCGGCGGCGGCGGCACACGCCTTTACACACAGCACCCGGAAGGCAGAGGCAGGTGGATCTCTGTGAGTTTGAGGTCAGCCTGGGCTACATACCAAGTTTCAGGAAAATCAGGACTACACAAAGAAACCCTATCTCGAAAAACAAAACAAACAAACAAACAAACAAAAATTAAAAGAATGGGGGCTGGAGAGATGGCTCAGCTTTTAAGAGTACTGGCTGCTCTTGCAAAGGAGCCGGGTTTGGTTCCCAGTTCCACTTTCAGGGACTCCAATGACCTTGTCTGGCCTCCTCTGGCACCAGGCACTCATGTAGTGCACATAACATATATGTAGGCAAACACTCATCTACATGAAATAAAAATAAAGAAATCTTTAAAAAGATTCCAGAGCATTGGTGAGATGTTCGACAACTTCAAGTGGTTGCATTGGTGTAACTTAGGTTTTTGATGATATTATCCATGAAATGTTATTTAAATATTTTAATTGTTTTCTGGTAGTGCATCAAAGTAAAATTGAGTTTCCCTCATAAAAGGGAAGAATAGAAAAAAATTTTTGAAGAAATCATGCCAAAGCATTTTAAATTTGATGCAAATTATAAATATAGAAATTCAACAACTTCCAAACACAAGCAACATGAAGAAAATTAGAATTTTATATCTGTGAAAATATCTTTCATAATGTCAGGCAAGATGAACACATTCTTCAGCATCTGAAATTGCTGGAAAAATTCATCACCAGAGTATTTACAGTTCAAGAAATGTTCATGTTTCCTTCAGGCAGAAAGAAATTTATACCAGATGGAAGTCTGAATCTATACAAATGAATGAAGTCAAACACGGTATGTACTCACTCATAAGTGGATACTAGATATAAAGCAAAGGATAACCAGACTGCAACCCACAGCTCCAGGGAGGCTAGCTAGTAAGGAGGACCCTTGGAAGAGTACATGGATCACCCAACAATGGAGAAATGGATGAGATCTACATGAGCAAACTGGGGGTGTTGGGGGGGTTAATGGAGGGCAAGGGACGGGAGATGAGAGCTTAGGGGATCGAGAGGTTCAAGCTGGAACAGGAACAGAGTGGGAGAGCAAGGAAAGAGATACCATGATAAATGAAGACACCATGGGAATAGGAAGAAGCAGAGTGCTAGAGAGGTTCCCAGGAGTCCACAAGGATGACTCCACCATAGACTACTGGCAATAGTCAAGAGGGTGCCTGAGCTGACCCACTCTGGTGATCGGATGGCTGAATACCCTGTCATCATAGAACCCTCATCCAGGGACTGATGGAAGCAGATGCAGAGATCCACGGCCGGGTGCCAGGCCGAGCTCCAGGAGTCCAATCGATGAGAGAGAGAGGAGGGATTCTATGAGCAAGGGATATTGAGACCATGACTGGAAAAAGTACAGAGACAACTAGCCAAACTAGTGGAAACGCATGAACTGTGGACCAATAGCTGAGGCGCCCCCATGGTACTGGACTAGGCCCTCTGGATAAGCAAGACAGTTGTTGAGCTTGAACTGTTTAGGGGGCCCCCAGGCAGTGGGATCGGGACCTGTTCCTAGTGCATGAGCCGGCTTTTTGGAGCCTAGTGCCTATAGTGAGACACTTTGCACAGCCTTGGTGCAGGGAGGAGGGGCTTGGACCTGCCTCAACTGAATGTACCAGGCTCTGCTGACTCCCCATGGGAGATCTTGCCTTGAAGGAGGTGGGAATGGGGGGTAGGCTGGGGGGAAGGCTAGGGGGTGGGAGGCAAGAAGACAGGGCAATCTGTGGTTGGTATGCAAAATGAATAGAAAATCTCTTAATTAAAAAAGAAACAGAAATGCTTACAAAATTGGTAAATATAAGATCATTTATTTATTTTTGAAGTACTAAGGATGGAACCCATGGCTTTACGTATGCTAGGCAAGTGTTTTACCACTAAGCCACACCTGCGTCCCATAAGAATTTTCAAAATATCTTTTATTTGTGTAAATATCTTTAAAAAGATAGTTGGCTATCCAAACCAAAGTCATCATGGTGTATTTCAGGGTTCAAAACACATATGATGAGCTGGAGAAATGGCTTAGCAGTTAAGAGTACTTGCTGCTTTTGCAGAGGACCTAGGTACAGTTCTCAGAACCACATCAGGTGGCTCACAACCACTTGTAACTCCAGTAACTCCAGTTCCAGGGGATCCGACATCTTCTTCTGCACTCCGTGGACACTTGCAACTCAGGCACACACACACACAGAAAATAAAAATAAATTAATCTTTATTAAAAGCTAACTTCCTTTCCTTCTTTCTTGTGTGTATGTGTGTGTGTGTGTGTGTGTGTGTGTGTGTGTGTGTGTGTGTGTGTCTGTGTCTGTGTCTGTGTCTGTGTCTGTGGTTGTGTGTATTCATGTGCATGAACTACTGGACACCGAAGCCAGGTTTCAGACTTGCTAAGCAAGTGTTCTATTAGTGAGCTATGTTCCCAGCGTCACCTTTTCCTTTTGCAAAACTGAAACTTTACATCCATTAAACAACAAATCCTCATTCTTGTCTCCCCTAGTAGCCAGTAGACTGCTTTCTCTCTCTAGGAATTTGACGATACTAGTTACCTCATTTAAATGTGATCATGACATTTGTCTTTTTGTCACTGACTTATTACACTTGGCATAATGCCCTCAAGTTTCATCCATCCTTAAAAAAACAAAACAGAAATAGCATTCCATTGCATGGTCACAGCACATTTTCTTTAGATATTTATGGATTTATAAACACTTCAATTGCAGCCAAGCGGTGGTGGCACATGCCTTTAATCCCAGCACTCGGGAGGCAGAGGCAGGCAGATCTCTGTGAGTTCGAGGCCAGCCTGGGCTACAGAGTGAGTTCCAGGAAAGGTGCAAAGCTACACAGAGAAACCCTGTCTCGAAAAACCAAAAAAAAAAAAAAAAAAAAACCCAAACCAAACCAAAGCCCACTTCAATTGCTTCTACCTTTGCTTGGTATCATTACTATCATTAGGGAAATGTAAAAAGCACAAGATACTACTCTAACTTATTATAATGGCAAAAATGCAAAGGACTGTGTGAGTCTTGGCAAGGATATAGAAAAATGGGAACTCTTTGTACACTGTTGGTAAAAGTGTCAAGTTAAAGAATCATTTTGTAAAGGATTTAACAGTTGGTAAAGTGCTTGCTGTATAAGTATGAGGACCCAAGTTTGTTCCCAGGACCCATGTAAAAAACCTGGACATGAGTGGTCCATACTTTTGATGCCAGCACTCAGGGAGCAGAGGCCTACATACCGAGTTCCAGGCCATCCAGTGCTACAGAGTGAGACCTCATAAAAAACAAACAAAGCAAAACAACAAACCTGGGCAAGGTGATACATACGTGTAATCCCATTGCTGGGGAGGCAGAGATGGGAGGATCTTATGGCTTGCTGGCTACCCAGTCTAGCTGACTCGGTGAGCTCCAGGTTCAGTGACATATTATGTCTCAAAAAAGTAAGGTAGAAGCCGGGCGGTGGTGGCACACGCCTTTAATCCCAGCACTCGGGAGGTGGAGCCAAGCGGATCTTTGTGAGTTCGAGGCCATCCTGGTCTACAGAGTGAGTTCCAGGAAAGGCACCAAAACTACACAGAGAAACCCTGTCTCAAAAAACCAAAAAAAAAAAAAAAAAAAAAACACTCCATGCTAACCTCTGACCTATACACACAGAAAAAAAAAATTTAAACATGTGCTTATTTTATGATTCAATCATTTTATTCCTACTCATTTAGCCACAGCCAAAGCAAGCATATAACTACACAAAGTGTTGTATGTGAATGTTTAGAACCTGCTTTATTTAAAACAGCCCCAAATTGGGAACAACTGGAACATCCATCAACAAATGAAAGAAGGGCTGATGAGACAGCTCAGTGGATAAAGGTGCTTGCCACCAAGCTTGATGTTCTGAGTTCAATCCTCAGAACCCTCAAAGTGGAAGGAAAGAATCGGCTCAAGTAGTCTTCTGACCTCCACACACATTCTGTAGCATGTGCACTCACACACACACACACACACACGTTTGCAATAAAAAAAAAGCCGGGCGGTGGTGGTGCACGCCTTTAATTCCAGAGAGAGAGAGAGAGAGAGAGAGAGAGAGAGAGAGAGAGAGAGAGAGAGAGTGTCAGGTGAATCTCTGTGAGTTCGAGGCCAGCCTGGTCTACAAAGTGAGTTCCAGGACAGGCTCCAAAACTACACAGTGAAACCCTGTCTTGAAACCGCCCCCCAAAAAAATCCCAAAACAAAAAAAAAGTCATTCAGCCATACAAGGGAGAAAAACGATCAATAGACACAATAAAATGCATGAATTGCAAGTGAGTTATCATGTGTGAAAGAAGCCAGTCAATCATTATTAGTACAGTTATACAAAACACTAAATAATACATAATTATTTTTGTGAGAGGAAGCAGATCAGTGAGATGGACATGGTAGGGCAAATCTGTAATCCCAGCACCCAGGAAGCTGAAGCCTGAGGATGGTGAGTTGGAGGCTAGCCTGGGCTACATAGCAAGAGCCTGAGCCCCGGTTACCTGGGGTGAAGGCTAGGTAGGGAACAATAAAGAGGAATTTCACAAGAGCATTAGGAAATTTTTTGAGGGTGTTAGATTTGTTCACAACTTTGATTGTGGTGATGCTACAGTGGTATGTGTGTGTTGTATGTAATCATATGTTTTAAATATGTGCATATCCTTTTCCTAATCACCTTAGTAAAAACACACAAACTCCCAGAACCGTCTTTGTTGTCCTTTCCCTGAAACCATGGCTCTTTCTTCTTACATAATCTTTTTTTTTGGTTTTTCGAGACAGGGTTTCTCTGTGTAGCTTTACGCCTTTCCTGGATCTCGCTTTGGAGACCAGGCTGGCCTCGAACTCACAGAGATCCGCCTGGCTCTGCCTCCCGAGTGCTGGGATTAAAGGCGTGCGCCATCACCGCCCGGCCTTCTTACATAATCTTGAAAGCAGGGAAACAGAAAATTGTTGACAGGGATTTATCTTTTCAAGTTAAAAAAACAAAACAAAAGAAAAACAAGTAATTGCTTTTCTAAGATGACTTCCCATTCACTTATGGATTCCCTTACAGTAGAAAGGCCTACCAAGCCCGTTACACATCCTTTCTGTGTTATGATGACATATGAAAAAGCAGCGTTAGGGCCCTGTGCTTCTGGGAAAATGGAGTAAATGTACTTTCCCCAGTACCATTAAGAACCCCCCAAATGCCTAGTTTTAGATGTAATATAAAATATGGAGAAGAGCAGAGCTATTGAGGGCTATCAGTCCTGGCTCTGGGTTTCCATGCCTTCCAGACTGGCTTTGGAGAAGCCAGCGCCCTAGAATGAGCAGGCACAGACAGAAAACTTAAAAATAAAACAAAATCCAAAAGCAAAAACAAAAAAACAACCACCTAAAAAACACACCCTGCAAGAAAAGTCTGCTTTTTCTATCTAGACAGAAAACTGCACGATGATTGCTCTATTTCAGGGAAACACTACAGGCGGAAGAAAAAAACCCCCAAAAGCCTGTGTGGCCCCACCCCTAAGCAGGAAAGACAGGCGATGTTCCCAACACCCTTAGCCTCGGGGAGGTATGGGGGGGCGGGCAGGATTCAGGGCACTGCGGCCCGCGCGGAGGTAAAGACGCCTCCCATTCCTTGGCTCCACTGAAACAGCCCGGACTTTCCCCTCCGCCCAGGACATTGGCGCCCCGCCCCTCCGCTGACGTCACCCAGCCCAGAGCCTGAACTTTGACCCCTCTCGCAGCGCTGACGAGTTCCCCGCTCCCACCGCGTTACTGGAGGCGATGTCGAGGCGCCGCAGAGCACCGCGACTGGCGGTTGGCGGCTGGCGGCTGGCGGCGGAGGCCTAGTGTGGAGCCAGCATCCCATCCCGCCCCGCCCCGCCCCGCCCCGCCCCGCAGTCACACGCAGTCCGGGAGCGCAGGCGCAGGTGCAGGCGCGCGCGTGCGCACACGTCAGCAAACGCTGATTGCAGAATCTGGAACATAACCCTTTCCTTCCCCTTAGCCTGGTAATTTGAGCAGCATCTGTGGAGACCTGCTAAAACATAGTATTGACTAATATAAGGTCAATTAAAAAAATTACTCTCCATACTAAGAAGCGGGGAGTTCTCATCTTGAGTAGGACTCGACAATTCACTAAGATGACAGAATTGTTAGAATTAACTAACAAGAATTTAAAAGCAGCTGTCATTTAAAAAAATGCATCGGCAAACGATAAACATACTTGTTTGAAACAAATGGGAGGAAAGTCTCAAGAAAACTCAAATGCAGTTTTTTGAACTGAAAAGCATACAGGTAAAAATAATTAGAATCAGTAGCAGAATCTAAAGGGGTGGGGAGAGAATCAGAATTGGAGGTTAGAATATAATTTACTCTGTTTAAACAAGGAGAGAAAATAGACTGAGAAAAAAGAACAGATCTTCAGGGACATGGGAGAAAATATTTTTAAAATATAATTTTCTGATCATGAGAGTTTCAGGAGAGAAAGAAGATGGAACCAAAATAGTAGTCAAAGAATTAATGTCTAAAATTTTCTGAAATTTGGCAAAAGAGAAACCTACAGATTTAAGAACCTGAGGGAGCTGGCAGTGGTAGCACACATCTTTAATCCCAGCACTAGGGAGACAGAGACAGGCAGATCTGTGAGTTCGAGACCACCCTGGTCTACAGAGTGAGTTTCAGGACAGCCAGAGCTGTTACACATAGAGAAACCCTGTCTCAAAAAACAAAAACAAGAAACAAACAAAAATGAACCCGAGGGAATTTTTTTGTTTTTTGGTTTTTTTTTGTTTATGTTTTTGTTTTTTGGTTTTCAAGACAGGGGTTCTCTGTGTAGGCTTGTCTGGAAATCGCTCTGTTGATTTGGTTGGCCTCAAACTCACAGAGATCCACCTGCCTCTGCATGGACCACTGCCTGGCACACCTGAGAAAAATTAAATTAAGCAGGATAAACAACAACAAAAATCTGTGATTTATCAGAGCCAAACTTCTGAAAATTAAGACAAAATAGTATAAGCATCCAGAGGAAAACATGTTATTTATAGAGGAAAAATATTACTAAGCAAAGACAGTAGAAGACTGCCATGTTTTCCAAGTGCTGAAAAGAAATTTAGTCAGGCATGGTCGGTCTCGTGCGTAATCCCACAATTGGCAGTCTGAGGCAGGAGACTCTCAAGTCAGAAAGCAACTTGGGCTTCATGGTGAGACCCTGCATGAGAACAAGCACAAAGACAGCGCCTTATGCAGAATTATACCGTGACTATGCAAACATAGTCTTCAGGAATGAAACGGAAAGCAAGATATCTTCTCCTATGACAAAGCCCAAAATTTTGAAGAGAATTTGCTGCTGACATATACAGCCTAATGAATGTCTAAAGAAAAGTTTTTTGACAAAAAAAAACAACAACAACAACTGGTAGGGCTCAGTGGTAGAGCACTTTTCTCAGACACACACCACCCTGGGTTTGATTTCCCAGCATAGCAAAAAATAACCAAATAGCCATGATAATCTTGATAAACATAAATGACAAAAGAAGTCTTAGTCTATCAGGAAGGAAGGACGAATGACGGAGTAAAAGGAGGGTAAGTACAATCAACATTTTTTTTCTTCTTGGTCTTTCTAAATCATGTTTGATGGCTAAAGCAATAATTATAGCACTGGCTTTTGTAGTTCTTATATGTAGAGAAAATCTTTAACACAATTATAAATGGAGGAAGGTTGAGTTCTAAAAAGAGGTAAGATTTCTACACTTCATTCAAACTGTTAAAATGGGGATTCCAGTAGACTAACTTGTGTATATAAAATGTAATACTTAGATATTAAAAGTACCATGCAATGATATACCCAGCAGGGCACATTGACATGAACTTGTAGTCCCAGCTGCTCATGAAGCTGCATCAGGAAAATGACTTGAACCTGGAGTTTAGGAGACACGTCCGTTTCTTGAGAGAAAGAGGTAGATAGAGCAAGAATAAGAACAAGAGCAAAAGAAACGGAACAGGCATTGTGGGATACATGTGTAATCCCACCTCTTGGGAAGTAGAGCCAGGAGGATCAGACACTCAAGGTCATCCTGGGCTACATCATGAGTTTAAGGCCAACCTGGGCCACCCGAAACCCTGTCTGAAACAAAGGAACAAACAAAATATATCCAAAGAACACTATAGCTAAATCAACATGGGATTACGAAGTTTCTTCAAGTAACACAGGAGGAAGGCAGGTGAAGGAGCAAATAAGAGGGTGATGGAGGTGAGGGGGTCAGAGGTAACCCTTTTGTCAACTAGAGCACAGTCTATCCTGTGCTTTGGTATGCATCAGAAATGTGGAAAGGAAGAAGACCCTGCCAGCCTCTTCCACAGAGCTTTGTATTGGCCAATTGGTTCCCAGCAGGACTGTTTACACTAGTACTCAAGGAAGGGCTCTTCTCCAATCCTCCACCACACCAGAAGGGGCTCCTTGCCAAGGCGTGGGCTCATCTAACTTGAGCACCGTAAGGGATCCCTGCTGGGGCAGCATGGCACTTCTGTTTTCTGATTACAAAAGCCCAAAGTACCACTGTGTGTGTGTGACCTACAGAGCTGGTAAAATGGGATGAAAATGGCTTTGAAAAGAGCCTGATACAGCTTTGGCAAGGGCTAGAGGCAAACTCAATACATTTGGAGCTCTGCCCTGTTCCAAATCAGGCAATCTTGGCAAACTCTCCCTTCTAGATATAAAGACCCATTTTAGCAGGCATCTTCGCTCTTTGAGCCACTCAGAAGAAAATGTGAACTGAACCCTGGAGGAGATCAACTGCTTGTTCATGCTATTGACGACCGGGAATCTGGTACTTCTTGCTAGGAGGTGAGTCCCAAATCTAGTAGTAGACCGCTTTATATGGCTTATTGGCCCTTGGTTTCTGGCTTTTCCAATCCTTGATCTCCCAGAAGAATACCTCTAAAAGCTTTCCATAAAGTTATTTATAATTTTTATACTTTTGAAAAAAGGAAAAATAAGGTGGCACTTGCTGCCAAGCCTGAAAACCTGAGGTTGGATCCCCAAACCCCAGGCGGTGGAAGGAGAGAACTGACTCTCACAAGTTGTCCTCTGACTTCCGTATTCATGCCATGGTGCATGTGGCCCACCCCAAAATAAACAATCTAAAAGTTTTTAAAAAGCAGGAAAAAGAAAAGGTGGCCAGACAGACCATCAGCACAAGACCAGCCATTGATCATTCCAAATGCCATTTTCATGGGGTGGACATAAAAGGACCTCAGTACTGACAGTACTGGCACTGTTACCGTCAACTCTTAAAATCACCTTCATAAAACAAAAAAGAAGCCCACTGGCTGTGGTGGCTCATACTCGTAATCCTAGAACTCAGAAGGCAGAGGCAGGACGATCACTACAAATTAGAGGCCAGCCTGATCTGTATAGCAAGTTTCAGACCAGCGATGGTTATCTAAGGAGGGAGATGCTGTCTCAAAACAAAAGTAAACCAATTCAAAAGAATAATGTAGCTACTCTCTCTCTACAGACACAATATAGAAATGACCAAATAGAGCAGATTCATGGAAAATTGATATTTTTGCAATATAAAGTTTTCCAGTCCGGCTTTCCTAGCATTTATCTTGAAAATATTAACATTATTGTATAACTCTTCCTGTAGAGAAGGGTTTACACCCTTATAGTAGATTTCATTTTGGTGGCTTTTGTTGCCTCTGAAAATGGTTTCTCTTGGAATATCATTTCTCCATTATTTTTTGATGGAGTATAAAAACACAGCTGATTTTGAATATTGCCATTTTCCCCCTGGCCCTTGCCAACCTTTTGCATCCAAGAGTTTCCACACAGGCATCATTGCTTCCTTGCTAGGCACAGAGGATTGTCAGTGATACGTTCTTGCCCTGTCTGCTGGCTAGGAACTACATTCCAGTGCTCACGAGCTTGTCTGATTTTGTTTTCAAAGCTTTCGATGTTTTTTTTTTTTCCCACAACGCATGATACTTGTGGTGTCATCTGAAGGAAACCCATCTCTCATTTCGAGCTTTCGAAGAACAGTTTTTCTAATCATGAATGGATGTATCAGATGTTTTTAATGAATTTTATAAAAGTCATCATTTAAGGCTTTTATTCTATTAATGCAGTGAAGAGCCTTTATTTTCAAATTGTTCAGCAGTCCTGCATTTCTGAAATAAACATATCCTTTCATATAAAAATAAAAGGCAGTCTTTGCCAGCTCTTTCCAGACTGTGTCGTGATGACTCATGGCGACAGCCCTCTAGAGCTTTGCATATTTTTGATATTATGTGCTGGAATTTTGTGGAAAATGCCTTCTCTAAGAGCTAGTAACCTGAATCAGAAAGATTTTTAAAAGCTTTACCAGGTTGTTTGCTGCATAAGTGCAGGTATGTCTGTCTGTTCAATTTAAAATCAGATCCATAATTATCCAGCCTTTTCTTTTCTTTTCTTTTCTTTTCTTTTCTTTTCTTTTCTTTTCTTTTCTTTTCTTTTCTTTTCTTTTCTTTCCTTTTCCTTCCTCCCTCCCTCCCTCCCTCCCTTCTCTCTCTCTCTCTCTCTCTCTCTCTCTTTCTTTCTTTTTTTTTTTTTGTTGGTTTGTTGAGAAAGGGTTTCTCTGTGTAACAGTTCTGGCTGTCCTGGAACTCACTCTGTAGTCCAGGCTGGCCCCGAACTCACAGAGATCCTCCTGCCTCTGCCTCCTGAGTGCTGGGATTAAAGGCGTGTGCATGACCACCGCCCGCCTCTCCAGCCTTTTCTGATGAATATCGTTATAATTTGTTTTTCTCATGCACCGCTACACACATATAACAAAGCACACACACAAACACACATATAGTCTCTATAATCTCTATGATATCCTTTATTCCTGATATTGTTTTTATCTTCTTTGATTTTCTCCTTGACCAATCTACCTAGAGGTTTATCCATGTTATTGACAGTTTCAAAGAGCCAGCTTTAGGTTTCTTGATCTTTCTATTGTTTGTCCACTTTCTATTTTTTATTATTGTGTGTATATGATGGATGGGGAGGGCACACACATGCCTTGGTGAGTGAGTGTAGGTCGGAGGATAACCTTGTAGAGTTAGTTCTTTCCTTCTGCCTTCACATGGCTTTTAGGAATTGAGCTCAGGTCATCAGGCTTGTGCCAAAAGCACCTCTACCCACTGAACCATCTTGTCAGCCCCATTTTCTATTTTATTGCTTTCAGCTGCCATCCTTACTTTTTTCTTGGCTTTTAAACTCCAAATTTAATATGTTCTTATTCTAGCTTTTTACTTGTATAAATTTTTTGAGATTCTAATATAATTACATCATTTCCCCTTCCCTTGTCTCCCTCCAATCACTCACTCCATGTACTCCCCCATCCCCACTCTTTCAAATTCATGGCCTCCTTTTCTTTAACTGTTGTTACATATGTTTGGTATTGGATTACCAGTCGGTGTGCTAGTCTGTGGGGAGACTCTTTCTCCCTCTCCCGGAGTTCTTTGTATAGGTTTGAGGCCTCCTGGGCTTTCCCATCCACTTTAGTCTCAGCCCCACAATTGGATTTGTGTGTGTTGATGTGTGGTATGTATGAGTACTGGTGGGCAGGTGTGGAGGCCAGAGGTTGACATGAGAATGCCTTTGTCCATCACTTCTCCACCTTGTTCGTTTAATGTAGTTGATCGATTAAAAGAAGTTCTCTCACTGTGTAGCCCTGGCTGGCCTAGCACTCACTGCGTAAACCAGGCTCACCCAACACTCCTCCTGCCTCAGCTGAGACTAAAGGCCTATGCATCCTTCTTTTTTGAGGCAGGATCCACTGAACCAGGAGCTCGCTGTTTGGACTAAACTGGCTGTCCAGTGAGCCTTCTGGATTTGTCTGTCTCCACCCCCATCCCTGAGGTTGCAAACTGGTTAGGTCCAGCTTTGCAGGTTCTCACGTGCGGTCAGGGATCTGAACTTAGGCCTTTCTGTTTGTGCAGCAAGCAGTTTACCCACTGAGCCACCTCCCCAGGCCAACACTCCTGTGCTTTTGAAGGCCATGTTTTCCGAGGAGAGAATTCCAAGAAGACACATTTCACTCTCTTTCAGCTCATTAAAGGGCTTCTTGGGGCTGGAGAGATGGCTCAGAGGTTAAGAGCACTGGCTGCTCTTCCAGAGGTCCTGAGTTCAATTCCCAGCACCCACATGGTGGCTCACAACCATCTGTAATGAGATCTGGCGCCCTCTCCTGTATAATAAATAAATAAATAAATAAATAAATAAATAAATAAATAAATAAAGGGCTTCTTCTTCTTCCTTCTTCTTCTTCTTCTTCTTCCTTCTTCTTCTTCTTCTTCTTCTTCCTTCTTCTTCTTCTTCTTCTTCTTCTTCTTCTTCTTCTTCTTCTTCTTCTTCTTCTTCTTCTTCTTCTTCTTCTTCTTCTTCCTTCTTCTTCTTCTTCCTCCTCCTCCTCCTCCTCCTCCTCCTCCTCCTCCTCCTCCTCCTCCTCCTTCTTCTTCTTCTTCTTCGACAGGGTTTCTCTGTGTTGCTTTGCACCTTTCCTGGATCTCACTTGGTAGCCCAGGCTGGCCTCGAACTCACAGAGATCCGCCTGCCTCTGCCTCCCGGGTGCTGGGATTAAAGGTGTGCTCCACCACTGCCTGGCTTAAAAGGCTTCTTTTAATACCTTTCACGGCTAGTGAAGTCTACAGTGACTCTTGGCTTTGGTCACCTGTATGTAATGTACCTCTCTTTCCATGTGCCTTTTCAGATTTCCTTTTATCAATGGCTTTCAGCACTGGATGTGTCTTGATGTGGTTTTGTGTTTTATGTTGTTATTCATCATGCAGTTTAGATGGCTGGCTTTATGGGATTTTTAAAATCAAATTTGGTAAATCGTCCTGTGCTGCTTGTGCTCACTGAGAAGCTGGCTCTAGAAGCAGCCCCCAACCCTCATTTCAGAGCCAAGCATGTTTATCTCGGTGTCCTCCAAAGCGAATTATCTGAGCACAGGCTGTCCGCCTTAACTGTGTGACAGGGAGAGAAGAGAATGGCAAAACAGCTCAGGAGTAAAAACAGCAGGACCTTGAGAACAGCTGCATTCCTACAGAAGTCACTGTTGTTTATGGTGTGAAATTGCCTGCAGTGGGCAAGAGAGGCCGGAGCTCAGATGTGGGAAGCACATCCATGGAGGGAAAGCTCAATTGGGAACTCCAACCGACAGGCTCTAGATGTTGTGAGCATCTGATTTGCTGAGGTTATCTCTATGTTGTTTTTAGTTCTCATTTGGAAGCCTCATTCAAGGGGGGCACTCTGCTTTGCCCAGGAATCTCTCTTGTCTGAAACTCTAGCTGACTGGTGAGTGTTCTGAGTACCTGGGTTGACAATATTCTGCATCTATCAATGCATCTGTCTATCACTTGCTATTGATTCTTTTACTTTGGCTTGCTATATACTTAATAAACTCACACATTTAAAGTGGCACTGGGCTACTTTAAAGGTGGTAGTGCACGCCTTTAATCCCAGCACTCAGGAGGCAGAGGCAGGCGAATCTCTGAGTTCAAGGCCAGCCTGGACTACAGAGGGAGTTCCAGGACAGCCAGGACTGTTACACAGAGAAACCCTATCTCAAAAACCCAAAACAAACAAAAAACTAAAACAAACAAAAACCCAGAAGTAGATATCATAGATCGTTTTCTGAACCTTACAGAATATTTTGGGCTATTTCTTTATTTTATTTTATTTTATTTTTTATTTTTTTGTTTTTGGTTTTTCGAGACAAGGTTTCTCTGTGTAACAGCCCTAGCTGTCCTGGAACTCATGATGTAGACCAAGCTGGCCTGGGAACTCAGAGAGACTCTCAAATGCTGGGATTAAAGGCATGTTCTACCACCACCCAGCTTTCTTCAAATAGTTTTGTGTGCCCAGCTTTTCTTCTCTCTTGGAATTCTAATTGCACATACACAAACTTCTTGATACTGTCATTGAGAGTCTGTGTATTGTTTTGTAGGCTTTTCCCTCACCGTGTTTTATTTGAGATACTTTCTGTTTAAGATCTCTGGTGGTGTGGGCTGGGGAGGTGGCTCCATCAGTAACATGCTTGCCATGCAAGTATGAGAACCTGAGATGGATCCCCAGCATCCATGTAAAAGCTAGGCGTGGTGGCTTGTGTCTGTAACCCCAGTGCTGGGAAGGTAGAGACCAGAGGATCGCTGGAGCTTGTTGGCTAGCCACTGTAGCCAAACTGATGAACTCCAGGTGTAATGAGAGACCCTGTCTCAAAAACAGGAATGGATGCTATTGCAAAAACAACCAAATGAGATTAATAGCAAATTAGGAGCCAGGTATTTGCTCTTAATCTCATCCAGAGATATTGCAAATTCAGGTATTATAGTTTTCCTACTTAGAATTTCCATTTGGTTATTTTTGCATAACAACTATTCTTTTTTGAATGTGTTCATATTCTTTTACTATACTTCCTCTTTTTTAATTCATTGAGAATATTTATAATGATGAGTTGTGCCCTGTGGATGTGAAAGCCAAGGGAAATTTCTGGAACTCATAGAATCTTCCTATCATCTTATTATATTAACCCACAGATTTTCTTTCATAGGTCATTGCCCTGAACTACAGTGAGGGTGACAGTCTGTCAATGTTCTATACTATCTGTCTATTTAATGATATATCCATAATCCAGTAAACTCACTGTTTGTTTTAGAATGCCATTTTGCTCTCCTGTTCTAAGTACTAGTAGGCAAAGTTCCATAGTACAATGAAAAAAAAAAAAAACACAAACACGTAACTGGTATCACATTTGGTCACATTATGGGTAAAAACTAGAATTATTCATAACATCCACCAAAGATCACACTTGTTATACATGTAACAGCTGCTCAGGTTGTCACAGAATGGAGCTTGTGTGTGGAGAGAGCTTACCTACAACTCATGAGTGTGGTTTCAAGTTCTCTAAACTTGCCTGTCAGTCTAAATAACTCTGACGCCTTTGTTGATGAAGTAAAGATAAAGCATTGTGCCAGAGGCCAATCCTTAGTACAAGTATGAGGAAGTCATCTGGAATTGCACATTATAAAACATGTACTAAGCCGGGCGGTGGTGGCGCAGGCCTTTAATCCCAGCACTCGGGAGGCAGAGGCAGGCGGATCTCTGAGTTCGAGGCCAGCCTGGGCTACCAAGTAAGTTCCAGGAAAGGCGCAAAGCTACACAGAGAAACCCTGTCTCGAAAAACCAAAAAAAAAAAAAAATGTACTAATAGATAAAGGATTGAGTTAAAACATAAAAAATGATTATTTTTCCATCTTGGGTGCGTGAATGACTCCTTTTATCTGTTGGTAAATTTAGTGATACTTTAGAGACTTCTGCTTTACCTGTATGATAACACCATAACTTTTGACACATTTCTCAAGGAAGAAATTATATTTCACTATTCCTAATCATGTAATTATGGGAGTGGGTTGCTGGCAAGACATAGTTGTATGAGTGAAGACTGTTGCTGCCTTATCTGCATTTCTCACTTCCAGTTTTGCAAATGCATAAAGACTCCTCTATGAAAACTGTTGCAAGGTACCATGGAACATTTTAACAGATTGTTGCCAATGAAATGAGGGTTTTGCATTAACTATTAAAAATTCAGCTATATGGTTTAAAATTATTTGGCATTTTACTGTGTGGAATAGAAGCTTTCCCTCAGTGCATTATTTATATTTTTGACAATCACTATTTTTGATTACCAGTCAGATGATAAATAAATGTATTATATAGGAGATTGAAAATAATTTGAAACTATTTAAGGAATCATTTAATGGATCATAACATTAGACCTTCGAGACTCTTGGGCTGCTGGGAAAAAATAGATGTTACTAAAAAATATTTAACCATGCTCACTCACAATGATTATTCTGAATAATCATAGATTTTAAGTTTATAATTTGATTGTCTACTTTTATCAAAAAGAGTATAATGACCAAGTTCTGGGTTCAAAACTGTGTTCCTGACACTCATTAACTATGTGATTTGGGGCAAGCTTCATAATCCTCCTAACTCATCTTAACCTCTACAACTGGATCTCGCATTGGGGCCTAGGAGTTTTTCAAAAGTGTATATTCTTGATTCCAACTACCAAAATTAGAGCTTCTGGGGCCTGGCCACACATGCTGGGCTTTCACAAGCCCTGTCTCCTGTTGTTGTTTGTTTTTGATCTTTTTGGGGGCCTACCACCCAGCTCCCAAACAAATCACACACAGAATCTTATTCTTAATTATGAATGCCTGACCTTAGCTTGGCTTGTTTTTTGCCAGCATTTCTTAACTTATCCCATCTACCTTTTGCCTCTGGGCTTTTCTCATTCTCTTACTTCTGTAAATCTTACTCTTACTCCATGGCTTGCTGTGTAGCTGGCTGGCTGGCCCCTGGAGTCCTCCTCCTTCTTTGGCTATTTCTTTTTTTACTCTCAGATTTTTCCTTCTATTTATACTCTCTGCCTGCCAGCCCTGCCTGTCCTTTCTCCTGCCTTGCTATTGGCTGTTCAGTTCTTTATTATATCATCACATGTTTTAGACAGGCACAGTAACACAAGTTCACAGAGTTAAACAAGTGCAACATGAACAAAAGTAACACACCTTAAGATAATATTCTCCAACAGTTTCCTGAACAGCACTCAAGTTTGAGTGTGTGTGCTATATGGGTGTATGCGAATGTGTGCCAGGCATCTTTCCCTGTTGTTGCTCTCTACCTTGTTTTGAAGCAAGCTTGAGAACCACTAATCTCAGCCACAGTCATGCCTTCCATGACCTGCTAATCTCTCTCTGTCTCTCTGTCTCTGTCTCTGTCTCTGTCTCTGTCTCTCTCTCTCTCTCTCTCTCTGTCTTTCTCTTTGGTTTTTTGAGAGAGGGTTTTTCTGTGTAGCCCTGGCTGTCTTGGAACTCAGTATGTAGATTAGGCTGTCTTGAACTCAACAGAGATCTGCCTGCCTCTGCTTCCCAAGTGCTGGGGTTTCCACCACCATCTGGCAACCTGCTAATCTCTTAAGAAAGTGTATGCTGGCTGGTTTCTTGTTTGGTTGATGTGTTTTTGTGGTGTGGTTTTTGTTTTTGTATTTTTTGTTTGTTTGTCTGTCAACTTGACCCAAACTAGAGTGATCTGGGAAGAGGGAATTTCAATTGAGAAAAATGTCTCCATCAGATTGGCCTGTGCACAAGTCTGGGGGTTTGGTGCAGGCATTTTCTTGATTAATGACTAGTATGGGAAGACCCAGCTCACTAAGGGCAGTGTCATCCCTGGGCAGGTGGTCCTAAACAAGCCGTGGGAGCAAGTCAGTAAGCAGCATGACTCCATGGCCTCTGATTCAGTTCCTGCCCTGCCTTGAGTTCTTGTCCTGACTTCCAACAATGATGGACTGTGATGAAAACTTAAAAGTGAGACAAGAGCCCCAGCAAGAGTGGAAGCATGGAGGAGGCGTCCCACAGCTGCCCCAGGCCGACAGTGCCCAGGTGGGCCGAGGAGCCTTGTGCCAGGGATGCCCCCAACCAGAGGCTGTGCGCATAGGGTGCTGGCACTGCACTGGACCTGGCCGTGGAGGAAATCAAGGAGAAAATGAAGATGGTGAAACACAGAATCTTGGTGCTGTCTGGGAAAGGTGGCGTTGGGAAAAGCATGTTCAGTGCCCACCTCACCCACAGCCTGGCAGAAGATGGAGACATGCAGGTCGCTCTTCTGAACATTGATATCTGTGGGCCATCGATTTCCAAGATCATGGGCTTGGAAGGAGATCAGCTTCACTAGAGTGGCTCCGGCTGGTCTCCAGTGTACGTGGAGGACAACCTGGCGGTAATGTGTGTGGGTTTCCTGCTCAGCAGCCCTGATGATGCTGTCATCTGGAGGGGACCAAAGAAAAATGGCATGATCAAGCAGTTCCTCCATGATGTAGACTGGGGAGATGTCGACTACCTCATTGTAGACACCCCAACCGGCACCTCCGATGAACACCTCTCTGTCGTCCAGTATCTGGCTGTGGCGGATCACCACCCCTCAGGAGGTGGCCCTCCAGGATGTCCAGAAAGAGATAAGCTTCTGCCACATTATTGGTGTGGTGGAGAACATGAGCGGCTTCATTTGCCCCAAGTGCAAGAAAGTCTCCTATCTTCCCTCCCACAACTGGGGGTGCTGAGGCCATGTGCCAGGACCTGAGGATCCCTCTTCTGGGCAAAGTGCCGCTGGATCCATTCATGGGTAAGAGCTGTGACAAAGGGCAGTCTTTCTTTGTTGAAACCCCAGATTCACTAGCCACAGCAACCTACAGAATAATTCAAAGAATCCAAGAGTTTTGTAGTTCTCGTCAGTCACATAATGAGAACCTCATCAGTCCCTGAAGGGGACAGAGCCAAGTGCCACCTGCTCCTAGTCACAGAACCTTCAGGCACATGTCCAGCTACATCTGGTCAGCAGAGGACAGGTGGGGCCACGGCCAACAGATGCTGACGGGATTTGAAGTCACTTCCTTACAACACTTAATCACTTATCTGTCTGCTTCCAGATCAAAGGTATAGGTACTCTGCATACAGGTGCTGTTCATCATAAAATAAAACAGCCTCCTTGAATCAGTTTTGAAAAATAAAAAGCCAAACAAATCCTTTCTTCTCCCAAGTTTGGTTTGTTCAGTGTTTTGCTACAGCAACAGAAACCTAACTAGAAAGAAATCTAACTATAACAAGGTGAGTATAGCTGACATGCTTTCTTCTCCCTTCCCTTCTTTTCTTCCTCCCTCTTTCTTTTGAATATTCATATTTTGTTTGTTTGTTTTGTCTTTTGTTTGTTTTTCCAGACAGGGTTTCTCTGTGTAGCCCTGGCTGTACCAGAACTTGTTTTGTAGACCAGGCTGGCTTCTAACTCACAGAGATCCTCCTGTCTCTGCCTCCCGACTGGCTTGGATATTCACTTTTAAAACATATATGGGTATGTAAGTTTTAATTTTAATTAATTATTTTGAGGTGCTGGTAATCTCACCCAGGGCCTTGTTGCACTCGCTAGGCCAAGTGTTCTACCACCCAGCCACACCCCTGGCCTCATGGGTTTTTTTTCTATCTTTTTTTTAAAACATATTTTATGTCTTGAGTGCTCTATGTGTATACCTGCATACCAGAGGAGGGCATCAGGTCCTGTTATAGACGGTTGTGAGCCACCATGTAGGTGCTGGGAATCAAACTCAGGACTTCTGAAGAATAGATGGTGCTCTTAACCACTGCGCTATTTCTCCAGCCCCTGGCCTCATGTTTTTAATTCTTCACAGATACATAATAACTGTATGCTTTTACTGAGGAACAATATGGTGTTTCAGTAATACACAGTCAGTGTACAGTGATCAGATTCAGGATTACTGGCTTCCTCACCTCAGACATTTAGTGTTTCATTGTGTTAGGAACATTCAAAATCTTCTCTTCCTCACCAACTGCATGCACCCTTGTGCCTATGGGCCGTCCTTTCTCTGCTATTACTGTTCTTCGTAGTTCCTAGTCTGTGGCAACTGTGATGGCTGTTCTTGGTGGCCAACTTGACTACATCTGGAATTAACTCAAACCCAAGTAGCTGGGTATACCTGTGAGGGATTTTTTTCTTCTTTCTCTCTCTCTCTCTCTCTCTCTCTCTCTCTCTCTCTCTCTCTCTCTCTCTCTCTCTCTCTCTCTTCTCTCTCTCTCTCTCTCTCTCTTCTCTCTCTCTCTCTCTCTCTCTCTCTCTCTCTCTCTTCCTCTCTCTCTCTCTCTCTCTCTCTCTCTCTCTCTCTCTCTCTCTCTCTCTCTCTCTTTTTCTTTCTTTCGTTTGCTTCTCGAGACAGGGTTTCTCTGTGTAACAAACCTGGCTGTCCTGGAATTCACTCTGTAGACCAGGCTGGCCTCGAACTCACAGAGATCCACATGCCTCTGCCTCCCGAGTGCTGGAATTAAAGGTGTGCGACACCATGCCCCTCTAGGGATTTTTTTTTCTTAATTAAATCATTTTGAGTGTGAAGACCCAGTTTTTAATCCAGATCTTTTTTTGTTTGTTTGTTTTTTGTTTTTTTTGAGACAGGGTTTCTCTGTGTAGTTTTGGAGCCTGTCCTGGAGCTCACTCTGTAGCCCAGGCTGGCCTTGAACTCACAGAGATCCGCCTGCCTCTGCCTCCTGCCTCTGCCTCCCAAGTGCTAGGATTAAAGGCGTGCGCCACCAACACCCGGCTTAATCCAGATCTTTTAAGGTGGGGAGATCACCTATAACCTGGGCCACATATTCTGCTGGCAGCCTGTATAAGGACATGGAAAAAGGAAGCTTCCTCTCTGCCTGCTTGCCCTCACTCTTATTGGCAAGTCCATTCCTTCACTGGCACTAGAGTCTACTTTTTCAGGATTCCGGCACATACTGAAGACCAGCTGAGATATCCAGCCTTGTGTATTGAACAACTACTGGATTCTTGGGCCTTCCATTGGTGGACAGCCATTGTTGGATTAGCTGAACCACAGCAGCCTGTAAGCCAGTCTAATCAATTCTCTCTCTGTGTGTGTGTGTGTGTGTGTGTGTGTGTGTGTGTGTGTGTGTGTGTGAGAGAGAGAGAGAGAGAGAGAGAGAGAGAGAGAGAGAGAGAGAGACAGACAGACAGACAGACAGACATGTGTACACGTGTGGAGGCCAGAGGTCAATTTTAGGTGTCTTCCTCTATTGCCCCCCACCTTATTGTTTTGAGGCAAGGCCTCACTTTCACTGAAACTGGAGCTCACCAATTGGTTAGGCAGGCTGCCCACTGAGTTCCTGACTCCTCATCTGTTTCTACCTCCCCAGCACTGAGATTACAGATGCATGTCACCATGCCCAATTTTTTGTTTCCTTTCGATGCTTACACTTCCTTTAGGTTTTATATCATAATGCCTGCATCCAACTAGGGACAGAGTTGAAAAAAAGCTGTTTCTCCTTCTCAGCAGCCATTGACTATCTGTAGTTCTACATCTAGGGGTGGGACCATATGCAATTTACCTTCTTCACATTGGCTCATTAATTGGCATTGTCATGATTCTGGTCTTGTTTAAGCAACCATATGTTTGAGGGTTCATGGGTGCCATGTCTAGGGGATAAAGTTGAATATTGTTATTTATTTATTTTTGGGTTTTTTGAGACAGGGTTTCTCTGTGTAGCTCTGGCTGCCCTGGAACTCACTCTGTAGACCAGGCTGGCCTCGAACTCACAGAGTGCTGGGATTAAAGGCATGCACCACCACTGCCCAATGAAAAGTTGAAATCTTAAGCCAGGTATGGTAGTGCATTTCTTAGACAAATTCAAGGAAGAGGATTCAAGAATTCCAGGACATCCTTGGCTACATAATGGGGGGCCAGCCTGAGCTACATGAAACTGCTTTCAAAACATAAAACAAAACAAAACATCAAAAAGTTAAAAAGTTAAGCCTCCCTTAAATGTCTATGAAGCCCATAAGTAACAATTAACAGACTATAAATATTTGAACAAAAGTTCAAGCAGACTAAAGTTCAGAGGAGGCAGGCCCTCCAATAAGAGAGCACCATCTGCTGAGATGGCTCAGCGGTTGAGAGCACCGGCTGTTTTTCCAGAGCACCCAGGTTTGATTCCCAGAATCTGACTCCCTCACGAAGACATACATGCAGGCAAAAACACCAATGCACATAATAGAAAAAAGAAAAAAAAGCGATGCCCATTATTTTTTCTGTTTTTCTTTGATGTGGCGGGGATCAAATCTTGGCTCCTGTGCATGGGAAGCAAGCATTGTCCTGCTGAGCTGCATCCCCAGCCCTGAGATAAAGGCTTTTAACAGTAGGCTTTCGTTGGCCTCTGTCTGGTTTTAAGCAATGGAATGGATAGACTGAAAAGGGCTGAGTTGCCCTTTGTACCTTGTCCTCTTGTTCTAGGCAGACTTCATTCCAGCAGGTATGACTCCATATGGAAGTCAGCATAGCAACAGTACTAAGGAGTCTGGTGGGGCAAAACAAATAAAATGGTCAGCATGGAGGAGATGAAACATGGCAACAAAATGTTGGGATTTCTCTTTAAGAGAGCAGAAGATAGCTCCCAAATCTCCAGGGCCAGCTGAAGCCTTGAGCTTTGAGCACAGCAAAAGCCTGCTTCAGTAAATAAAATGGAGATCAGCTATCAGACTCTGGCTTCCACATGAACACATGCACATACACATATGTACACACACATGTGAACATGCATATACACATGCAAGTACACACATAGGTGAAAAAAAAAGTTCATGGTCATCCTTGGCTACAAAGTGAGTTCAAGGCTACATGAAACCCTCTCTCAAAGCAAACAAGTAAATAAATGTCAGTATACAATATTGCTTTTTCTTGTTGATAATTTATGTTGGATTTCCATGCTGCTATACAGGTGTTCCCCCCTTGCAGTTATGATTACTTCATGACTGGACCATAACTTAGGTAACTGGCCTCCCACTAAAGGACATTCAGCCCATTTCCAGTCTTCAGTGCTCAGTGTTTTCTTGTATAAACATACAATTTTGCAATATTTCTCTAAGGTAATTGGGTAGAATTGGTTGGAAGGTTTGTGTGTTTATGAGTTTAGTAATTTGGGAGTTGTGTGGTATATGTGTGTGGACTCATGTATGCACAGGTATATACATGCACAGAGGCCGGAAGAGGACATCGATGTCCTCCTCTCTCTTCCTGCCTTATTTCCTTGAAATAGGGTCTCTCACTGAACCTGGAACTCAACGTTTTTTCAGCTAGGTTGGTGGCCAGCTTGCCCCAGTGCTCCACTTATCTCTAGTCTCTCCTTCCAGTGCCAGAATTACTGTTTCCTTTGGCCATGCCTGGCTTTACACAGATGCTGGAGGTCTGAACTCAGGTCCTCGTGTACAGCAAGAGATCATACACACCGAGCCATCTCCCCAGCTCCATCGTTTTGATAACTTTTATAAAATTAACCTCTAGCCGGGTGGTGGTGGCGGCGGCGGCGGCGGCGGCGGCGGCGGCGGCGGCGCACGCCTTTAACCCTAGCACTCAGGAGGCAGAGGCAGGTGGATCTTTGTGAGTTCGAGGCCAGCCTGGGCTACAGAGCGAGATCCAGGAAAGGCGCAAAGCTACACAGAGAAACCCTGTCTCGAAAAAGCAAAAATAAAAATAAAAATTAAAATTAAAATAAAATAAAATAAAATTAACCTCTGGAGTTGACCAATTTACACTCCCACAGGCAAAGTTTGAGACTAACAAATGAATATTTTCACTCTATATTTTGTGTGTGCCAGAAGGTTGACACTGTGCCAACAGGAAATTGGCTCATGGAAATGTTTTCTGCCAGCATAGGTTACCAAGTCAGCTGAAGCTGGGCAGCTAGATCACATCTCTCCTGAAGTTGTATGAAGCTGTTAACTTTATTTGTGGAAGCTCATTAAATAATCTTTATAGTTTGGAATATTATATTTCCTAGAATATACTTCCAGTATCCTATAAAGCTGAAATGTGATCTCTAACCCCATGATGATGTCCAAAATAAATACTCTGTTTTATAGCCTGTGAAGTGCTTTCCCATACATACTTGTATTGATGATAGACTGACTTGTTTTCTTTTTCTTTTCTTTTTTTCGTTTTTTGAAACAGGGTTTCTCTGTGTAGCTTTGTGCCTTTCCTGGAACTCACTTGGTAGCCCAGGCTGGCCTCGAATTCACAGAGATCCACCTGCCTCTGCCTCCCGAGTGCTGGGATTAAAGGCGTGCGCCACCACCGCCCGGCTGACTTGTTTTCTTGGGGGGTGGTGCTGGGGATTGAGTTCAGGACCTTGTGCTGTTAACACGTGCTTAACCACTGAACTACTACATCCATAACCCCTGCATGTATTTTCTTTTATGTTTTAAAATAGCTTCCTTAGGGGATGGACAGATGGCTCATCATTTAAGAGTATATACTGATCTTGCAGAGGACCTGAGTTCAATTCTCAGCATATAGGTTGGGATGCCTGTAACTCTAGCTCCCGTGGGAATTTGTTGCCTTTGGCTTCCAAGGGCACACTTCACATGCACATACACACATGCGCACACACACACATACTTTAAAACAACACAATAAAAATTTTAAATCTTATTTTTTATTAGTGTATGTATATATATGGGGTGGGGCACATGAGTGTCACACCGTGTGTGGAGGTCATAGGACAACTTGTGGGACTGGAGTCTATTTTTTCTAACCATGTGGATTCTGGGGATCAAACTCAGGTGGTTAGGTTTGGCAGCAAGCACTTTACCCACTGAGCCATTTCATGGGCCCCCTACATGTATTTAAACGTACCTTTCTCCAAATCAGAAATCTAGGATTAAAATGACATGTTGGATTTGAAGAATGTAGTCTTAGAAATGCTAGAAAAGTCCAAAGTCAGCAGGAGCAAGAAATAATCTATCAGAGTGTGCCTGCACGTTTCACATGTCCGCGGGCTCAGTTCTGTATTTCACAGCAGCTATTTTCCTGATAGTGTTTGGAACTCCGAGTGGCTCCTCTTCAGTCCTAGCCCATGTATTAAAAATGAATCACAATACCCTATTATCAGAGCTGATTCTTGCTTTAATCATTCTTGCAGAACCTTTTCACATTCCAAGACAATGCAAAATGCAAAATGTAGATAGAAGCAGCTGAGTGTGCTCCTTGGTATTAAGCTCCATGAACCCTATCAGCAAAGGAGATGGAGTAACAAACACATTCTGGCAGAAATGAACATTACTGACAAACAGCTATATGGTGCTTGAAGAAAAGGCATGACAAGAATCTTTCTATGCCATTTTTTACCCACCCATTTATTTAGCATAGGTCATGTGCCTGTCTTTGCAGCTTGTAGGAAAGAAACAGAATTTGCTTGTGCACTACAGTGAGCTTAAAAGAGGATTCTTTTTTTCCCTTTTGCAAAGCCCATGGTCACGAGACTGTCAAAAAGCTTCACAGCAGCAGAGAGTGCTATTTATTCATTTGGAAAATAACCAGAGCCCATTTTTCATGAGTGGTTGGCCCCCCAGATGTTTCTGAAATGGATGGTTTAATATATCAGTCATGTAATCCCAGGACTGCACAAGATATATTGTTAAAGGTCTTCTCAATAAAATGTTCCACATCTGTATTTAATAATACTAATAATCTAGACAGTCTTCCTTCATATCTTATAAGGTTGACCTTATTTCTTTTTTACCAGTAGTTGGAGGTGGAGCCCAAGCTATTGAGCTCTGCCACTGACATATATCCCAAGCCCTTGTTTTTGTTTTTCCTCAGAGACAAGGTCTCACTATATACCTTAAGATAACCTTGAATCCACAGATTCACCTGCCTCTGCCTCCGAAGTGCTGGGATTACAGGTGTGGGCCATACCACACCCAACACTTGATCTCATTTCTTCCTTGTTTTTTTTTTCTTCCAATACCAGTGACCAATGACTCACTAGTACTGAGTTACATCCCCACAGCAGGCCTGAGTTTTGAGGTGAAAATTAAGCATCTGTGTGTTCTCCTTAAAATGCAAACTCTACTGCAATGGACCCAGGTGGAGCTTGACACTCCACATTTCTAATAGACTAGAGGTGATGGATACCTTGCTGTTCATCTGAGGGCCACATATGGATGGCAAGGATGCCTGCCCTATAACCTGGGGCAGGATAAAATGTTTACAGCCCGGACTCAAAGTGCAGAAGCAATAAGGAAAAATATTTGATAAACTTGGCTGCACTCAAATAACCCGTTGCATGCAGAAATGCCTGCAATAGGATCAAAAGAAATAACAAAATGGGAAAAATAGTTCCAGCTTGTTTCACGAAGGGTTACTATCCCCAGTATATGAGAATATTTTAAAGATTGAGAAGACTAATAATCCTAGGAAATGATCTAGTAATAGGAGAATTAAGTTGAAGTGAAAGAAATGCAAAGGCTCCAAGCCATGTAGAAAGTCTTCAGTCTTATTCACAGTAAGAAATGCAAATTTAGGCTTCATTGAGACCTTCTCTCTCCTACCAGGTTAGAAGACTTGAAAAGTTTCATTGCTTTTTCTGTTGGTATTTCTTTCTCTTAGGAATTTATTCCAAGGGTACATTATGAAAACACAAATCTACATATTACAGCATTCAGCATAGAAGCAAAAGACTGGAAATAACCTCCTTCCCTATTGTGGGCTTAGTTGAACAAATTCTGATACATCTATTCAATGGGGTACCATTTAAGTATAAAGGAGGATAGAGAATATTTCTGTGCATCACTGTGAAATATTCTCTGGGCTAGAATGTTAAGCATACACCAAAAAAAGCAAGGCAGACAAATAAAAGGATGGAATTTCCTAGTTTAGTTAAGGAAGGGAGAACACATAAGTCAAACATGGTGGCACATTTTAATCCCAGCATTAAGGAGGTGGAGGCAGAGAATCTGTGGATTCAAGGTTATTCTAGGTTATACAGTGAGACCCTCTTGCCCTCCCCAAAAAGCCCATCACCAACAACAAGAGCTTGGGATATAGGTCAGTGGGAATAGCGAGACCAGCAAGGCAAAAGTAATTTGAAGGGGGAAATGGGAAAAATGGTGGGGGGGACTTAATTGGGAGTGGGGTGTATTGCAGGAGAATTGTTTGAAGGTCAACAGAGGAGGAGAAGGAGGGAAGGGAGAAGGGTAAAAAGAACAGTAAGGATGTCTGAAGAAGTCATAAGGAGTCATATTATTATATAAGTACCTAAAATTACATATACACATAGTTTAAATGAAAATTTCCCACCTGGGTTGGTAATGCTCCCTCCTCCCAATAGCCATAGACTATCTAACACAAACCCCAGCACCAGGTATGAGAAGCCCTTATGAGTTGTTGGCCAAGGGACTCCAATCATTATAAGCTATTGCTGTTGCCCTTCATTGCCTCCCAGACCTTGAAGGACCCAGAGGACCTGAGCTGGATGGACTTGACCTGAATGCCTCCTCCCTGAGGACTAGCCTTCATGGAAACAAAAGGTGCCATGCAAGCTTCCAAGGGAGGGAAGCAACCAACAGTCCTAGTCAGCTGCGACACATGAACTACAATGGCCAACACTAACTCTAAAGGTGCAACAGCGTCTGTCACTCATATCCTCAGCACAACCAATAGCTCTCTAATTGGATTTGTTTGTTTGTTTGTTTGTTTTTGTTTTTCGAGACAGGGTTTCTCTGTGTAGCTTTGTGCCTTTCCTGGATCTCGCTCTATAGACCAGGCTAGCCTTGAACTCACAGAGATCTGCGCCTGGCTCTGCCTCCCAAGTGCTGGGATTAAAGACGTGCGCCACCACCACCCCCACCCCCCGGCTCTAATTGGATTTAAGGTCCACTCAACAACGGAAATCATGCCTGGCACTGGATACCTAGCCAACTATCAGAGCTAGTGAGGCCATGGATCTTGAAGGAGAACCTACAACTGTCACTTTACTAATCCAGCATCATTCCTAACTGCAGTGTGAATATTTATCTTTATACCTACAGAGAAGTGTAGCTATCACCCCTCATCAAAGAAACATCTCTTTGCAACAGAGACCATTACAGAAAAACCACAACCAATCAAAATGCAGAACTGATAGATCTACGAAATGACTGGGATCCAGGAAGACTGGAGTATGAAAGAGCATCTTTTCGTGGAGGTGACTCATGCTCATCTGGGACATCTTGGTCATCTGGTTCCTAATTTTAAAGAAAAAGAATAATGCAGGCAACATCGAACTCACTGCTAACTCTTGTTGACTTAGCAACAACTTTTAAAAACTGTTTATTACTCCTGCAATCTAAGGCTCAGGGAACCTCCCCAACCACTGAGGGGACAGATTATAAAGAGCCAGAGGAACAGGATGTCTGTTGTGAGACTGTCTCCTAGAAATGCGAGGGACCACACTCATGCAGTCTCAACAACATGGCTGCCTAAACAAGACCTGAACAAGGACAACGCCAACAGATATGTTAACATCTGAATGAAATATCAGAAAGCACCAATCCTACACAAAGAGTTATATGCAACTAAGGAATGCTGAGAGCTGGAGAAAATAATCCCCCATATAGCAGGTGGCCAGCCCTGAAATCATACACATACAAGTAACGTTATATGGACTAAGCAGATGTGTGTGTGTGTGTGTGTGTATGTGTGTGTATTAAAGAAAATGAGGTCAGAGACCATGAATTTGAGAGGGGGTAGTGGGGGAGGGGGTACATGGGAGGAGTTGGGGGGAGGAAAGGAGAAAATGATGTAAATATGGTTCATTTCAGAAAATGTTTAATTAAAAAAAAAAACCTGTATAAGACTCGGCTCACCAACGGTCCATCATGGATGGCGGAGGGGCTCATGAGGCCACATTCCTCCCAGAGAAGTTATTGACAGTTAATGGTTCCTAGGGGAGAAGGAAGCATTTTCTTCAGTGGAGTGGCCACTGGTAAGTGGCTCAAGTGCTGATAAATAACTTCCTACCCATGCTTGTGCAAGCAATTCTAAATAAACTCTGGGTCACGCACAAAAACTACAAGCCAGAGAAGCAGAAAGGGACTAGTTTCAAAGAAGAGTTTCAGCTACGTGGAGCAAGGGCCAAGAGAGGGTAATGGGGTGAACTTAATCAAATGTATATTAAACACATGTATGAACTATTCCAAAAAGGGGAAAATAAAATAAAGCAAAGACTAGAAAACTGTTAAAGCAGAACATTTAAAAGTCAAAGGCAGGGCACTGGGGAAATGGCTCAGGGCCTGAAGGTTCTTACTGTCAAGCCTGCTAACTGGAGTTTGAGTCTGAGTTTGAACCTATGTGGTAGAAGGAGAGAACTGATTTCTCCAAGTTGTAATCTGACTACCACATGTAGTCCATAAAACCCATAGATGAATGTAATAACAAATTTTAAAATCAAAAGCAGAGGTGGCACACACCTTTAATCCCAGCCCTCAGGAGGCAGAGGCAGGCGGATCTCTATGAGTTCGAGGCCAGCCTGGTCTACAGAGTGAGTTCTAGGGCAGCCAGGGCTACACACAGAGAAACTCTGTCTTGAAAAAAAAAATCAAAAGCAGAATGAAACAAATGGATTTTTGTAATGAGTTGTTGCCTTAGTCAAATAGAAATTACTTCAGATAAACTTTTTATATTTTAAAAATTATTTTATATTTTATGTGTATGGGTGTTTTGCGTGCATGTATATTTGTATCACATGCATGTCTGGTTCCCATGCCTGGTATCTGTGCCTGGTCCCCTGGGGAGACCAGAAGAGGGTGTCAGATCCCATGGATCTAGAGTTACAGATGGTTATGAGCTACCATATATGTGCTGAAAATCGAATTTAGGTACTCTGGAAGAGCAGCCAGTGTTCTTAACTACTGAGTCAGCTCTTCAGTCCCTCAAGTGAACTTTAAAAGATAGCTATTTGATTCATAGTTTCTAATGAGACATACTGTGACTATAAAAAAATTTCAAAAAAATCCATTTTTGTTTTTTCTGGTAATATAAATAGGTTGTATAGCATGTGATAATTCAAATGTGGATATAAAGTTTATAATTATATCCACAATTTATGTACACATTTATAAAGCTTATAATTGTGTGGAGATATTTAACATAGGGGAGAAAATATAAAATCAAACTCTTTGATCCTATGAATAGGCATACCAGGATGAATGATATTTTCTTGGTGTGTGTTTGTTTGTATGTACATGTCCAAACATGCATGTGTCTAGAGGCCCTAACTTCTTTCTTTTTTTTTTTTATTTATTTTGCAATACAATTCAGTTCTACATATCAGCCACGGATTCCCTTGTTCTCCCCCCTCCCGTCCCCCTCACCTTCCCCCCAACCCCCCCCCCCCCATTCCCACCTCCTCCAGGGCAAAGCCTTCCCCACAGACTGAGGTCAACCTGGTAGACTCAGTCCAGGTAGGTCCAGTCCCCTTCTCCCAGGCCGAGCCAAGCGATCCTGCATAGGCCCCAGGTTTCAAACAGCAAACTCATGCTATGAGCACAGGACCCGGTCCCACTGCCTGGATGCCTCCCAAACAGATCAAGCCAATCAACTGTCTCACCCATTCGGAGAGCCTGATCCAGTGGGGACCCCTCAGCCATTGGTTCATAGTTCATGTGTTTCCATTTGTTTGGCTATTTGTCCCTGTGCTTTATCCAACCTTGGTCTCAACAATTCTCGCTCATATAAACCCTCTTCATTCTCGCTAATTGGACTCCCAGAGATCCACCCGGGGCCTAGTCATGGATCTCTGCATCCAGATCCTAGAGGCCCTAACTTGATGTCGGGTGTCTTTTCAATTTTATTAACTGGGGCAGTGTTTCTCACTGAACTTGGAGCCTGCCCATTCTGGCTAGTCTAACTAGTCAGCTTGCCCTGGGCCAGTTTCTGTCTCTGTCTCCCCGGTGCCACCATGCCTGTCCAGCTACCACGTGGGTTCTAGGGATCCGAACTCCGGTCCTCACACTTGTGGGGCAAGCACTTTACCACTGAACCATCTCCCCAGATCTGTGATGTATTTCTCCAAACCCTTCAGCACACAGCTTTGATATAATGAAACAGGAAATAGAGACTCTGAGGTGTGGAGACTCTCTCTGCAGGAGACGCAATGGTGAAGTCATCAAAGCTGAGAGCCAAACCAATCTCTTTCTTTCTTTTTTAAAATTTCGTTAATTCATTTTTATGTGAATATGTGTTTTGCCTACGTGTATGTCTATGTCTGGTGCCCTCAGAGACCAGAAGAGAACTTCAGATCTTCTGAAACTGGAGTTAGAGATGATGATGAGCCACCATGTAGGTGCTGGGAATCGAACCTGGGTCCTCTTGACCACTGAGCCATCTCTCCAGTCCCCAGCCTCTTCTTGTAAAGCATGATTTTTACTTGTAAGAACCACTGACAGGCGAACTCTAATTATTCAGACACCAGTATTTGGCAGGCATTTTCTTGAAAATTAAGTGAGCCTGTCACTTCAAGGAAAATCATTTGACAGTAGTTGTTGCCAATGAGAAAATTCAAGCTTTCAAGAGAAAAGTGCAATTTTAGAACGCTTATATCCACTCGTGTGACTTTAATATCCTCTCAATATTTAAAGACTTTCCTGATGAGATGGGTGATGATATTCACAATGCGGTTTTTCAGAACTGATGTAGTTGTGTGTGGTGGCACACGACTTAAATCTCAGCACTTGGGAGGCGGAGGCAGGTGGATCTCTGTGAGTTCCAGGACAAGCAAGTCTGGCTTATATAGAGAGTTCCAGGACAGCCAGGGCTACATAGGGAGATCCTGAACTATTGCTTTTGAAATGACTCATGCATGATATTACAAAAGTGTAGATGGATAAAAGATCTGTTCAAAGTACAAGATAGATTTTAATGGAGCAATATAAAAGTATCTCAGTGAGGTTTCAAGTTCCACATTGCAATTAACCTTTCAAATCTTCTCACTTCCTTCTGAAAAGCATGCCCACAATAGTCTGTAGGGGTTATTTAAATGTTTCCTCTGAGCTGGGCTCTGGGTGCAAAGAAGAGCGTGTGCAGTTCCAAGACCATGGCTCCCAGCTGGAGAGATGGCTCAGTGGTGGAGTGCCCTTGCTCTAGCAGAGAACCTGGGTTCAGTTCTCAGCACTCACATGGTAGCTCACAACCATCTATAAATCCTGTTCCAGGAGATCCTCTTTTGTCCTGTATGGGCACAGATGTTCATGCAGGCAAAACTTTCACACATTAAAAAAAAAAAAGGACCAGAGCTGGAGAGATGGCTCAGAGCACTGGCTGTTCTTCCAAAGGACCTGGGTTCAATTCCAAGCACCCACATGGCAGCTTACAACTGTCTGTAACTCCAAGATCTGACACCCTCACACAGACATACACGTAGGCAAAACACCAATGCATATAAAATTAAAAACAAAAAACAAAATAAACAAAAAAGACTATGCTCCCATCCCCAGCAGTGTAGCATGCAAAAAAAGTTTTAAAAATGTTTCTTTTTTTCTAAGTATGAATAAATCTGCATATTCCTTAGGTATTAATATTAATGCTTCACATAAAGCAATGGATCCAATAGACTGAATAAAAAAGACAGGAGAGTCCACCCATCTTCTAAGCCACAAATTAAAGAGACTTATACAAATGTACAGTCCCAATTTTTCTCCATTATATTTTTTTGTTTTATTTTGGGGAATATCATAAACTATATTATTTACTCATGCTATACTCATTTGTTTAATGTATATTTTTGTTATTTAGTTTGAGACAAGGTTTATGTAGCCTAAGCTGGCCTCTAGTACTCTGTGTATCCTAGGATGGCCTTGAATTGCTGATCCTCCCTGAAGGCTGAGATTAAAGATATGGACCACCACATCTGTTTTTGTTTTTTTTTTTTTTTTTAAGACAGGGTTTCTCCATGTAACAGTCCTGGCTTACTTGGAACTTGCTTTATAGACCAGGCTGGCCTCAAAATCATAGAGATCCACTTGCTTCTGCCTCCTGAGTGCTAGAATTGAAGGTGTGTGCCACCACCACCCAGCTACAAAGTCTGTTTTATGCAGTGCTAGGAATCAAATCAGGACCTAGTACATCCTAGGCAAGCACTCTACCAACCAAGATACACCTCCAGACCTTAGTATTATTCATTTTTTTCAGATGGGGTTTTACTATGTAGCCCTGGCTGGACTGGAACTCTCTGTGTAGTCCAGGCTGGCCTAGAGCTCACAGAGATCTGCTTGCCTCTGTCTCTTACATTCTGTGATTAAAGGCATTTGCCACCACACCTAGCAATATTAAAATAAACTAATGAGTTCTAAAATGTTGCAGTTTCATTATTAAACATGGTAAATAATAGATAAAACCAATGTAAATAAAGTTCTTCGGGATCCTGAATAGTAATAATTAAGATAAGTATGATATGTATCTGAAATATACATGATGAAATAAATATGAAAAGATTATGAGTTCAACAAGTTGAGACCTTTGAATTGGAATATCATGGTCCAAATGGTTAACAAAGTCAGACATCTAAAAAAGTGATACATAGCCCCTAGGTGACAAAAATGGCAATAGCCTTTACCTCACATTAGCTGCTTTTCTTACTGCTGTGAAAGAATAGCTGTCTGACCAAGGCAACTTCAGGGGAGAGGCTTTGTTCAGGTGCACAGTTGGAGGTCCATGACTGGGAAGGCACAGGGGTGGGGAGTGGGGGGTGGGGAGGTGGGAGCGGCTCTAGCTGTGGAGGCAAGGGTGTGAAGAAGTGAGTCACAGTTTTCTCCTCAGTCAGGGGACAGAGAGGTGAATGCTGGTGCTCAGCTGGATTTGTCCCTTTTATGAAGTCTAGAACCCTAGCCCATGGTGCTGCCAACATTCAGGGTGGTTCTTCCCTCCTCGGGAAAACCTCCAGAAATGTTCTCGCAGGCATGCCCAGAGGTGTCTCTGCTAGATGATTCGAAATGCAGTCAACAATAAAGATCAACCATTCCACTTTCTAATAGAAGTTGGCAACCTCACTTATGAAATAGTCTTGACAGCCAAAATATATAAAAAAATAAAAGAAAAAAATCAAGAGCTTGTAGTTTACATGGAACGTGAAGGGTGGGGGTGGTGCTGAAGACACCGTGGGGTGTGATGAGCCAACTTGCTTGATAGTAGGATAAATACCCCATTTTTCTTTTTGCAAGGAAAAAGAAAGAAAGAAAGGGAGGGAAGGACGGAGGAAGGAAGGGAGGGAGGGAAGGAGGGAGGGAGGAAGGGAGGAAAGGAGGGAGGGAGGGAGGGAGGGAGGGAGGGAGGGAGGAATGAGTAAGCCCTGGATCTCTGCTCCTGCTGTCTGGAATGCTTGGCCTTGCTCTGCCACTGCTCTTGGGCAGTTTCCAAGTCAGAGCTCAAATATTAGGTTCTCCGTGGAGCCTTTGCGGCCTTTTCCCAGTAGTACCCACTTCTTTCTCTCTCTTGTTCTCTAGTGCCATATCCTGCAACCCTTTCCCTCTGGTACCATGGCATCTGTGTGTTTATTCTCGCCTCCCTGCCAGCATGTTCTCCAAGGCTGAGCACCATAATTATGCAGGTGTTTGTTAGGAAGGAAGGAAGGAAGGGAGGGAGGGAGGGAGGGAGGGAGGGAGGGAGGAAGGAAGGAAGGAAGGAAGGAATACAGTCATATGTACACCTAGAGTCCACGTGCATGCTCTTTGTTCTGTGTCTGAGTGACTCCCCTACCTTTGATCATTTCCTCCCAATGCTCCCCCACATCTACATTTTCAGATTCCTCACCATGTGACACAGATTAGGTCTAACTTCAGGACACAAGTTCAGTGGTAAGCAGAACAGTTATCATGTGCCCACTCTGTGGTGGAAGAGGCCTGGGGTTCTTTCTGGTTAGTTGTTGTTTTTTGTCAAATTGACACAACCTCAGGTCATCCGGGAAGGGGAGCTTCGACTGAGAAAATGTCTCCACAAGATTAGCCTGTAGGCAAATTGGGGGGGGGGCATTTTCTTGATTAATGTGAGAGGGCCCAGCCCAATGTGGGTGGTGCCAACTCGGGCCGTGTAGTCCTGGGATGTAAACGAAAGCAAGCTGAGCAAGGCAGAAGAAGCAAGCCAGTGAGCAGCGGTCTCTCATGGTCTGTGCTTGGTTCTGCCTCCAGGTTCCTGCCCCGACCTTCCTCCATGATGCACTGTTCGGTGGAAGTGTAAGCCAAAGAAATACTTTCCTTTCCTAAATCGTTTTTGCTCTGGATGTTTTATCACAACCATACAAAGCAAACTAAGACAGGGGGTTAAGCAGCTAAGGAGTCCTGATGATAATCCAGTGAATCCAGAAGATTCCAGCTATGGTAGTTGCCCTGAAGCAAAGAAGTGAGATCTTGTGGTAGGGAGTCAGGGTATATGTGGGAGGGAGAGAGGCCAGTACTTTAGCTCTGTGGTCAGGGAATAGGTGGCATGTAAGCTGCCTTTCAAAGGAGCCTGGTGAACATGGCTGTCTATGGAAGAAAAGCTGGAAAATTCTTCCAAATTCTTACTCTGGGGCTTGGGAGACAGTAAGTGCGAAGGACCGGAGGCAGGGAAGAGCTTGGTGGTGCTGGAAGGCTAAGGTGACTGCAGATGACAAGGAAGTGCGGATTGTGGAGGTAGAGGAGTGCACCAGGGCCCTGGATGCCAGCTCTTTAGATTGCTTTGGAAATCTGGGTTTCAAGTAGGTAAATGCCATGGTCTGGGTCAGGTTGTCTGCATGCTGCCTGGGTCAAGGGTCAGGTGGGCAAGTATGGAGCAAGTAAATCACCCAGGAGGCTCTTAGCAGAAGTCCAACAGAAGATTCCAATTGCAGCGACATGATCTGAAAGGTGCCAACTTGTTGTTGGGGAAACTGAATGCGAGCACATCTCCACATAGTTCCCAGGGTGCTGTACTCCTGCGGCCCCGGACTGCAAACCTGGAATCCACATGTACCAGGAGATCCATGGATGCATCCCAAGGAGCCCACTACCCCCTGAAAAAGTGTGTACAGTGGTGTCTGACCATTGTCCTGGCAGGGGTGGCAATATGGGGTCAGTTTCCAGTGGGTTCTCAAAGGTGAAGGAAACAGTGAGCAACATTGAAGGCTGCTAAAGCAGGGTTTGGGGCTGAGTTTTCCTTCAGAAACTTGGACAATAATAAAGACAAAGTAGCCCTGTCTTGCAAAGCTGGCTACCTTGCTACATTTTGTAGCTCAGGGTCAGTGCTTTCTCCAAGATCTCTGGTCACTCCTGCTAGATTAGACGGCTCTCTGTGCAGCAGTGCTCTGAGGAACTCTTTGTTTCTATTTCTCCCCAGGAGGGACCTTCCCTTAGTGAGCTGCATTTTGTGAAGTTTAGAAACAGGAATTACATGCTTTGAGATAGTATGTATGTATCCCTGACTGGCCCCATCATGGAACTTGATATGTAGACCACAAAGGCCTCCAACTCACAGAGATTCACCTGCTTCTGCCACCCATGTGCTAGGATTAAAGGCCTGCTTCATCACATCAGGTCACTGTTTTGTTGTTTTTTTTTTAAAGATTGATTTATTCATTCATTTATTTATTCATTTATTTATTTATTTATTTATTTATTGGTTTTTTGAGACAGGGTTTCTCTGTGTAGCTTTGCGCCTTTTCCTGGGACTCACTTGGTAGTCCAGGCTGGCCCCGAACTCACAGAGATTCGCCTGCCTCTGCCTCCCAAGTGCTGGGATTAAAGGTGTGCACCACCACCGCCCGGCTAAGATTTATTTTTATTACTTTTGATTGATTTTGTGTGTGTGTGTGTGTGTGTGTGTGTGTGTGTGTGTGTGTGTGTGTGTGTTGTTGCGGTGCGGTGCGGTGTGTGTGACTCTATCATTCAGGATAGGTTCAAATGCCTGGCTTCAAGTGATTCAGTGTCACCTTTATACATTCCACTGTGTTCTGGCTCTAGAGTCTATTTCTTTATCGATTTTTTGAGACAGGGACTTCTGTAATCCAGGCTGTTCTTGAACCCCTGATCTTCCTGCTTCCACCTCCCCAGCACTACTCTAGAGTCACTTTAAATAGGTATTTAAAGTAGTGCTGGGCAGGACTGGAGAGGTGGATTATCAGCTAAGAGCACTCACTGGGCACACTCCCAGATTCTTAGCACCCACATGGCACCTCACAAAGATCTGTAACTTCAGTTCCAGGGGAATCCATTGTCTCTGGACTGCTTAGGTACCCACATTCACATTTACACACAGACACACATACATATAGTTAAAAATGATACAAATTTTAAAAATCTAAAGAGAAAAAAGTAAATACTTTAAATTTGTTGTACTTCAAATTCTTCTGTGTAAGAGGGAGATGGGGCTAAGACTAGGGTTCAGTGGTAGAGTGCTTGTCTTGTGCACATGGATGACGTTCTAGGGTTCCAGCCCTACCACTGCGAAGAAAGCAACCACAACTACTCTCTACTCACAGGATGACTCATTGCTTTTAAATTTATACTATTTTCAGCATTTATTATTATGGTGTATGTGTGAGTGTGCCATTGCTCATGTGTGGCAGTCAGAGGACAACTTTGTGGATGAATTCTGGGGACTGAACTTGGGTTTGTCAGGCATGCAGAGAACAAGCTCCTTTTTCTTGTTTTGCTGGCTCTCTCTTTTTCTCTTTCTTCTTTCTTTCTTTTCTTCTTCTTCTTCTTCTTCTTCTTCTTCTTCTTCTTCTTCTTCTTCTTCTTCTTCTTCTTCTCTTTCTTCTTCTTCTTCTCTTTCTTCTATATAGCCAAGGCTAGTTTGGAACTCACTAAGTAGCCCAGGCTGGCCTTGAACCTCAGCCTTCCAAGTATTGAGATTACAGGCATAAGCCACCATGATGGACCAAATAGGTTGACTGTTATTTAAATAAATGTGGGTAAAACACATCTCCCTGGTCTGCATAAATGTAAGCCCACCCTTTCCTTTCTTGGCACTGTGGGAGAATAGTACAAAATTGTATAGCTGAGCCCTCTCATTTATCTGTCAGAGGTCAAATTTGAATGTGAGTTTAGAAGAGGACTGATCCTCTGCAGAAACCATTTGTTACATGGGGTCCTTTTGTCCTTGGGGGCTAGAACCATCCTCAAGGCCAGGTAGCACCTACCTTCCTTCCTTCTTCCTTTCTTCCTTCCTTCCTAACTTCCTTCCTTTCTTTCTGTTTTTTTTTCTTTTTTGAGACAGGGTCTTACTATGTAGCCCTGGGTGGTCTGTAACTGTCTATGCAGACCAGGCTGACCTTGAACTCACAGAGATCTGCCTGCCTCTGCCTCCCGAGTGCTGGGATTAAAGGCATGTGCCAGCACTTGGTAGGCAGCTCTTTCATAGTAGGGTACCTCAATAATGTTCCCTGACTCTGTTAGTGACTTTGTAGTATTGTTGGTTCAAGTCTACCATTGACAAAGTGTTCTTGTACTTGCCTGTAATCTTACTACTTGGGAGGCTGAGGCAGGAGGATTAGGAGTTCAAGGCTAGCTTTGGCTACATAGTGAGGTGGAGGCCATCCTGAGCTACATAAAATATTGTCTAAAAGAGGGAACAGGAGGAAAGCGAGATGGAGAGGGGAGGCGGGAGAGGAGAGGGGAGGGAAGGGGAGGGGAGGAGAAGAAAGGAGGTTCATGTTATCAGCTGGCTGGCTGGACAAAAAAGATAGAGATGGTATTTGCTTGTGGCCTGGGTGGCAGCAATCCCAGGGCCCACCCCTTTCTGGCTTCTTCCCTCTAGCTATTTCAAAAGCTGCTCTCAAAGCATTTTTGTTCCTCTCCTCAGTGTCCCAGGTTAGCCCCTGGTTCTTCTTCCTTGTGTGGCTCAGTTTTCCCTTTCTCTTTCATCATTCCTTCTCTCCAAAGCCACTAGCTCCATCCCCTGTGGTCTATGAAGAAAGCCTGTCTAAGGCTGCTACAATGAAGAACAGGAGAAACACAGTCTATAATGTAAGGATATCCCTTTGGGATCCTGATTTGGCTCTTACAATCAAGGGAAGACCCAGCTCCATTGGGGGAGGCTGTACAGGGTAGTGGTGAAGAGTGTTATTTATTAATCGGCGCAATGTTATTCATTAAGCGGCGCTGTTTACCGTGCAAGAAAAGCCACGAGGCACAACAAAACCCACTGTAAGAGTTTTATTAGGGGAAGGGGAACAGAAGGGATGTGCTTAGGCCTATTGAAAGATTGTGCAGGAAGAGAGAGGAGGGATAGATGGAACTCGCATTTTTATAGGTTCCCCCTGCACATGCGCATATGGGCTTACGTAGCTATGCCACTTGCACAAATTACGTGGGGGGAATGGCCAGGAATTCCAACAAAGAAAGCAAGCTTCTAAGTCATTTATCTCTTGGTTACCATTTTTTCCACATCTAAAGCAGGGGAAGTGGGACAGGACAAACCTGCAAGGCTTATGACAGTTCAACACATGACAAACTGCTACTCAAGGTTCCATTGGTGAAAACGCCCAGGTGCTTCAGAATAGCTTCTGCTGCCCCGCTCCAGGCCCTTTCTCCTCTCTGTTCTGTTCTACCATGGTTCCTGTCCCATTCCTACTTGGCTTTGACCAAAGGTGAGCCCCAGAAAGACACCCAAAGATGATAGGGAAGCAAGTTTCCCTGGCAGTTCTCCCTAAGAGAAGGTTGTGACTCTTCCCAAGGAGGCCACTGAGTGGGGACTTTCTTCTGGGTTCCAAGTGCATAGTGGGAATTTCCAAAGGGACCTCTTCTTTTTTTTTTTTTTATAATTTATTTACACTGGTGTTTTGCCTGCATGTCTGTCTGTGTGAGGGGGTTGGGTCCCCTAGAACTGGAGTTACAGACAGTTGTGAGCTGCCATGTGGGTGCTGGGAATTGAACCCAGGTCCTCTGAAAAAGCAGTCAGTACTCTTAAGTGCTGAGCCATCTCTCCAGCCCCAGGGACCCCTTCTTGATGAGCTCCTTTTTCAAGTTCTCAGTGTTGGGTGGTCACTTTCTTACAAGGAAAGCACCAAGTGAAATACTGTTTATTTGCTTGTCTTGCTTTGAGACAAGGTCTCATGTAGCTAGGCTGGCCTCAAACTCTCTATGTAGCTGAGAGTGACTTTGAACTCCTGAGCCTCCTACAATCCCAAGCACTGGGAATGTAGACATGAACCACCACGCTCTGCTTTGATATGCCGTCTAGATTCATAAAAAAAAACAAAACAGTATGGGGTGGGGGCAGCTGGAGAGATGGTTCAGCAGTTAAGAGTGTTCACTGGGAACCTGGATTTGGTTCCCAGAATCTACATGGTAGTTCACAACCATCTCTATAGTTCCAGAGTACCCAACACCTCTTCTGACCTCTTCCGGCTCCTGGATGCACATGGTGCACATACACCCTAAAATAAATGAATATTTTTTAAAAACCAAAAGAAAGTATCCAGGCATGGTGCACATTTTTAATCCTAGCACTTGGGAGGCAGAGGCAGGTGGATCTCTGTGAGTTGGAAGCCAATCTGCTTACATAGTGAGACTCTGTTTTAAGCAATCAAACAAATCAAAAATACTGTGTGAGTACAAGGTATTTCTTACTGTGATTACTCGACTAAAGCCTAGTGGGTGAGAAAATGACTGTAAAACTGATCCAGGAGCTGGGGATGATGCTCAGTTGGGGAAGTGCTTGCCTAGCCTAGAGGGGCCCTGGGTTCCATCCCTAGCACTGCATAAACCCAGTGTGGCACCACATACCTGTCCATAAGATAAGCATTCAAGGATAGAGACAGGAGGATGAGGAATTTGAGGCCATCCTTAGCAACATGGGAGTTTGGAAGCAACTTGTCTTAAGAACAAAGCAAAGCAAACACAAAACAAAACAAGAGCCCTGTAGGAAAACCATCTACTATTTACCTCCAGTTTCTCTCCTATTTAAGATCATGGATTACTATTTCAAAACACAACAACATTATGGAATCTGAGAAAAGAATATTTTAGGAGTGTGGATTTCAGGTGAAGGTCCTCTGTGGCAGCTTCTTTTCTATCCCAGGGCCTGAAGAATTAAAGAGCTATCTTTTCTTTTCTTTTTTGCGACAAGGTTTTGCCGTGTAGCTCAGGATGGCCTTGAACTCACGATCCTCCTGCCTCAGCCTTCCAGTTGCTGAGATAACAGGCCCACACACTTGGCTCAGGACTAATCTGGTGAGCTGTGGCCTCACAGTCTCACTCAGGACTTCAGCTGCTGTGTTTTGGTTACTGGCACACTGGTTGTGCCAAACCGTGAAGAAGTCTGGGATATAAGGTCTGTCTTCTTGGTCTGTGAATCATATGAACTTTGAACAACTGACATGTGTGTCAGTCTTTTTCCGTTTCTGGTCTGGTTTTCCCTCAAGCAACCTGACTAACTCTTAGAGCTGGTGACTGGAGACAACCCACCCTCTTGAGCACTGGTTCCAGACTGTAATTAAACTTTTGGTGGCCTTGCACCTGGGGTAGCAGCTTCTGTGAGCTCAACACTCAGACATCTCCACAAGATGTCAATGTATTTGTAACGTCTTCTCTTAACTAAATCTCACCCATCTCTTCTCGATTGCCTTGCAACTTCCTTCCTATTTGCATTAATAAATGTTCCCATTAGTTCTGACTGTGTGTGTGTGTGTGTGTGTGTGTGTGTGTGTGTGTGTGTGTGTGTGTGTGTGTGTGTGTGTGTGTGTGTTCTTGCAGGTGCCTGTATGTGGGTATGGAGGTCACAAGTTGATGGTGAATGCTTTCCTCTATCTTTCTCAAACTTGCTTTTTGAGACAGGGTCTCTCACTGAACCGGGAGCTTGACAATTAGACGAGGCTGGCTGGCCAGCAAGCCCTAAGAATCCTCCTGCCTCTGCCTCCCCCGTGCTAGGGTTACAAGTACAGTCTGCCATGCCTGGTTTTGCCCATGGACGCTGGAACCCTGAACTCAGGTCCTCAGGCTTGCTGAACAGTCCTGTCGTTTTACTGGCCGAGTCATCTCACCAGCCCGTGGTTCTAGCTTTCCTAGAACAAGTTCTCTACTACAGTTTGGATCTGGAGTGCCTCCCAAAGGCTCGTGCATCAAAGGCTTCTTCTCCAGCCTGTGATACTCCTTTGAGAGCAACAGGACTTTCCTCAGCCTAGATATGCATGGCCTAGGGACTTAGGGTGCCAGACAGTGTTCCCCAAACGTCAACCTGAGACAATGACTCCCCAATTCATTGTCTCATATTGGTCATGATTAAAGATGAGGCCGTTCACGGGCAAATCAAAGCAAAAGAAAGCTTGTATTTAGAAGAATTAAAGAAAGGTGAGAGGAAGTCCCAAGAGTGTTGGAAGGAGTCCAGAGATGGAAAAACCACACAGTTTCTGTAGTGCAGGGACCTGAGTGGGTGGCTACTGAGATACTTGTCTAGGGATTTTCATAGGAGTTATGGTAGAAGCTGGACAAAGATCAAGGTAATTTATAGGGAGATTGGTTAACTCTCTAAGCCAATAGAGGGCCCACACATTCTGTATATGATTATACATCCTACATGTACATGTACTGCTTGCTCATTAGGGAGTAGCTGAAGCCCGCCCCCTGCCCCCTTCCATCTCTGACTTCTGTTTTGTTAGCTATTAACCTTGGCTTGGCTGCTGACCTTTAGTCCTCGCTGGCATTCCGACTCTCTGACCACAGAGGTGTTGCTTCTGTTAGCCCCTGACTGGGTCCGCTAGCTGTTAGACTGGGCTGTCTTTGTTCTCATGGTTATGTGGCCATCTTGTAGTTTGACCAGGGTGGGGAACTAACTCCTGTCATAGCTACCAAGATATAGCTGCAGTCTTTCTTGGTTAGCTCTTACCCAACTCGTTGTCTACGGGTCCTCTAGTTTGGGATATATGGGGGCTTTTAGAAGCTGGTCTTTCCCATAATTAAGTCTGTTACAATTAGCTGCATGTATTTCTCGGGCATCAGGGACATAGGGAGTTGGAGTCAGCTTGAGTCTGCCAACACTGACTGTCTTTCCCATAGCCCTTTCCTTCCTCTTATCCAGCTGCAAGCCCTCTTATTTCTCATCCCCAATGTTCTTGACCTGCCCATTTAAACCCTAGTATTCCTTTTAACCCTAATGTCCATTCACATATCAGAAACTTTAAGAAGTAGGACCCAATGGGAGAAAGGTCACTGGAAACGTGATCTTGAAGGAAATATTGGGATGGTGATCTATTTCTCTTTTGTGAGATAAACAGGCTTCCTCTATCACCCCAGGCCCAAAGCAACAGGACCAAACAATCATAAATTGACACTACAACAGACTGGTCCAAAATAAAATCTTTTGTCTTCCTAACTTGATTCTCTCTGATATTTTACCACAGAAATGGGACACTGACTAATACATTATTCTTTTTCTTCTCAAATATCAGTTTCTTTTCCTTCCTTCCTTCCTTCCTTCCTTCCTCCCTCCCTCCCTCCCTCCCTCCCTCCCTCCCTCCCCTCCCTCTCTCCCTCCCTCCCTCCCCTCCCTCTCTCCTCCCTCCCTCCCTCCCTCCCTCCCTCCCCCCCTTCCTTCCTTCCTTCCTTCTTCCCTTCTTTCCTTCCCCTTCTGTTTTTTTTTTAAGATAGGATTTGGCTCTGTAGCCCAAGCTAACTGCAAACTCGTCCTCTGCCTGTTTCAGCTTCCTGCGTGCTGGGATTTCAGCTAGCATTCTTGAGAGTGGGTTTGCACGCTAGTGCCATAGCCTTTAGTCCATATAGCTGTTACCTTTCGGTATGTGACCTTTCCTGGGGCAATGTGAACAAACGTCTATTCAGTCCAGATCCTGTGGACAGAAAACAGACCCAGGAAATGATTCCGTCCCAGTCTAGCTTACTGAATAAGTTTTATTAGAGTAATTTATGGGAGCATGGGTGACTTGGGGACAGCTGTATCACCCCAAAGCCCACCACATTATGGGTGATGACTCCTGAAAGCTAGAGTCCACCCTGCACAACTTACAGGTAGCTCTACCAGCAATTGTTCATTTCTTCTAGAACCTGGGGGTACGGGCTTAGGACTCTTAGAACTCTTGTAAGTTTCTTTAGGTAATATGAGTTTGTCTCCTCTGTCCAAGCCAAGAGAAAATGTTTCAATCAGAGGAAATAGGAACAAAAATTGATACACAAAGTCAAGCCTTTAACCTGCAGTGTGGGTAAATCAAGTTATCGCTTGGCTAAGGCTGCAGAATTTGGCCCAAATAAATTCTGAAGTGCTATACACATATGAGACCTGTGAGTTCCACTGATCTAATTATGTTTTGGTTTTTTTTTTGGTTTTTTGAGACAGGGTTTCTCTGTGTAGCTTTGCGCCTTTTCCTGGAACTCACTTGGTAGCCCAGGCTGGCCTCAAACTCACAGAGATCCGCCTGGCTCTGCCTCCCGAGTGCTGGGATTAAAGGCGTGCACCACCACCGCCCGGCCCTAATTATGTTTTTTTTTTTTGTCAACTTGACACAAACTGGGGTCCTCTGGGAAGAAGAAATCACAATTGAGAAAATCCCTCCATCAGATTGGTTTGTAGGCAAATCTGTGGGGTATTTTCTTGATTAGTGGTTCACGGGGGAGTGCCCACCCCATTGTAGGTGGCACCATACCTGGGTAGGTGGACCTGGGGTGTATAAGAAAGCAGGATGAGCCGGGCGGTGGTGGCGCACGCCTTTAATCCCAGCACTCGGGAGGCAGAGGCAGGCGGATCTCTGTGAGTTCGAGGCCAGCCTGGGCTACCAAGTGAGTTCCAGGAAAGGCGCAAAGCTACACAGAGAAACCCTGTCTCAAAAAACCAAAAAAAAAAAAAAAAAAAAAGAAAGCAGGATGAGCAAGCCATGGGGAGCAAGCCAGTAATCAGCATTCCTCCGTGGCCTCTGCATCAGCTCCCGCCTCCAGGATCCTGCCCTGACTTCCCTTGGTGAGGGACTGTAATTTGTAAGATGAAATCAAGTTTCCTTCCCAAATTACTGTTTTATCACATGGTGTTTATCACAGCAATAGAAAAGCAAACCATGACACCTACTTAAGGGTACTGTTTTTTCATTTTTTTCCTACATCAGTACAATTTAACATTTTCTGGCTGCATGCTAGGGACTGATTTAATCAAGTTGTACCAGACAGAACTCCAAGAGAAGCTCAACTGTTTTCTGTAATTGGTACCCAAGGGTAGCCCCTTCCTCTCTAAACATAACTGCCTTTTCTTAAAGCCTCTTGCTGTCCCTCCTGTTCTGTTATTCCATGGTCATTCTCCCCTAAAAATCAAATGTTTGTTCTTAGTAAGATCACCATAAAAAACAAACCACCACCACCACTACCACCACAACAAAAAATATACTACCAAACTGGACTCAAGGTAATGGTGAAAATGTCTTTGAAAAGAAATAAGGTAGCAAACTAGAATTGCCTGCATAGTTACTGTCAACTCTGTCTGCTGACAGATACGTTTAGCCAGAGGGTGTTAGAATGATCCAGAAACATAAGGACATAAATGAATAGTGGAGTGCTGAAACCAACATTATACTTTGGTGCCCTCCTAAAATCACTCACAAACAGGGTCAGGGATGCAGTTGGACCCCTAAGGATGTCAAATCACCTCCTTTGACACTATTCATTTAGGGTCAGCAGTAAGTAAGGCTAGCAACACCCTGCCTCTGCCTTTCTGGGTGTGCACATGTGTGCACACGGAGCCTAGCTGTCAAACTCCATGTTGTTCCTTGGGTGTCAACTACCTTATTTTTGGGGACAGGATCTCTCACTTGGCCTAGAACTCTCCAATTAGGCTAAACTGGCTGGCTAGTGACACCCCTTGTCTCTGCCTGCCCAGCACTGGGATTACCATGCCCACCATACCTGGCTTTTTCACATTGTTGCTTGGATCAAACTCAGGTTTTCATGCTTGCATGCTACACACTTTAGTGACTGAGCTGCCTTCTCAGGCCTCTCTTGTTGTTAGGTGTTGGAGATTGAAATCAGGCACCATGACTGTTGGCACCTCAGCTTCATCTCATAAACAGCCTTTAAAACGGGGGCGGGGGTTAATTTTGATTACTTTCTTGAATTGTGTGTATGCTCATGTAACTGTGTGAGTGTATGCCATATTTGTGTAAGTACTCACAGAGGCCAGAAAGGTGTCAGATTCTCTAGAGCTGGAGTTTGCAGGCAGTTGTGAGTCACCCAGTTTGGATACTGGAAACCAAATTGGAGTCCTCTGCAATAGCAGGACATATTCTTACTGGCTGAGCATCTCTCCATCCCCTAAGCTGCCTTTGCAAAGGAAATGCAATGTCTTAAGAAACTTTGTATATACCAGGTGGTGGTGGCCCATGTTGTGGGATATTTCTATACTGTGTGAAGGTTTATTGCTGTGATTGGTGTAATAACAAGCTGAAAGGTTAATAGCTAGACAGGAGGTATAGGTGGGACATCTGGGCAGAGAGGGGAAGTAGGAGGAGGAATCTAGGCATGCTAGAGATGCAAGGAGGAATGGAGGAAGCAAGATGGGCGGTACATGACAGAACATAGATGAATAGAAATGGGTTAATTTATTAGAGCTAGTTAAAAACAAGCCTAAGCCAAGGCCAAGCTTTCACAATTAATAAGTCTCCATGTCATTATTTGTGAGATGGCAGTCCAAAGAAAAATCTGACTACAGGCCCATTCCTTTAACCCCAGCACTCGGGAGGCAGAGGCAGGTGGATCTCTGTGATTCGAGGCCAGCCTGGTCTATATAGTGAGTTCCAGGATAGCCAAGGCTATACAGAGAAACCCTGTCTAAAACAAAACAAAACAAAAACAAAACAAACAAACAAACAAACAAAACCAACCAACCAACCGGAAAAAAACCCAAAAAACAAAACAACTTTGTATTGAAGTATAACATACTTACAGAAACATGAATAAGTCTTAAGAGTATACTTGGCTGAGTTTACACAAACTAAGTATGTGCTCTCTTGGTTAGTACCTAGATCAAGAAGTGGAAAATGATTCAGGTATGGTGGCAAATATCTGTAGCCCCAGCACTCCAGAGGCTTAAGCAGGAAAACTGCCATAAGTTCAAGGCCAGCCTGGGCTATAGAGTGAGTACCAGGTAATCTTGGGCTACATAAGAAGACCCCATCTTGAAAGAAAGAAAAAGAAAGGAAGGAAGGAAGGAAGGGGAGAGAGAGAGAGAGAGAGAGAGAGAGAGAGAGAGAGAGAGAGAGAGAGAGAGAAGAAGAAGAAGGAGGGAGGGAGGGAGGGAGGGAGGGAGGAAGGAAGGAAGGAAGGAAGGAAGGAAGGAAGGAAGGAAGGAAGGGAGGAAGGAGTGGAAAATGTTCAATGATCCCTACAAAGTTCCCTTTTAGGCCCCTCCAGTCACTTTCCAAGCCTTCTTCCTTGATTTATGTTTTTCTTTTTAGCACCTTTGTCTAGCATACCATATATTTTAGTCACTTGTCTTATTTATAATCTGTCTCCTCTACAAGGTTGTATTTCATGAAGGCAGAGACTTATGAACTGCTTTGATAAATGCTGTAATGCCAACTGCTTGAGCCCTGTCTAATATGTGGTCATCTGCATGTTCTTGTATAGCTTGGGTCCAGGCAGTGAGAGAATGAAGAAAGGACAGACAAACACAGGGACACACATACAAAAAAGCTGGGGTTGGGTGGTCTGAGCTCTCTGATGGAGAAGCCACAGCACTCCTTTGTTATATACTGTAGCCAGAAGTTTTCTCCAGTCTCTACCGTCCCAAGGTCCCACAGCTGCTTATAAAATAATCATTCAGAGGATTAATATAAAATTACCAATTGCGCCAGGCAGTGGTGGCGCACGCCTTTAATCCCAGCACTCGGGAGGCAGAGGCAGGTGGATCTCTGTGAGTTCGAGGCCAGCCTGGGCTACCGAGTGAGTTCCAGGAAAGGCGCAAAGCTACATAGAGAGACCCTGTCTTGAAAAACTAAAAAAAAAAAAAAAAAAATTACCAATTGCGCCGGGCGGTGGTGGCGCACGCCTTTAATCCCAGCACTCGGGAGGCAGAGGCAGGCGGATCTCTGTGAGTTCAAGGCCAGCCTGGTCTACAAAGCGAGTTCCAGGAAAGGCGCAAAACTACACAGAGAAACCCTGTCTCGAAAAACCAAAAAAAAAAAAAAAAAAATTACCAATTGCATGGCTTATGGCAGGTTTCTTGCTAGCTAGCTCTTATAACTTGGCCCAATTCTATTCATCTATTCCAGTGGCTTACCAGTACTTTTACATCTTGCTTCTCTTGGCAGTGGCTGGTGTCTCTCCTGCCTCTCCTTTCTTCTTTCACTATATTTCTTGGATCTTCCTGCCTGACTCCATCCTGCCCTGCCATAGGCCAATGCAGCTTTATTTATCAACCAATCAGAGCAACACGTATTCACAGTGTACAGAAAGACATCCCACAGCAATATACAGTTGAGCATAAAGACACACCATCACATACAGTTGAACAAGGAAGTTGGGGTATTTTATACAGCTGAACAAGGAGGCAGGTTTATCTAATCTCAGTAGGAGCAATCTCTGTAGGGGAGCAGCTTCGGGCTGCAGTAATTCCAGAGGAGAAAGCTATGGTGGACATTTTCTGTATACACTATCAGCATCCACAGAAGGATCAGAGAAGGGCTTTGTCATCCCTCTGAGCCTCACCCAGGGAAGGCTTTGTCACTCTCATTGATCTGAGGCTTTGAGATCCTTGGCATGCTTATGCCCATGTCAAACAATATACATTCGCTAAGGACTTCATTCACTTCCTACATCCATAATCTGGGAAATACTTGTGAAACTAATGAATGAAGCTGTGCCATAAGGAATAGTAAAAACTACTGATGAAAGGATAGAGAAAATAGCCCATAGTCATACACCAGAACATCATTCAGACATAAAGGGAATTGACTACTGACACATGCTAGAACATATCTGAACCTTGAAAACATTGAATCGTCTAAATGCTACTGTACTCTTTATCATGGTTTGTTTTCTGTCATGTGAAATTTCACCTCACTAAAACAAATTTTTTAAGAATCAACCTGGGCTGGGCAGTGGTGGGCATGCCTTTAGTCCCAGCATTCGGGAGGCAGAGGCAGGCAGATCTATGTGAGTTTGAGGCCAGCCTGGTCTACAGAGTGAGTTCCAAGACAGCCAGAGCTAGACAGAGAAACCCTGTCTTGAAACAACCTCCCCAAAAAAGAATCAGCCTGGAGCAGAGGATACAGTTCATTGATAGAGTGATTGCCTAGTATGTATGAGGCCCCAGGATCCATCCCCAACAGCACCATCCCAGAAAAAATCCTTAAAGTATAAAACTTGTCAAAGATCTTTCTGACACTAAAAGAGTGGGTTCTGGTTCTGCAGAGTGTTTTGTGGAAGGAGGGTGAGATGTGTGCAGGTACACATTTGAGTAACTTGACTAGAAGACTCTAGCGAAGGATGGAAGGACAGATGTGGGGACTGCAGAGCTGAGAGGGAACTGGTGATGAAGCCCTTGAAAGGGGTTCTTGAGTGACACATACAACATTGGGATGTTGAGAATTATTCCTGAAAGCTGCAGGCAATGCCAATGCTCACAGTGCTGTGTGGACACGTTCTCCAGGTTCTTATAAAAACAGGGGCCGTGAAGTGCTCACCTTGGGAAATCCCTAGCACCCACTCACAAGGCCAGGCATGGTAGTGTGCATTTGCAATTGCAGCTCTGGAGAAGCAGAAACAGGAGAGTCCCTGGGAGCCACTGGCCTAGAAGCATACAATCCCAGCAGCACTATTGTAAGATAGGAGAATCCCCAGAAGCTCACAAGCCAGGTAGCTTAGTGCACACAACAGTGGCCGTGTGTGCCTTTAATCCCAGCACTCAGGAGTCAGAGGCAGGTAGATCTCTGAGTTCGAGGCCAGCTTGTCTACAAAGCAAGTTCCAGGACAGCCAGAGCTACACAGAGAAATCTTGTCTGGAAAAACAAGACAGAGAGAGAGACAGAGAGAGAGAGAGAGAGAGAGAGAGAGAGAGAGAGAGAGGGGGGAGGGGGAGGGGGAGGGGGAGGGGGAGGGGGAGGGGGAGGGGGAGGGGGAGGGGGAGGGGGAGGGGGAGGGGGAGGGGAGGGGGAGGGGGAGGGGGGAGGGAGGGAGGGAGGGAGGGAGAGAGAGAGAGAGAGAGAGAGAGAGAGAGAGAGAGAGAGAGAGAGAGAGAGAGAGAGAGACCGTATTTCAAACAAGGTAGAAAGTCAGGACTGATGCCCAATGATTGTCCTCTGACCTCTACATGTGCATCATAGCATGTATGCACCACACTCACACACATGAATGTGTATACACAGATATACATATATCAAACACACAAAAATTTAAAAAAATCCAAAATCCCCAAAGAGGTAAGCTAGAAGTAGATGGTGCACACCCAGCTCTTGGGAGGCACAGCCCCTGAGAATTATATAATATGAGGGTAGCCTGGGCTTCCTAGAAAGACCCTGTCTCAAACATAAATCAATAAATGAAAGTGAAATAAAGCAAAAACAAACAAACAAAAAAGCAAACAATCACACAAAGACATTCTGCATCCAAGCAGCTGAAACTTTGTAGTTGGTTGAATGGCAGTCCCCAAAAGATGTGTCCTGTCCTGGTCCTCCTTACAACCTGTGAATGTGACCTTACATGGTTTATTTGTTTGTTTGTTTGTTTGTTTTCGAGACAGGGTTTCTGTGTAGCTTTGGTGCCTATCCTGGAGCTTGCTCTGTAGACCAGGCTGGCCTCAAACTCACAAGAGATTTGCCTATTTCTACTTCCGGAGTGCTGGGATCAAATGCGTGCATCACTACTGCCCACTGTGACCTTATATGTTAAAAGGATCTTTACAGTTGTCATTAAGTTAAGAGCATCCTGGATTATCTGGAAGGAACTTAAGTTCCAATGACAAATATTCTTGTAAGAAAAAGAGAGAAATTTGATACAAATCAAAAATGCAGGGAGAAAGTTAGAGATGATAACAGAGGCACATCTGTGGTGGAGGACCAGCCAAGGAGCACCAATGCTTGCTAGCAATTGCCAGAAACCAGGACGAGCTTGGCCCATGGAAGTCTTGATCTTGATGTCTGGACTCTGGAAGTGTGAGACAACAGGCGTCTGTTTTCTTAACTAGCAAGTCTGGGGTCATTGGTTCCAGTTGCAGCTCTTTAGAGCTGGTTTTTGGAGCAGGTGAAATTACACACAGAGACAGGAAGGAGTTTGGTTCTTTGGGACATCAAGGTATGAAAGGATAGCTCCCTTTTCTTTTTCTGTGTACATGTTTCTGTTCTGCAGGGAGGGACATGTGCTTGTGGAGGACAGACGTCAACTCTCCTAATTTCAGTTCTGCTGCTATGATAAAATAAAAAAAAGTGACTTAGGGGAGGAAGGTTTGGGGTTTTTTGCTTGGTTTTTTTTTTTTTTTGAGCTCACAATTTTAGGTTGCAGTCCATCTTCAAGGAAGTCAAGGTGGCAGGAACTTGAAGTGGCTGGTCCCAACACATCTGCAGTCAAGAGCATGCGTGCTTCCTGCTCAGCTAGCTCACATTCTCTACTCTCACACAGTTCAGGACTCAAGCCCAATGAATGATGCCGCCTACAGTGGGCTGGATTTTCCTACATCAATTAATGTAATCAAGACTATCCCCCACAGACAAGATCTAGAACAACCTTCCTAATGCTGTGACCCTTTAATACAGATCCTCATGTTGTGGTGACCCCAACCGTAAAATTAGTTTTGTTGCTACTTCACAACTGTCTTGTTGCTACTGTCTTGAATTATAATGTAAATATTTTTGGAGATAGAGGTTTGTCAAAGGGGTCAAGGCCCACAGGTTGAGAATCATTGATTTAGCTAATCCCTTATTAAGAGTCTCTTTCCAGGTGATTGTAGATTGGGATCAAACTGACAATTAAAACTAATCATAGCTGGGTGGTGGTGGTGGCGCACGCCTTTAATCCCAGCACTCAGCAGGCAGAGCCAGGTGGATCTCTGTGAGTTCAAGGCCAGCCTGGTCTACAGAGTGAGTTCCAGGACAGGGGCAAAGCTACACAGAGAAACCCTATCTCAAAAAACAAACAAACAAGCAAAAACCCCAACCAACCAAAAAAAAAATCAGTGAGGTGGGGATGGGAGCATAACCAGGGAGACCGACAAATCCCAGGGCTCACTGCCCAGACAAGAGAGAGGGAGCTCCAGGTTCCGTGAGAGACCCTGTCTCAAAAATTAAGGTGAAGACAGAGACCCCCACTCACAAGTTCACACACACATACACACACACTCACACCACATACACACATACATACACACACCACACCACACCACACACACACACCACACCACACACACATACTTACACACACCACATCACACACACACATACATACACACACCACATCACACACACACACATACATACACACACCACATCACACACACACACATACATACACACCCCACATCACACACACACATACATACACACCCCACACACACCACATCACACACACCACACCACACACACACACACACACACACACCACACACCACACCACACACACACACACACATACCCACACACACACCACACCACACACACATACTTACACACACCACATCACACACACACATACATACACACACCACATCACACACACACACATACATACACACCCCACACACACCACATCACACACACACCCCACACACACACACACACCACACACCACACCACACACACACACACACACATACCCGCACACACACCACCACCACCACACACCACACACATACAGGTTCAGTGTCAACATTCTTCTCTATTGGAAAGTTTAGGAACAGTTACTTTTCCTGCCGCAGGGTCTTAGGGTGAGAAAGGGAAGGACCGCTGATATGTTTATCTACCAGCAAAGCCCTAGTTACACTGCAGCAGTATCCAGGTGGGTTTTTGAATGTTTATGAATCTTCACTCTCACCCACATGTAACTTCATGCTCGATATTTAAAGACTTCATTTCCTAGGTGAGACCCACTCCTTTCTCTTTCAGCTCAGTGGATACTTACAGGACACAGACTTGACAGGTTCTTTTCTTTGGCTCTGACTCAAGGAGCTCATGGCAAAATGCCATGAAAATGCTCAGTCTGCAAAATGGCTCCACTACCAACTCCTCCCCACTTTCATCTTTTTAGTTTATAAGTCCGAGGTCAAAGAATGTGATTTTTTTCCCCAGTTAGTCCTTTCTCAGTCCTTTACCCACTTTGGTCTGTGTATTGGGCTCATTTAATAATCCCTCTTCCTTATTTCCTGTGTGTAAATCAATCACACGGGATACACAAACTCTAAATATCAGGCAGGAATCCACCCTACAAACCAGAACAATTATTTTCTTGTGCTATTTTTCATTTAAAGTAAGAGAAATCTGTAAGTGCTATCAGGATGGAGACCAGGAGGCAGAGCCAGTCACAATGGGGGAGTGCTCCCAGCATGGACTGTCTGTCTAGAGAGCAGTCCCTGGCCACTATTGGAAAAACATGTGTGCAGCTGGACAAATCAGAGCTTGCAGGAAAATTCCCGAAGCTGTGTGTATCCAGCCACCAGAAAGGTGGAGCTCGGTGAGAGCCCAGAGCCAGCCAGGCCAGTGGTGGGGGTAGCTGAGGCAGCTGCTGGGGAGGCAGCCCGCAGCAGGAGCTGGGGGCAGAGCCTGTGAGAGCTGGAGGGAGCTGGGAGGCACAGGGCACCTCTGCCTGTGTCCAGCATGCTCACCTTCCCAACTTGCTCTACTCAACCTTCTTTCTGCCAGCTCTGACCTGACAGGGGAGGGGCTCCTAGGTCCCAGCCTTAATCAAATTGCCCTAGCACAACGCAGCACACTCTCTGTCACCATGAGAATCCAAATGACATCACAAACTGAGCAAAAATAGCCCTTTTCCCTAGCTTAGACTAGCCTCAAATTTGTGATCCAACTGCTCAGCCTCCAGAGTGCTAAGATTACAGTCAGGAGCTACCACACTCAGTGCAGCGAAAGCCATTTTATTTTATTTTATATTGATTATCACTGGGGGGGGGGCATAGTGAGTGAGGACCAGTAGGAAGACAATTTGCAGGGGTTGGTTTGCTCGGTCCACAGTGGGATCCAAGGATTGAACTCAGGTTGGTTGGCAGGCTGTGTGGCAAGTTCTTTCACCCTCTTGTGAGTTCTAAAAACAATTTTAAAAGAATTTCAATCCCATTGGCCTAGTTCAGAATTCAGAATGAAGGCCTGTGTGGTGATACTGTGTGTGTGTGTGTGTGTGTGTGTGTGTGTGTGTGTGTGTGTATGTGTTTGTGTGTGTGTGTGTGTGTGTATACATATAAATGCAGATGCCAGATGCATCCAATCTCTTAAGAGTTGGTTTTATAGGTGCCAGTGATCCACCATGGGTGCTGGGAACCAAGATGTGAGTGCTGGGAATTGAACTCAGTTTACTTGGGGAGCAGTACATGTTCTTAGCCCTTGAGTCATCTCTCTAGCCCTGTGGTGATAACCTACCTTAGGATGGCTGAGTAAATCCCAGAATTCTCAGACTTGCCTCCTTTGCTGGGAGCTAATGTGTACCTTTGGATAAGTCCCTCCCCTTTCTGCAAAATGGTACAGCACCATTCCTTAGTGTAGAGGAAGAAATCTTCAAATGAGAAATGAAAGTGGATAAAATGCCACAATGGGTATAAGTGCCTTTATTTCAAGGATTATTCTTTAGTTTAATAAATGTTCATAGGTTTACAACTGGGCATGGTGGTGTACACCTTTGATCCCAGCACTTGGGAGGCAGAAACAGGCAGATCTCTGAGTTCATGGCCAGTGTGGTCTACAGAGCAAGTTCCAGAACAGCCAAAGCTGCACAGAAAGACCCTCTCTCAAAAACTTAAAGCAAACAAACATCTGAATTGTATGTCAGTGGGTTCCCTCTGACAATCCGACACATGCAGGTATCACACACTCCCATGCCACATTCCCCACCCCACAACTTTTTTGGTTTTTCGAGACAGAGTTTCTCTGTGTAGTTTTGGTGCCTGTCTTGGATCTTGCTCTGTAGACCAGGCTGGCCTCGAACTCACACAGATCCACCTGGCTCTACCTCCTGAGTGCTGGGATTAAAGGCGTGCACCGCCGCTCAGCCCACAATCCCCCTTTCAAGTTCCCTATTGATCTTCAACATTGAGGTCACTTGTTTCATTCATTGTTTTAGAGTTCTGTACATGAGAGGAAACTTACAACATTTGTCTTTCTGTGACTAGCTTATTTCCCTTAGCACAATGCCTTCTAGTTCCATCCATTTTCCTGCAAATGGCAGAACTTCAGTCTCCTTTACTGATAAAATACTGGATTTTATATTTAGAGCCATTTATTCTCTAAGTGACAAAGAGTGAGCTGGTCACACCCCCACTTTAATGGAGAGGTAAGCAGCTCATTTATTGAAGCTGGTTTGGGAACACAATTTGAAGGCCCATCACTATTCATGAGCACCATTTTCTGTGTCTTGGCTTTGCATCGATCTGCTTTTGGGAACTATTGCCTTCCTACTCCCTATCTCAGGTTAGAACAGACTAGCCTTGTCTCAAATATATCTTAAGCAACTGCAAAGAGCTTCTAAGAGACCCCAGGTTCAAACCTCACCTGTAAATAGCACAGACATGAATAACTGAGATGATTGTGGCAGGCTTAGACGTGCTTTGAGCTAAGCACCAAAGGGAGAAATGATTGCCAAGGCACTTGTTTTTTATGCTTTGGTTCTCTAAGATCAAAGGACTGCAGGAGACTCTGGGTTCACTGAAGAGTATGAAGAGGACAAACTGATCTTCATTTTGATGGCAGAACACATGCTTCAGGGAGTAGGCATGCCAGCTGCCCCAGGCCATATACCTCAGAAGATGGCCAGTCTTGCCTCTTTGATGTTTCCTTGAAGAACCCGGCTGTACAGCCGGTTCCCCTTGGGGGCACATTATCAATCTTGGTGTTTGTGCAAAACAGTCCTGACAAGCTGGTACAGCATGGTCCATTGCTCTGTGTGGACACAACAGAATCATTAATGATTAACATCAAAATCTTTCTGAAGGCCACATTCCCAGGTGCTGGGCAAAGCTTGAGTGTGGGTCCAGAAGGCCTTGAGAGGTTCAAGAATTGAGCAACCAGACATGCTATATTACTCTTTTATTCTTTCCTTCCTTTCTCTCTCTCTTCCTCTTCCTCCTCCTCCTGCTCCTCCTCTTCTTTTTCTTCTTCTTCCTCTTCTTCTTTGAGACAGGGTCTCTCTATTCAGCCCTGGTTGTCCTAGAACTCTCTTTGTAGACCTGTAGATCAGACTGGCCTTGGACTCATAGAGAGCTGACTGCCTCTGCCTCCTGGGTGCTAAGATCAAAGGCATGAGCCACTATGCCTGGCATATTACTCTTTTCTACCCTTCACCTTTTCTCCTTTGCACCTGACTGGGGTAGGAACTTACTCTTTACAATTTCCAGGTTCAATCCTCCAGAGACAATTTCTAATTGGTTTGTCTTGTGTCAGAAACTCACTTGTAGGCCACTCAAGCAAAGACAGCACATGTGTGTGTTTGTGCACATGCACAGGCCATTGGATCTACATAGACTTTCTCAGAAGAACCTTTGGGACATTCTCATAAAGCTATTTGGTACAATTTTGCTTTTTTAGGAAACTCTCTGAGATGGAGTTTAATGGGTAGTATGTTTATTAGTGGGTGGGGGTCGACTCAGTAAATAAGTTTGCTGTGCAGACATGAGGACTAGTTTGGATCTCTAGTATCCATATAAAGGCTGGGCTAGGAAGCACATTGCCTATAATGCCAGCACCTGGGAGGTGGAGACTGAAGGAACCCTGGAGCTTGCTGGCCATCAGTCTACTTAAATTGTTGGGATCTAGGTCTAGCAAGAAACACTGTCTCGAAAATATAAAGTGGAAAGCTCTTGAAAAACACCACCCAATAACCCCCCAAACCCCACTCGTATACCCAAGGAACGTAGAAGAGTGTAGGGTGGGCCAGAGAGAGAAGTTGAGCTCAGATACAGGTCTCATGAATGACTTTGCTGACCCTGCAGGAACTCTGGGGTTAGAAAGGCTATTCAGAGTTGTCCCAAGCTGGGTGGGGATGGTCAGACCTTTGTACCCTCTCACCGATCCTTCCTTTGTTGGGTGTGAGCTGTTGGGGTAACTCTCCAGGCCTGAGGCAAGCATTGAGGAATTTGGTGGCTGAGAGTTGTCTGTGTTGACCACACTCTCTAAGAAGAAAAACAGTCTACAATGGAAAGGACTCTGGATAGCACTATGGTATAATAGCCATTACAATGCCTACTTAGAGGCATACACCAATAAATACAAAATTACATAAGTATTAAGACATTCGGAGCACAATGCCACATTATATTACAAAAAGATTGTACAGATTCATTAAATCACAACTTGGAATAAAGAACTTTCACAGTTCAATTGAAAATGAACAAAGGATGCCAGGTGGCAGTGGTGCATGCCAATAATCCCAGCACATGGGAGGCAGAGGCAGGCGGATCTCTGTGAGTTCGAGGCCAGCCTGGTCTACAGAGCAAGTTCCAGGAAAGGCACAAAGCTACACAGAGAAACCCTGTCTCAAAAGAAAACAAAAAAAGGTGGGGGAGGGCTGGAGAGGACCTGGTTTCAATCCCTAGGACCCACGTGGCAGCTCAAAGCTGTCTGTAACTCCAGTTCCAGAGGATCTGGCACCCTCACACAGACATGCACGCAGGCAAAACCCCAATGCACACAAAATAAAATTTAAAAAGTAAAAACAAACAAACAAAAAAAAAACAAAAAAACAACTGAGCAAAGGAGGGGCTGCTACAGTGGCTGAGTTGGTAAAGGCAAAAGCCTGACCACCTGGGTACCACCCCCAGAAGCCACAAGATAGAGAGCACCAACTCCAGCAGGTTGACCTCTGGCTTCCATATGTGCACTGTGGCACGTGTGCATGTGCACACATACACAAAATCAGTGTGGTTTTAAGGGAAAGAGCAAAGGGACTCTATGTGGTAGTGGCAGTTGCCTGTAATCTTAGCACTTAGGAGGTGGCAGCAGGAAGGTCAGGAGTTCAAGGCCATCCTTGCCTATATGACCCTATCTCAAAACAGCTAAACCAAAACAATAAGGTGAGGGGGAGCAGGGGATTTGAGTAGGCATTTCACCAAAGAAGGCATGCAAGTGAATAATAAACAAAGGAAAATAGGTTCAATATTAGTATTTAGGGAAATGCCTAAACAATCGAAATTGCAGCAAGGTATTTCATTCCCTTGGGGTGGCTGTGTTCAAAAAGACAGGCAGTGGCTGCATGAATGTGGAGAAATGAGAATTCTTATGTGTTGTAGGAGTGGAAAAGTAGCACAACCAATTCGGAGACAGAAATCCCACTCCCGGCATTAATCTCCATCAGAGACAGGAAAGCCTATGTGCATATGTCCACTTGTGTTGTTCAATTCCGGACCAGTGTTGCAATAACAGCGAAAGGGTGGAAGCGATCCACAGGGCGATGCACCAATGAAGCAGAAGGCGGGGACCCACGCCCGCCCTATCATTCCTTCCTGTAATGTATCCTCCTATCAGAAGCCATGTGACAACATGGATGAACCTTTAAAATCTTATGATCAGTGAAGGAAGCCAGCATCAAAGCCAACAGGAACACTGTATGATTCCATTTTCATGGAAGTCCAGGAAGGCCGACTCTACAGTATTAGTGGCCTGCGGCTGTCAGGGGAAGAAAGTTCCAAAGCTTGGTTGTGCCATTGGTTGTCTCACTCACTAAACTAACTACAATTCACTGAGTTGCTCATTTCAAAAGGGTGAATTTGCTAGTAGTAAGTTATACCCCAATAAAGTAACTTTAACATTTCAAGCTGCTGAACTATGGGCTAATAGATTCTGGGGAAGAGGGATTCAGTGTCTTCAGTTGGGAACCTACTTGCTGACCCCACCAAACTCCGAAGGAGAGCTGCAAATGCATGAGTATTCCGCTGGCCCTGGTTAAACTTAGTGGGTCACAAAACAGGCAAAGAGGCATGAATATAGGAGAGTGGTTTGTAGGGAAGATGGGGAATACATGGAAATGGGAGAGGGCGGCAGGGAGAGCGGTCAGTATGCATGATGTGTGTATGTGAAGACACCAAAGACAAATTTAATTTGAAAAAAGAAATTTATCTGTACAGGCGGGGACTGAGTCTTTTGTTGTTGTTGTTGTTTTGTTTTGTTTTTCGAGACAGGGTTTCTCTGTGTAGCTTTGCGCCTTTCCTGGATCTTGCTCTGTAGCCCAGGCTGGCCTCGAACTCACAAAGATCCTCCTTGCTCTGCTTCCCAAGTGCTGGGATTAAAGGCGTGCACCGCCGCCGCCGCCGCCGCCGCGCCGCCGCCACCCAGTGGGGACTGAGTCTTTTTACAATCTTCCCTCTAGCTCCAATCGGTTTCGAGGCTGAGGGGGCTCTGCATTCTCACACTTGGGTGGCTGTATTAAAAGGGAAGTTCTTTTCTATTAAAAGAAAAATGTCTTTTTAACCTGGACCTAGAAATACATAATAAGTGTAATAAGTAAAGTCCAAGGAAACTAAAGGGAACCCAAAACTAATTTTCAAAATGGACAAGGCCATGTCACTGGAAAGGGGAGCACTTGCCTAGTATGCTCTAAGCCCAGAGGTCTAGCCTTAGCCACAAGCCCCAGCAATTCACTAGCAGTCTACTTTTTAGGGCTGGTGAGATGAGTAGTCAGGAAGAAGGCGTTTGCTACCAAGCCTGACAACTTGACTTCAAACAGCCGTACCCACATGGTGGAGGAGGTGGACCGATGTCCCACACTCTACCCTTCCTTTCTACAGCGTGTTAGACACTTCATCCTCGGACCCAGAACACTTCCTGGACATGGCAAGACTCAAGCAGTAAAGAATTCTTTAAGATGGTGAAGATCTGAAAGTGACCAGAATTATTGGATAAAAATGTTTTAATAAACAAGTACATCGGGTAACACGAGGAGACTGAATTTCCTGTCACCAACGTAAAATCGATCAGATTCGTCGTTATCCTGGGAGACAGTGGGAGAGAAGATGGCGGTTTAGTCATCCTGCAGACCTGAGCACACCGCTGCCTTTGTTTTCACTTACGATTTTGGATTGCATTGTTTTATATTGATTGCTAACTTGCACAGGAGAATAAGCTGAACAGGCCCCAGCTGAGCAGCTCCCAGGAAGGCTTAGTTCTTTTATCTCCCTACCTCTTCAGTTCTTTCCATGACTTTTCATCTACCCAGGTGCCTGGCTTTGAAAGCACAGTCATTCTGGGCAAACCTTCCCTTATCCCCCCAGGGTGGTCAGTTGCCAAGTCTTGTCAAGGTGATCCGCCTCTGGTTCTCCCTGCAGGCTCACAGTCTTTACCCTGCTTCCTCTTATCTGACCACAATTATCTCTAAGGTCCTCGGTGCCTCTAGGCTCCCTCCCTCCAACCCCCAGCTCCCTCAGTAGTTTGCAAAACCTTAATACTAGCCCTGAAGGTTTTTCCATAACCTGCCTCACCTTCCTGTGACGGTTAATGCCTTGGGTTAACTTGCCTGGGCCATGCAATGTCCAGATATCCGGGTTTAAATTATTCTAGATGTTTCTGAGAAGGCGGTTTTGGGTGACACTAATACAGTTTGGTAGACTTAGGGTAAAGCAGATGTCCTTCCATAATACAGTGGACATCGGTAACCACTTGACAGCTTGATCAAGGCTTCTCTCAAGCAACGTGGAATTCTTCAGCAAACTCCCTTTGGACTATCTGCGGCGCTGGCTCTTCCTGGATCTCTAGCAAACACGCTCGAACTGGAACGGTGGCTATCTTGGGCCACCCACCCGCCCAGGCCATTGTGTGGATTTTGGAGTTGCTAGTCTTCATAATCACACAAAAACAATTCTTTACGACCTGTGTTCCCCACCCCACTCCACACACTTGGTTCTTTTGTCTTCAGAACAGAACCAACACCCCTCCTAATCTTCTGCGCTTTGTCCTTTGACCATCCAAGCTTCCATTCCAATGAAAGCAGCCTTATTACTGCAGGCATTTCAGCCCAGCTCCTGCTTTCTGCCTCACAAGTCAAAAATGCCATCCTCACTAGGAGGTCTGCTCTGATCTCCTCTAAACTCTAAGCACTTCATCTATGATCATAAGATACCTCATACTATGGGTGTTTTAAAAGAAAACTTTTTTTTTTATCACATTGTGAACAGCTTCAGGGCAAAGATGTCTTTTCTAAAATGCACAACTCCCTGCTTGATCATTCTTAGACCTGGCAGAGTCACCTCAAAGGTACTATGCCCAAATCTGAACTCTCTTCCCCAGTGAAGCTTAGCTCTTTCCTTGTCTTCTGTCTCCATGAATAACACTGATGTGCCACGGGCCTAGGAAGCAAGAGTGGGGTTTACAGATGGGAAATTTATTGGGGTGTGGTTGCAGGAGTTGTGAACAGCGCTACCCCTCTTCCTTACCAAAGTCTGAGCCTACCACAGTTCATCCTGGGGGACAAATGAGTTTATTGTGTTGGCTTACAGGTAAGGAGTTACTGCCTGGAGCATGGGAGACCTCCAAAGCAGCCACACTGTAACCCCCTCATAGAGGTATACTGGGAACCCCTCCCAGTTAACCACCGCCAGCCTCTGTAGTCCAGCACCTCCCCTAAGCCCACAAGCAATTAGGCATGAATTACATAAAAATGGCTGGGAGGAGTGGCTGGAAACTCAAGCTAGGGTCCACTGGTCCACCCTACCCACTCTTTCTCCAAGGCAATGAATGGTAGCAGATCACGGGTCTGATCTTGGCGGACTCTCTCGGGTGGGCACAGCTGACCTCATGGAGAGAGCAGCAATTTGGTTTGAAGGATAACACCTTACAAGCTTTTACTTGGGGAGGTAATGGAAGCTGGACTAGGTAGGGGGTAAAGTTGGCTTTTGACATTTATATTAACAAAGACTTCAATGGAGTTTCTGGAGCAGACTTGGGGCAAGTGAATGGCACCTTTGCAACCCCTGCATGGACCAATAATTGAATGTGCAGCTCATATGTGCAGGGACGACAAATGGTGAGCATGAAGGACAAGGACTGTACGGGATATGTCCAAAAGTCTGGGTGGAATGGAAAGAACATGAGTGAGTTAGGTAGCTAGCCAGGAGGAGAGAGGGACAGACAGTTTTAAGTGTCTTACAATGAATAGTCATGGCCTGAGGTTAAATGTGCTTACTTTTCAAACCCAAGTTTGGTTCCCAGGCCCCACAGTGGGTGACCCACACCCATCTCTAACTCCAGCTCCAGAGGCTCCAATACTCTTTTCTGATCTCTGGGGGCACCTGAACTCATATGTACACATTCACACATGCATGCCAACACATACATACATAAAAGTTAAATCTTGAAAAACCCCCAAATATTCATTTTTAAGTTTTGTTTTGTTTTTCGAGTCAGGGTTTCTCTGTGTAGTTTTGGTGCCTGTCCTAGATCTCACTCTGTAGGCCAGGCTGGCCTCGAACTCACAGAGATCCACCTGGCTCTGCCTCCTGAGTGCTGGGATTAAAGGTGTGCACCACCACCGCCTGGCATTTTTAAGTTTTTTTGAGATTTGTATTTTAATTACATTTCCCCTTCCTTTTCTTCCCTCCAAACTCTCCCACATACCTCCCTGATTTTCTTCAAATTCATGGCCTCTTTTTACATCAGTTGTTATTGCATGCATATATGTATTTGTATGCACACATATATTTCCAAATATAACCTATTGAGTCCATATAATGTTACTTGTATGTATGTTCTTGGGGCTGTTTTGCATTGGACACCCAATTGGTGTGGTCTTCCACCTCTCTCACTCCCAGCTTTACTTTATTTTTTTGAGACAGATCTCATGTGGTCCTGGCTGACCTGGAACTCTATGTAGACCAGGCTGGCCTCGAACTCAGAGATCCGCCTGCCTCTGCCTCCTGAGTGCTGGGATTAAAGGCGTGCACCACCACCGCCCGGCCTCATTCATTTTATTTATTAGAAACATTGCTCTCAAAGAGAAACTTTAACAGCTATACATTTGACAGAGGATTAGAATCCAGGATACACAAACAAAAAATTGAACTGTAAGAAAACAACCCCATCATAAATGAGCTAATGAAGTGAACAGAGAGGGTGCAAAAGATGAAATACATATGGCCAAAAAGCATATGAAAAATGTTCATCCTCATCAGCCATTGGAGAAGGGCAAATTAAAGCTTTCAGCCATTAAGAAAACAACAACCACAAATACTGGTGAGTATGTGGACTAAAGGCAACCTTTTTATACATTGTAGATGGGGCTAAAAACTAGTTTAGCCACTATGGAAGTTTTTCAAAATACTTGAAAATAGGGCCGGGTGGTGGTGGCCCACACCTTTAATCCCAACACATGGGAGGCAGAGGCAGGCGGATCTCTATGAGTTCGAGGCCAGCCTGATCTACAGAGCAAGTTCCAGGACAGCCAGGGCTACACAGAGAAACCCTGTCTTGAAAAAACCAAACCAAACCAATACCCCCCTCAAAAAAAAGTAAAAATGGATCTACCATGTGACCTCTGGATATTTAGCCAAAGGGCTCCAAACCAACATATCCCAGGGACGCTTGCTCATCAGTGTTCACAGCAGCACTAGTCACAGTAGCTCAGTCAAACAACCGGCCCATCAGCAGAGGGATGGATAAGGGAAAGGAAGTGTTTCAATCACAAAGAAAAGGGAAGCTATGTCACCCTAAGCAGACTAAGTCAGTCTCAGAAAGATGAGTATTATGTTTTCTCTCATTTGTGGTCCCTTGATTTTATATAGTAACGTAATCTATATTATGAAGGTAGAAAGCAAAACTATGGAGTATTGAGCTTAATTTGATCAGTCTTTCTTTTGTATATAGTTTTTGAAGATTTATTTTGTTTTTAAATGTGTGTGTGTGTGTGTGTGTGTGTGTGTGTGTGTGTGTGTGTGTGTGTATATGCGCCCATGGGAGGCCACAGGCTTCAGATCCCGTGGTGCCGGAGTTACAGGCAGTTATGAGCCACCCGACATGGATGCTGGGAGTCTAACTTAGGGCCTCTAGAAGAGCAGTGTGTGTGCTCTTAACCACTAAGCCATCTCTCTAGCCTCCATCTTTAAAAATCAAGAACAGTGTTAATTTCTCTGATACTCACCTTTCCTGCTTGTTAATTTTCAGAATGGTTATTAGACTTCAAATCAGGTCCATAGATACAATGCTTGAAGGCTTTCTTCCTGCTTGGATTCAGTATGTGACTTATGGCTGACCCGTGTGATCTGCAGGTATCTAAGACATATAAATTATTCATGGCACAGATGGTGTTCTGATTCTATCCTGCATTCTCAGTCTTCTGTGCTTTTCCTGCTTGCACTCAATTACAAAGTGCACAGTAGTCGTTAGGTACTGTTCTAATAGCCCTGGGCATTTTTGTAATTATAAATTCATGCTTTTGGTTCCAACTGCCTCCTCCCCCCCAGCTTAGCTTTCATTGCTTAAAATGAAAAATAAAACAAAACATTTTTCTGTGAGTGCTATCAAGTAAAGGAAGATAAAGGTGGTGTGTGTGTGTGTGTGTGTGTGTGTGTGTGTGTGTGTGTGTGTGTGTGTGTGTGTATGTGTGGGAGGGTGGGAGGGTGGGTGGTGATGGTGGTTCCTGTCTTTTATTTTGTCAGAGGGGATTTTTTTTTGCATAATTGAAAATTCCCAGGTTTCGAATGGGAAGCTGTGGATGATGTACTGTTTCCCTTTTTGTTTGTTTCTGGTGGAAATGCAAATATTAAGAAGGTAAAATGGCCGGGCGGTGGTGGTGCACACCTTTAATCTCGGCACTCGGGAGGCAGAGCCAGGCGGATCTCTGTGAGGTCGAGGCCAGCCTGGTCTACAAAGTGAGTTCCAGGACAGGCACCAAAACTACACAGAGATACCCTGTCTCAAAAAAAAAAAAATGAACAAAGAAAAAAAGAAGGTAAAATGACTTCGCAGACCAGAGACTACATTCCCAGCCTCACTTAGAGTCAGGCTGTATGATGGCATTCCAACCAAAGGTACAAACGAATAGAACTTAAGATGCAACTTCAAGGTCATGTTCTGTCTTAGGTAGGGTTTCCATTGCTGCAGTGAAACACCATGAGCAAAAAGCAAGTGGGGAGGACAGGGTTTGTTTGGCTTACACTTCCATGTCATCACCATTCATCATCAAAGGAAGGCAGGACAGGAACTCAAACAAGGCAGGATCCTGGGGGCAGGAGCTGATGTAGAGGCCATGGGGGAGTGCTGCTTACTTGCTCAGCCTGCTTTCTTATAGAACCCAGGACCACCACCACCACCACCCCAGGCATGGCATCCCCTACAATGGGCTCGGCCCTCCCACATTGATCACTAATTAAGAAATGCCCTACAAGCTTGCCTACATCCCAACCTTATGGAGGCATTTTCTCATTTGAGGTTCCCTCCTTTCAGATGATTCCAGCTTGGGTCAAGTTGACATAAAACTAGCCAGCACAATTGACCCATTGTCAACTTGACACACATCACTGCTAAGCCACAACCTTTCTTTTCTTATTCATCCCCAAGATCTCACATTAAAAAATATATAAATAACAAAATCCCAGTCTTTACAAACTCAAACACATTAAAATTCAACCTCTTTAAACTAGCCAGCCTCTTAAAATCCAAGGCCTTTTCAAAGTCAAAGTCTCTCAACTGTGGGCTCCTGTAAAATGAAAAATAAATTAAATACTTTATTACTTCAAAAGGGAAGAACTAGGGCACAGTTACAATCAAATCAAAGCAGAACCAAACTCCAAAAGTGTAAATAACTCAATGTCCAATGTCTGTGTTCACTCACGATCTTCTGGGCTCCTCCAAGGGCTTGGGTCACTTCTCCAGCTCCACCCTCTGCATACACACAGCTTGTCTTCTAGGCTCCGGCTGGCTCCACTCCACTGCTGCTCTCCTTGGTGGTCATCCCATGGGACAGACATCTCCAAAATGCTGTGTCTTCTGCAGCAACTGGGCTGCGCTTTCACCAACAGCCTCTCCCAGGCTTTCTTCATGGTGCCAATTCTCAACTTCTTTGCATGGTTCCTTCAGTCCTGGACCTTCAACTGCCACTGAGGCTGCACCTTCACCAGTGGCCTCTCCTGGCTTCTCATAGTGCCAAGCCTTGGCAGCTCTCCATGACCCCTTCATGCCTTCAAAACCAGTGCCACCTGGTGACTCTTACACTACCAAGTTCTGCTGCAGGCATGAGGTACAACCTTGGCCGCCTCTGGAACACAGCTTCAGTGTGCTGACTCTCAGGAAACACTTCCCAGAAGCTTTCACCTCAGTGATGCTGGTCTCTTCTTAATCACCACTAAATTCTCAGCTCCAGCTAACCAGCATTGAATAGCCCAGCAAACTCAAAGTTTCATTTTAGTAGTTCTGGTCTCTTTTGTTAATCACGGCTGATTCTTCAGCTCCAGCTGACTAGAACCACAGGATCTCAGTTCAAAATAACAAACGGCCCCAATAGAGTCTTTAAACTTCCCTCTGAAACTTCACAAACCAGGCCTCCATCATCTGCACTGCCCTCAACATTCTTATCTTCCAAGCTCCTACAGAACAGCTCACCAGCATTGAACACGCAAAGGCTTTTCTTGTACAAAGTTCTAAAGTGCTTCCACAACCCTTCCCAAAACAACATGGTCAGGTCTGTCACAGCCATACCCCATTCTTGGTACCAACTTGTCTCAGAGTTTCTATTGCTGCAGTGAAACACCATGACCAAAAAGCAAGTTAGAGAGGAGAGGGTTTATTTAGCTTGCACTTTCTTATGTTCATCATCAAAGGAATCTGGGGCAGGAACTCAAACAGGGCAGGACCCTGGAGCCATGAGCTAAAGCAGAGGCCATGGAGGGGCGCTGCTTACTGCCTTGCTATTCATGGCTCACTCAGCCTGCATTCTTATAGAACCCAGGACCACCAGCCCGGGGATGGCACCACCCACAATGGACTGGGCCCTCTCCTAGAAGGGCAGTTTACTATCTTTTCCCAAGTCTTGCTGGTTGGAAAGGGGATGGAGTGATCATGAACTACTTGGACGATGTGCCACCTGGGGATGTCAGTTCCATAGTAAGGGAGGACAGAACAGCCCTGGAATACATATGTCCAGAGAAGAAATGAGCTCCTTTCTTGTTAGACCTCACTATTTTGGTTCTTTGAGACACCATCCAAAATTATATTTTCATGAAAAATACAAGTACTTGAGCTGAGAAATTTTTTGATTAAAAGACCAAGAAAATGAACAAGGAAAGTCTCCATATGTTATTCACACGCAGATGAAGGTTGGCTCCAAGTGAAGGTGCTAATGGCTTTTGCTCAATCCTTGAGTATGGCCGTGTGTTGTTATGTGCTGTGGGTAGCGGAGCTGGTAAAAAGTTTTAGTTGTGTTCCCTTTCTAACCCTGGCTCATGTGACTTGACTTGCAGAGCTACACAGACAGACCCTGTCTCAAAAAAAAAAGTAGATCGAGACCTTGAACTGCAACTTCCAGACACCTCCCAGTTCTTTCCAGACCAACACATTGTTTTTCTACGAGTCACATCACATGAGCACAAGAGAAGAGGTGCTATGCGGCCCCTCCTAGAACTTGGAATACCACGTGACCCGTGTGGTCACAGAAGCTTAGAGCATGGCTAAGGAGGTGATGTTCTCTAGAGAAAGACTTTGCCCCAAATGGAGATTCCCTGTCCATTGTCTCACTGCAACCCCTGTGTTCCCCACAGAAGACGAAACCCAGTCCTAAGATAGAGATTTAAGACAGGAAAGTCTCATCTGTCTTCTTTAGGGCCAGCCTTAAGCAAACCTAGTTCCTTCCATTAAATGCTGCCTCCTTTCAGTAGAGCAATGAGCAGTGAGAACCTTAGAGTCTGCTGACAGTTGGATATCAGACATGGCAAGAAGGACCTTAATCAAAGCAGAAGACCCTCGAGTAATAAGGAAGGGTCTCAAGCACTTCAGGAAATGTCTCGATAAAATTTAAAAAGTCAGGCTGACATGTATCAAAAAGAGCCACCAACACATCAAGAAGAGCTTGAAGGAAGTCGTAAGCTGGGTGTGGTGGCACATGCCTATAGTCCAGCACTCAGGAGGCTGAAGCAGGACTATGGGTTTGAAAACAGCCTGGGCTCCCTTTAGAGTTCCAGGTCAGTCCGGCCTACCTGAGGAAACGCTGTCAAGAAAGAAAGAAAAAAAGGAAGAAGAAGAAAGGAAGGAAAAGGTTTTTGTAATGGATTTTTATTGCTATAAAATCCACATGCTCCTTAAGGAGCGCAATTCTAGCACTCCTATTGTTTCTTGACTACATACATCACTACCACCTAAACCAGAATGATTTTTCTCACCCTAATCCCCATTAGCCCCTCTTTATTCTTCCAGACAGCAGAATGGCTAGTCTTTTTGTATTTATAGAATCACCTATTCTGAACATTCTTTTTAAATAGAAGCATCTGGATCCTGTCTCTTAGTAAAATGTTTTCAGGATCTGCCATGTTCTGCTATATATTGATATTCACTTTGTTTTTATGGCTAAGGATTATTTCATTATGTGGATATACCATGTTTTATTTGCCCATTTGTTAGCTGATGGACATCTGAGTTCATTCCATTTTTGGGCTATCATGAGTCATGTTGCCCTGAGTGTTTCAGTACACATTTTTTTATGAAAGGGGTTCATTTCTCTAGGGTATATACTTAGGAGAGAATTGTTAGGCCATGTGATAAGAAAGAATTTTAATTACTTCAGGAAGGGTCACAGATCAAACAAGGTAGATCTCAATCATACAGGAAGGATTCAAATACATCAGAAACTGTCCCAACCATATCTTAAACACTCTCAAGAAGAGAGGAAGTTTCTTAATCACATTATGAATAACTCTTGAACAGGCCTCAATGTATCCAAAATTCAAGATATGTCAGAAGGGCCACAAAGGGCTGAAGAGAATGGCTTAAATATGTCACAAAAGGGTCTCAGATTTACAGGAAGAGTATCATATAATCAGGAAAGGCCTCCAGCCTGTTAAGAAAAGTTTCAAAAGTATCAGAAAGGGCCTTTAATAACTACGAAAGGAAACAATAAGTCACAGAGTCTGGAGAATATGAGAAGTCATTTTACCAAACAGGAAGAGCCTCATGTCCGGCCAAGTCTCTAATACAACAGGAAAAGACTGACCCAAGGCCATGAAGGTCTGACCCTGGAAAGGAGGAGGTCTTAACTCCGTCAGGTAGAGTCTAAAATAGATCTCTAAAGCGGAGCCTGGCAAAGCATGCTTGTAATCTAGCACTTGGGAGGGAGACAAAAGAGAATCGGGAGTTGGAAGTCATTTCCAGCTTCATAGAGCGTTCACGACCAGCTTGGAGTACGTGAGACACCAACAGTCTCAACCATGGCAACAGTGTCACAAACAGAAAACAGTGCCTCAAGTCTATCACAAGTTATCTCAAACAAATAACCTGGGAGACTTTCAAGTAGGTCAGTGTCTCCAAGGGGGAGGAACAATCTCAGATGGCCTGGAAAGATCTTGAGTATGTCAGGAAGTCTCAAATTGGTTAGAAAAAGTCTCAAAGACGTAAGTATAGGGCTCAAAAATTCCAGAAAGGGACTCAAGTGAAGCAGAGTCTCTTGCAAGTCAGATAGGGTATCAATTTCTCTCTAAAGAGGTCCTCAGTGTCATCAGGGAGCGTCTCAAATACAGTGAAAACACACATTCCAGCATGTGTCCCAAAGTGAAAGGGGAGATCTGAATTCTCTTAAACCACATGAAAGGTTCTTCTTCTTCTTCTTCTTTTTTTTTTTTTTTTTTTGGTTTTGTCAAGACAGGGTTTCTCTGTGTAGTTTTGGTGCCTTTCCTGGATCTCCCTCTGTAGACCAGGCTGGCTCACAGAGATCCGCCTGGCTCTGCCTCCTGAGTGCTGGGATTAAAGGCGTGCGTCACCACAGGCCAGCATGAAAGGTTCTTAAAATCACAAGGAAAAGCTATTTGTCGGTAACGGATACAGATAAATGGGCGAATATCTTAGGAATATCAGAAAAGGTCTCTCTCATCTGTTGCTCAAGAAGTCACGAGACTCTTTAACTGTTCCTACTGTGATTGAAGTTGCCTAGGATGGCCCCGAAGCACTTGTTCTCTACTTGGGACCCTTTCTGTCATGTTTTCTTGACAGTTTTGAGGCCTATTCTGTCAGGAGGAGTGTGAAGTTTGTGGGGACACTTCGTTAATACATTAGAAGGGTCTCAGACATGTTAGGAGATGTCTCAAAGATGACAGCTGAAGACTTAGGCTTGTCAGGGCATATCCCTCCCTCCCCCTCCCTTTCCCATCCCTATTCCCTTTCCCCACTTCCTCTCTCCCTCCCTCCCTCCATCCTTTCTTTCTTTTTCTTTTTAAAAAAGATTTGTCTGATACAGTCCAGAGGGTGCATATGTCAGGAACAGCCTCCACTAGCAGGAAGAGTCTCCGTTAAGTGGGGGGGGGGGGGTAACAAACACGTCAGCAAGCGTTGCACACCCCGAAGAGCAGTCTCATCTGCATCAAAAATCTTCTCGGATAACTCCGAAAGGTCTCAAGGTCATCAGAAAAAGCACAAAGTACATAAACAAAGGTCTCAATGAGAGAAATAGACCTATGTGCCAATGGAAAGAGCTTCAGATTTTTAAGGAAAGGTCTAAATAAATTGTTAAGGATCCTGGGCTCATCAGGGAAGTTTCCTAGTACAAAGAGAAGAGTCTCAAACTTCTCAAGAACTTTCCAGAACAGACACAAAGACTCTGATTACCCAAGGATGCATCTCAAAAAGGTCAGGAACATTTTCAAGGTCGTGAAGATGAGCCACATGTAAGTCAGTGATGTTTTCCAAACCAAAGGAAGAGCCTTAAATCCATGGGAGGGAGTCTCAGACACATCTGGAAGGTTCTCAAGAAAGGCAGAAAGTCTCAAGCACGTTAGAAAAGAACTTCTATATGACAGGAAGAGTTCAAAAAGCCACATGAAGAGCTTCAAATATCCATGTCAGGACAAATCTCAGGAAATTTCTCAAAGCCATCAGGAATGATTGCAAGGAGACAAATGCCTCATAGAAGTCATTATGAGCTAAAACAGTCAGGGAGTGTCTCAAAGACATCAAGAAGACTTTCACAGACAGAAAGGACAATAACAAACATGTCAGGAAGTGTCTTTAACATAAAAGAAGGCTTGAACAAATTCAGAATGGTCTCATATGCATCAGAAAGCATCTCCAAGGCAGGAGATCTCTTCAATAGATGGGTATCTGGAATACTTCAAAAATGATGACACCTGCTGGGCGGTGATGGTGCAAGCCTTTAATTCTAGCACTTGGGGGGCAGAGGCAGGTGGATCTCTGTGAGTTCGAGGCCAGCCTGGTCTAAGAGCGAGATCCAAGACAGGCTCCAAAGCTACACAGAGAAACCTTGTCTTGAAAAAAAAAAAAGGAAGAGTCACAATCCCCAGAAAAGTTTCACCAACAAGTCTCAAATACATCAGGAAGTGTCTCAAACGGGACAGGGTACTTCTGTGCTTCTGAAGCAGAATAGGAAGAGTTTGCAAGGGAAGGGGAAGGGTCTGAACTATATGATCAATCTCAAATCAGATTGGGAGGATCTCAAAGTCATCATCAGGAGGGCACGAAATTGACCAATGAGGATCAGTTATAGTCTCAAATACATCTACAAGGGGCTTGAATATGTCACTAAGAGGCTCACACGAGTTTTGGAAGAATCCTATGTCAACCAGAAAAGATCTTTAGTATGTCACTGAGACTCCTGACAACTCTCAAATGTGTTCAAAAGAGTCTTATGTATGTCAGGTTTTCAAATATGAGAAGAAGAAGCCTCAAATATTCCAAAGAGGAGTTTTCAGCATGTTGGGAAGTATCTGAGAAACAATCTACTTGTGAGGAGAACAATCTGAATTATAGCAGCAATCTTTTCAAACAAGCCCGGAAGGGTGCAGAGCAGTCAACAAGAGCTTAAGTGTGTCACCAATAGCCTCAAGCAGACAGAAAGACGCAAACAACACCTCTAGCTAGGTCTCAAGTCAGAACATTATCTACTAGGCCGGGAAGAGTGTCAAACAAGTTGTGAAGGATGTCAAAGTAAGTATTTAAAAGAGCAACCAAGGGTCTCAAATGTATCAGGAGCTATTTCATATAAGAAATGAAGGTCCTGACATGTCAGGAAGAACAGAAAATATGTCCTAGATATACCAGACAAGTCCTTGTTTAGATATACCTAAACAAGTCCAAGTGAGTATTTGACAGGGAGAGTCATGAAAGACAGTGTCTAAAACTTTTTAGGATCGTTCTAGAGCATGTAGGAAAGTTCTCACACACATCAGGAAACACCTCAAACAAATTGGGAAGGTTTTCAAAGCAGCTCAGAGTTATAATTTTGCTGGAGACAGGAGAGCATTTGCTGCTCTCGCAAGTTCAGTTCCCAGCACCCACACTCAGCTCACAGCTCACAGTCTGTAACTCCAGTTTCAGGAGATCCAACACCCTCATCTGGCCTCCGGGAGCACCAGGCACACACAGTGCACACAGATATATGCAGGCCAACACTCATTCATAGAAAATAAAAATAAATCTTAAAAATAAGAGTTGTAATTAAGTCAGGAAGGGTCTCAGAAGGGAAGTGTCTCAAATATAACAAAGAATGTCACCATATCAGGAATGCTCATAGTCAAAAAGGGTCTCAAATGTGCCAGGAGTAGCCTCAAAAACACCCAACAGAGTAACAAAATGTTAGGAAGTACTGTATACTAGGGAAAGAGTCTCAAAGGCATCAGGAATCTCAACCAATCAGTCTGGAAGTTTCTCAGAGTGGTTAAGATGAGCTCCAAACAGGTCAATGTGCATCTCCAACTGGGAGAAAGACCCAGATACCTTCCAAAGAGTCTCAGGTATGCAGGAAAAGCTTTCATAGAAGTTCAAGCAACTCAGAAGAGGTGTCTAACCATCATGAACAGTCTCACCCAAGCCAGGAGAACTTGGGAAAATGTCAGGAACGGGCCACACCCAAAGAGTCAAGAGAGTTCAGATCTGTCAGTAAACCTGAGGGGTCTCAAAAAGCAGCTAGAATGTCAAACATTGCAGAAATTGCCTTGAATAATGGGAAAGGGCACAGATATGTTATAAAGGGGTTCATAAATGTCAGGGAACGTGTCACAGTCGTTAGAGCAGAGATACTGAAATAGGAAGAGTCTCAAACACACAAGAGGAATCTACTATCTACCAGAAAGGCAGTAAACAGCTTAGTCATGAAGGGTGTCAGACAGGCCCAGGAGTAGCTCAGAGGCATCAGAAACAGGCTTAAGCAGTCACGAAAGGTCTCTAACACGTCAGCAAGGTCTCTAACACGTCAGCAAGGTCTCCAAGAGTCACAGATAGTTTGGGTATGATAACGAATGAGTCAGAAAAAGTGTGAAAATCATCTGTACAAATGTTAGCTGTGGAGAAAAGGGTCTACCATAGGAAGAGCCTTAGTCTATCTGAACGGGTTTCAGCCTCACAGAACGGATTCACTACTTCACTCTGCATTTCTAACACCCCAAGGAGTATCTCAATCATGTGAGGAAGACATTCAACCAGAAGAATCTCCACTAAGCAAGGAATGGTTTCAAACACAAAAGGAGGGGTCTGAAGCTGATGAGAGGCTCTTGTTACCTCATGATGGACCTCAAGTTGTTAGGTCTCAACAAGTCAAGAAAGGTCTCAAATCTTTTATGGAGAAGTCATAAGACACAGCTCCAGTAGACAATAAAACTTTCTAATATATCAGAAATAGTCTTAACTACATAAGGAAATTTGGCCAATAAATCAACCCAGGGCTCAAACAACTTGGGAAGGCCCTCAAAGATGTTGAAATGTTTCTCACAGCCAGGAAAGCTGTCACATGAGCTATTATAAAGGGTTTTGTTTGTTTTGTTTTTTGTCTGTTTGTTTTGTTTGTTTTCCCAAGGTAGGGTTTCTCTGTGAAACAAACCTTGTTGTCCTGGATCTCGCTCTGTAGACCAGGCTGGCCTCAAACTCACAGAGATCCTCTTGCCTCTGCCTCCCAAGTGCTGGGATTAAAGGCGTGCGTGCACCGCCACCACTACCTGGCTATAAAGGGTCTTAAACTATCAGGTCACATCAAAAGCGGCAGGCAGGAACTCAGACATGTCATAAATCATCTCAAAACAAATTAAGAGGTATTTAAAACAGAAGAGACTGAAATATGTAAGAGTCTCAGACAGATGGGAACAGTCACAATACATCAGCATGATCTTAAATATGTCAGGAAAGTTAGTCAAGACTTTTGAAATTTCAATATTGTGACCAAATATCTAACAGGAACAGCTTGAAGGGAGGAAGCTTATTTTGGCTCACAGTTTTAGTGGTTTCTGTCCATAGTCCTTGGTTCCATTGAATATGGGCCTGTGGTTTAGGTAGAACATCACTATGGTGATGACAGGAAGCAGAACAGAACAGTTATAGAAGAAACAAGGACAGGATTTAGACCCTAACAACAACCCCTACCCAGTGACCTACTTCTTCAACTAGGTCCCACCTCTTAAAGTTGCCAAGACCTCCCAGATAGTGTCACCAGGTGGGAACCAAGTCTTCCATACATAAGTCTTTCGGAGGGACACTTCATATCTAAACCACAACAGGTATCAAATCAGAATGAGTCTCCAAGTTGTCAGGAAGAGTTCTACATATGTCTCAAAGGATCTCAGACAGATAGGGAGACTCTCAGATACGTTGAAAATCACTTCTACCAAGTCCAGAAGATCTCAGTATCCTCAGATTGAGTCTGAAATACATCTAGAAGGGTCTTTAACATGTCTGGAAGGGATGATTTGACACCATCAAGAAGAGTCACAGATAGGTTTAGAAGAATCTCAACTAAGTGAGAAGTCCAAACAAATCAGGAAAATACCCCCCATTGAGTCAGGAAGGGGCTCTCCAATGAAAGACTTGAATCAAGTTAGGAATGGTCACTGATGAAACAGGGATGCTGCATATCCACCAGGAAGCAGACAGAATTCATCAACATCTGAAACACACCTGAGACCTTCAAATACATCAGTAAGCTCAGACAAAGGCAGTTCACTCTCTGGAACAGGACTCTGGAAATTAGGATGTCTACAGGGAATACCACGGTGGGAGTGAAAATGGCCTACCCCAAGAGCCATGGCCCCATGCTCCAGGAGAATCACCCAGTTCCCAAACTTTGACCCAGATCTACATCTGTATGTGCATGTTTCCTGGATTTTATAGAATTTCTTTTCATTTTTTTCCTTACACTTATTTGTGTGTGTGTGTGTGTGTGTGTGTGTGTGTGTGTGTGTGTGTGTGTGTGCAGGCATGTGCACGCATGCACGTACACATGTGTGCACACACATGCACAAGCATGCCATGATATGTGTGTGAAGGTCACGCATGTTTTTCTCCCTCTTTTATGTGGATCTCAGGGATTGAACTCAGGTACTTGTCCTTCCTGAAAGTGCCTCTATATGCTGCACCATCTCGTTGGCTGCTGGGGTGATCTCAACCAGATAGGGAGGCTCTAGAATATGTGGTGGATCACCTTATGGAGTTTATGCTGACGATCCTCCTACTTCTGCCTCTTCAGCGTATCTCACAGGTATTGGCCACCACAACTAGCTTAGCCTTTTGTTTTAGTTCTCTTACAGTTTGTAACACTGCAAGACAAGGATTGTAGTTTCTCTCTGCCCACTTTTGACCAAAACTGATAATAAATTCAGACCTAGAGCTAGGCCTTACGGCCAGAGATGCCAGTAACAACTTCAAAGAAGTCCTTTAGACAGCTCTTTTATCACCGCAACGATCCCAGGTCTTTAGCTGTACACTTGAATGTGCTCAGAATCTCAGAAGAGCCAGAAATATGTGGCCAACCCATCCCCCATCCACTCCTCCTCATCCCCCCTCCTACTCAGGAAGGAATTCGTTTGGCTGCCTAATGAACAGAAAGAATGGAATGGCAGACTTCTCTGACACAGTTTCCAGGTCGTGGTCAAAGAGCCAGTGCGCCTTTTTTCGGGCGCGTTCCGGTCTCAGCTGGCAGTTGGGCTCTTACCAACACAACACGCAAAAGGAAGCCAAACTTCGAAGCACCTAAGATAGGGGGGCGGGAGTGTTTTTAAAGGCTGGTTTTGGATATAATTCCAAGGACTTAAGAATTCTCCACAAAGAAAATCTGTGGACAACACTGACTGCCGCATTTTTTTTCTTAAATAGAAAACCAGCAAGCCATCCTATTGTGTAGCAGTGAAGCCAAGGCTGTGGCTTGCAGATTACATCCACTTTGGTGGAAAAATAAAGTGTTCAGCAAGGTTATCCCTCCCCTTCTATGTTTACTCAGTTGTCTTTATCAAGCATTTGTTTACTGTAAATGCTTAATTCGACACTGCGCACGTTTGTAGCTAACTTTGTGGGGGTTTTTTTTTTGTTTTTTTTTTTTAGCTTTTGGAAATGCTCCCTTCACAAAATAGAAGTCTTTGTACTTTTAATAATGCACATTTGAAAAAAGAAAAGAAAAAGATAAAGAAAAAAAGCTACTCTCTTTTAGATAAGGTCGTAAATCATGAGAGTCAGCATTGTTGGCTAAAGGCTATGAGGAAGTCTGTCATGCCTTCAGTGTGAAGAATAAAAACTAACACCGCAAAAGGGCACGTGACCAGCTCTTTAGTTCTCCAGAATTATTGCATATGAGAATGGCATTGAATTACAATTTGTCAAATTAATAACCACAATAATTAAAAATAGATGACCTAATTTGGTCTCATAAATTATTTTTGAGAATCACTGCGTCATGCCAAGGATTTTCTACAGTGAAGACGGAGGCCTGAGCTGCTTGCTCTTTTATCTATCTCAGGAGTTGTGGCTACCAATTGCCCACTTGTACCCTGTCCCGCCTCAGACCTGGCCTTACGTAGCTGAGCACCAGGAAGCATGCCTAAGGGCTCACCTTCCACATATCTGTATTAAGAGCTTGTCCGGTGTGTCTCTTTGAAATCCACATCTTTAGCTATAGAGAATACTGGGAAAATTCAGACACTTGATGCAGTCCACTGAAGATAGGGCCATAGTTTGGGACTGCTGAGATGGCTCCCAATTCTGACACCAAGGCTAATGGTTGAAACACGAATTGCTAAACGGTCTTATTAATAAAAAACCCGGAGCCAGATATTGGGGTAAAAAGCTGAGAGATCAGAGGAATAGGAAAAGCCACAGCCAGCTTCACCTTACAGATGCCTCAGTCTCCAAAGAGACCTACTGTATACCCACACCTATATGCCTTTCTGTTCTGCAATCTCACCTCCTCTTTCCACCCAGCTACATCACTCCCTGTCTGTCTGTACAGACCTCTAGACCTCCATGGTTAGTGCTGGGATTAAAGGCGTGTGTCACCATGCCTGGCTCTATTCTCCAGTGTGGCCTTGAACTCACATAGATCTAGATGGATCTCTGCCTCCCGAATGCTAGGATAAAAGGCATGTGCTACCATTGCCTGACTTCTATGTTTACTATAGTGGCTGGCTTTTTCCTCTGATCCTCAGATAAGCTTTATTGGGGTACACAGATAAAATATCACCACAAATGGTCTGTGTTTGATCCCCAGGACCTACAGGGTAAAAGGAGAAAAGTGACTCCTACAAGTTGTCCTCTAAACTCCACACATGAACTCTCATACACACACACATCACACTCACCAATGTACCCACATATGAACACACACATGTACACAAACACACATGCATACATGATGGGCTCTTGCTGTCAAATTGGGCAACAGGAGATTCTCATTCATTCTTACCAGGTTTGTTAGGTAGCTTTCTGGCTCTGTGCCAGACCAGCTGAGATAACAACTCAAGAGACGAAAGGTTACTTTGGCTTCCAGTTTTGGCTTTTTGGCCTGTGGCAAGGGAGCACATCATGGTGGGAGCACATGGCAGAGGAAGCTGCTTATTTCATAGTGTCCTGGGAGCAAAGAAAGAGACCGGAAGGGACTTAAATATCCCCTTCAAGGGCACATCTACAGTGATCTACTTACTTCTACTTGGCCTAAGCTCTTAAAGATTCCATAACCTTCAAATAGAGCCACAGGCTGGGGACCAAGTACCTTTTGATGGGACATTCTCAATCTAAACTATAGCACCGGACAAAAACATGTATGGATTTATATATAAAAATAAACTCAGGGCTCAGTTCAATGGTTGAAAGAATCTTAACAAACAAACACCGCCCTTTTCCCCCTAGGCACAGTAGTACACATTTGTAATCCCAACACTTGTTAGGTAGAGGCAATAGGAAAGCCTAGGCTATGTGTTGACTTCTAGGACAGCCTGGGCTACACAGCAAGATTCTGTCTCAAACAAAACAAAACAAAATAGAAGACAAAAACACTACTTAAGAGGTGGCAAGATTGCTCAGTGGGTAGAGGTGATTGCCATGTAAGTCTGATAACTTGAGTTTGATCCCCTAAACCCCTATAGAGGTAGAAGAAAAAAATCAGCTCTGACCTCCATATTGTACACCATGGCAGTGATCTACCTCTACATCATACAAACACAATAATAATATAGATTTTAAATTTGTATTAAAAATCCTTTTCATACAATATATTTTGGTCATATTCTTTCTCCTCTCCCAACTTCCCAAATCCTATCCACCCAACTTCATGTTCTTTTTCTCTCTCCAAAAAGCAAACAAACAAACAAAAAATCAGGAACACCAACAACAAACAATCAAAACAGACAAACTAAAAAAAAAAAGAAAGAAAAAGAAAAGAAAAAAGACACACACACAAATATCCAAACAAAACAAAAAATGCATTTAAAAAACCCCATGGAGTCTGTTTTGTGTTGACCAACTACTCCTGGCCATGGGGCCTGCTCTGGAGTGTGGTGGATATACCCAGTGACACTCCACTGGGATAATATAATAATGATACATTTTGTTTTGGTTTGGTTTTCCGAGACAGGATTTCTCTGTGTAACAGCTCTAGCTGTCCTGGAACTCACTTTGTAGACCAGGATGGCCTTGAATTCACAGAAATCCTCCTGCCTCTACCTCCCAAGTGCTAGGATTAAAGGTGTGAGCCACCACCACCATGCTATAATAATAAACTTTTTAAATTAAAAATTAATAAAAGAAATAACTAATAGGTTTTCTGCCCCTCAATAATAGGTTTCTCTGCTGATGCAGTAAGCCAGATCAAGCCAAATTGAAAAAGTATAACAGCAGGTTTATTTGAGCAAAACAACTCCCAAGTGGGTTCTCTGGTCCCAGGGATCAAGGCCAGAGAAGTCACACCTACAAACGAAAGCATGGAGACTTTATAGGTTGTAAGTGAGGCCTGATGACGTGTCTGCCACTAGCTGGGTTTGTGCCCAAGTATGATTAAAAGCTGAGCACTTTAGATGAGGACTTGATGGGTTGGCAACTTCAGGGGAGGAAGCTATAGTATCCGCCAAGAATGCCAAACTGGCTTTTTGGTACCTTTCCTTTGCTCAGACACTCTCTGAGCAGGAGGGGTTTGGAGAGAGAGATAGGAGTGGAACTTTCTGAATCACGTGCAGGGGTGAGCTGGAGGTTCCAAACGAACATCTTTTTGGGTATATGGGCACTGGTTCAAATCTGGCTACTTCCTGTTGGCATGGGAGGACATGGGGAACAGGAGTTGGGAGTTGGTAGACTTATGCTCAAAGGAGGTATGGGTGAAGAAGCATTTGGTTAACAACCACCTGGAGACCTCACAAATCCGTTCCTGGAGGAATCAGAGAAGGCAAATTACTAGGAGAAAAAATAGATTATTACCACCGGCCCTATGAACCAGGCTAGCCATGGGAGGAGTGAAGGCTGTCAGAAAGAATGGAATGGAGATGTGCCCTGGTTGGATTGATGAAGTTCTTCAGACAATTTGTGGAGTGACTCGATATTAATTTCCAGCAGGCCAGATTCCTTGATACAGTAGCAGCGCTCTTTCCCCAGGAACATGCAGATGTCTGTAAAACATTTGGAACAGATTTACACCTTGGTGCCATAGCAAAGGTTATGGCTTTGGGTTAAAAAGCATGAACATTTTCCTATGTCTCCAGAGCCTGGTTTTAGCCTGATGAAACTCACCTTTAAGTCTATACTTAGAAGACAACCAGAGGAAATTTAAAATCTTGAGCTTGTGACTGAATAGTAAACAGTCAGTGCTCTATCAGTTTATCAGAACTCCATTTATCAATGCTAAAACTCTGAACCTCCGAGATTCCAGTGTAATAATAGCGTAGAAGGGGACAGAAGTCTGAAACATCTTTACATACCTTAAATCACTTACTTACACCTTTATAACTTGCATTTATACATTTTAAATCAATTTCTGTGTTCCTTTAGTGGGAAGTTACATCTGAAACCTGTTTATCCTTTACTATGAAGCCTGAGGAGAAGGCAAACCTGTCTGTATTTTTTAGCAAGAAACTTAGCTGATGAACTAATGAACCCCCAAAGTGGCTGTGGCCATGTGTGTGGAGAGGGATGTTAAACAGATGAAACTATAGCCTAGTCACCAAACACCATCAGATCCGAGAAGGATAAACTTCACCTGAGTAAGCAGAAGCGAAGCCGCTTCCGAATCTATTAAAATGACAGGGACTTCTGGCTACCTAGACAGCTACCCCAGGGTCCTCCATGGTTGTTGGAGACAGAGGTCCCAGGGCAGTATCAGTCTTCAGCTGCCAGGTCCAGAAGATCTGACAGACTTTCCTGTGGAGTAGGAATGTGGGGGGACCGGTCTACCCTGTCTTGGCAAAGCAGGGCAATCAATCCCCCAGTGTCCTGTTGTCCACAGTCTGGGCAGGGTCTTGGAAGCAGTTGAGGTGAAAGGTGGTTTTTTTCTACTCTGTGACTGGATTTACTACATTTAATCCAGATGGAGGTTCTTCTGTGCCCACCCATCTTCTTTGGAGGAGATAGGGTGCTGCCAGGAGCTGGCATGTCTCTATCATGAAAAGCTTTTTATTAAATGCCCTATTCTCAGACCACTGAAGCATTTGAGGACCATTACCTGTTAAGTATATCTAAACTAGACAAATGATGCTTGTTTCTAGTTACTTGTTTTAGGCTTAACTTTGAGAACATATATGAGAAGTTAAATCTGAACATATCAAGAAGTTGATCCTTTATGAGTTGACTACTAACTTGTATGTCTTATAAGATTAGGATTTTATAGCTTTATCCCTGTTAAGTTTAGCCTTAAAAAATAACAATTTCTGAATTAAAGCTCTTTTGTTTGTTTGGTTGGTTTTTGGTTTTTCAAGACAAGGTTTCTCTGTGTAACAGCCCTAGCTGTCCTGGAACTAGCTCTATAGACCAGGCTGGCCTCGAACTCACAAAGATCCACCTGCCTCTGCCTCCTGAGTGCTGGGATTAAAGGTGTGCATCACCATTGCCTGGCCCTAAAATTCCTTTAATACCAAGATAAGACTTTTAACTCATAAGCATAGTTCACAAAGAGACTGGGAACTTTCCTGACCCTTTTATAATACACTGTTATAGAACATAACAGTTTTCTGTACGACTTAGTTTACCAAACTACCTACAGCTTAACAATGTTAGTAAAAAGCAAGGAAGCTAGGCATACATTCCTAAACCAGTCTCTGTTAGCCTGAGTAGACCTTAGGTAAGGAGAGCCCCTTTGCCGGGCTACGTAGGGCATCACCTTGCTGCATCATAAGATAGGAATACCTCAGTCTCTGCTGTTTAGCTGTGGTCCTAAGTTTCAGCTTTTTATTTATCCATTTACTAAGATTATATATTAACAAGGGTATCAAAATAAAATGTCATAAATTTTAGCCTCATAAATTTAAGCATTTGAAAAACTGTTTCTTAAAAATATCCAGTTTATTTAAATTTTCTGTAGAACTCTAAAATTTTCTTTTTAAATAAGTTTAAGATCTCTTACTTGTGTGTTCTGATAATATCCAACTAAAGTAACTTTTTATTTCAAGAATGAAGACATAGAGCACTACCATAATTTGTAGAAGGCAAAACCAAGTTTCAACAGTGTAAACAATTTAATGTCTCTAAAATCAATACCAAGGGGATTACTCTTATGTTACAAAGTCTGGCTGCCAGCAAGATACATCCCTGTACATGAATGCATGCAGGTGCAGCTTTAATACCTCAGTAAACCAGCATTGTTTTAAATCCCATCTTTCATAAACCTTGTTTTCAGGACAGGACAGGAATTATCATACAAAAATCCATCCTAATCAAAAATATCCTGGAGACCTGTTGTCTCCTTGATAGGCCCACTCCATGTGGTCACCTTTAATCAAAATGGCAGTGAAGTCACGTGACCTCCCTCTTCCCCCAACCCTAGTCAAATGGCGACTGCCCATGAGGCTGCACTTAATTTAGTTAAAATGGTGGCAAACCACGTGTTGTTTCCCAGAACAACTCTAATTTAGAGTTACAAGTTTTAAGTTAACTTTTTGTCACAGATTTTTAACTGTAAAAATTGGGATTCCCTTTGCTGCTTTTTAATAAAGTAGAACAGCATAAAACAACTTTAATATTATTTATACCCAAATGACATATGAATCTCTGTTATTATATCAGATTCAGTGACCAGAAATCCCAGAGGCAAATTCTGAGTCCAGGCAGCTAGTTGCAATAGTAAAAGCTGAGCTATCACCAAGACCCACATAACAGCAAACCCATGAATCCAAGACCAGTCAGAAACAAACATGCAGTGGCCACATACACTTAGACATTTACTGAGCCTGATGCAATTTTGTGTGGCTCCATATCTGCAAGAAGACTTACAATGACTATACATTTTAAAGCATAAAAAAGAATGTAGCTCAGTGGTAGAGAACTTGTGTAGTATGCTCCAAACACTGCTGCAGTTTGATCACCAGCTGCAAAACAATATTTTTTTCAATGCTAGGCATGATGATACATGCCTGTAATCCCAGCACCCAGGAGGAGGAGGAAGGAGGATAACGGGTTCAAGGCCAGGCTGGGCTCCAGGGTTACATCTTCTTTCAATAAAGAAATGAACGAACGAACAATCTCCTTTCTCTCAGGAACATTTCCAAACATATATATCAGTAGTGCTGATAGGGGACAGTGAGGTCCCCAGGAGCAGGAGGAATGAAAGAGGAAAAGCTAGGTTACCTCCTTCCACACTGAGAGAGTGGAGAGGGGACAGAGCAGCAGCCCTAATTGAGGCACTCACTCTCTGGTTTTAATGGGCTGTCCACTAGTGGTCCTAATTCTTTGTTTCATTTGTGTACACATAGCCAACGGGATGTGTACCTGAGCCTATATTAACCCCTAGTCACATCTTCCTATCAGTTGACTCTTCTAACCAATGGGTCAGGGCCCAGCTCTTCAGAGGAAGACTCTCTGTCTTGGGGGCAAACCCACTGCTCAAAACCCACTGTTCTTGTCTCTGAGACCCTCGCTCCTGCTAATGTCACTCTTGTCATTGACCCGCTCTCCCCCACTCATGGTAGGCATCCTGTCACTGAGAGCTCAGAGCTGTAATGCAGGCTGACAACCTCCCACATTCCTCTTGCCAAAGGATTTAGACCCCAACACTTACTGGAGAAGCTCTTTCTATTTATTGGCAACCTCCTGCCTCCTAGAGTTCAGAGCATCTGTTTTTCCTTTCGATTGTCACTCCCAGGTGGCTAAATGTCTTCCTTATTTGTTCACCCTTTGCTTTCTGTCCATTTCATTCATGGAGGAGTGCCTGCCCAAGACCAGAACCAACATATAAACAGCCGCTGGCTTCAGCTGTTAAAAACGTAGGACCGCCGGGTGGTGGTGGCGCACGCCTTTAATCCCAGCACTCGGGAGGCAGAGGCAGGCGGATCTTTGTGAGTTCGAGGCCAGCCTGGTCTACAGAGCGAGATCCAGGAACGGCGCAAAGCTACACAGAGAAAGCCTGTCTCGAAAAAAAAAAAAAAAAAAAGTAGGACCAATTTTGTTTCATGTGTATTCCCAGCTACTTTTCAAGCCTCACCACCATGAGATTACCTTAAAACACATCCCAAACATTATATTTTCACACCAAAAAAATATTTCAAGTATGCATTCAGAAAATATTTTTATGAGCTCCTTTTTTTCAAACATTACCACTATCCCTACTAAGAAATATTGACACTAGTCTATTAATAGCAATGAACTCTGCTCAGCATCTAAAGTCTTTTCTATTGTCCCACAAATTATTTTCATATTTTGGTTTGTTTAAACTAGGAATCAGATAAGGTCTCTTTCGGCATGCTGTTAGTATGTCTCTTAAGCCTGTTTATAGGTTACCCCCTTTTGGATTAACATTCTTGCCATTTGTTTGTGGGAAAAAAATGAGAGCTTTTGACCTGGAAATTTTCCCACAGGCAGGTATTTGGTTGATTTTCTTCATCTCTGGTGTGTCATTTAATGCATTCCCCCAAAGTCTGTCTTTTTTGTGCATTTGTAATTAGATGTGGAAGCTTGATCAAATTCAGGTTTGATTTCATTAGCAAGATGCTTCAGATCACAGCACATCAGGAGGCCTGTAGTGCCTGGCTTCTCCATTTTTCATAATATCAGATTTAGGTATGGGTGGCTCTGCCTTTCATATAATGAAAAAGGATGCCAAGATTCTATATTGCATTTGGGCTTGCAAATTTTTGAGATTCTAATTCTGTTCTTTCTTCTGTCATTATCAGATCAAATGGTTCTATAACAAAGAGAACTTTCTTGAATTAACTCTTTGGATACCTTGAAGCACAGTTCATACAGTGGAGAAAGAATAAGTGCCTGGCTTCTGACCCTCACTTATTTTCAGGAAGATGAGTTGGTTCCATAGTGTTATCTAAAGGTAAACAAGTACCTTTGACAAAAATCATCTCAGGACATTTGATGTTTTTCAATCTATTACATTCATTATTCATTTTCATTTCTCATCTTTTAACAATTTCATGGCATACAGCTCACCCATTTAAAGTCCAAGACTCAATGGTTCTTAGTATAGTATCATAATCTAATTTTAGAACATTTTATGCCAAAAAGAAACCATTAGCAATCACTCGTATTCCCTCTGATACCCCCATAACCCTGGGAAACCACTGATCTACTTTCTGGCTATTGATTTATCTATTGTGGACACTTCTTATAAATGGAATTACATAATACATGGCCTCTGTCTGGCATCTTCCCCTCAGTATACATTTTTCAAGGTTTATCTATGCTGTAGCATGTGGTGGTCCGTCATTTTTCATTGGCATATAATATCTCATTGTACAGATGAACCACACATTGTTTATGCATCCATCTATTGATGGAAATTTTGTTTCTTAATTTCTTTTTCTTTTCTTTTCTTTCTTTATTCCCTCCCCCTTGTTTGAGACAGGGTTTCTCTGTGTAGCAGCCCTGACTGCCCTAGAACTCTCTTTGTAGACCAGGCTGACCACCACCACCCAGCCCGGCTTTCTTAATTTTTTAACCTCTGGAACCTGTGACTATGACTTGATTTGGGAAAAGACCATTTGCAGATGTACTTAACAAGGATCTCAAGATGAGATCATCCTGGATCATCTGGACAGGTCCTAAACCCAGAGAATAACAAATATCATAATAAGAACAGAACCAGAAGATGGGGTGAGGGTGGATTCATGGGGAGATGGAGACAGAGATTGGAATGATGTCACCACAGCAAGCTGAGGAACATTTCAAGCTGCTAGGAATCAGAAGCAATGAATGATGCTCCCTAGACTGTCCAGAAAGAGCATAGCCCTGCTAACATCTGCATTTCAGATTTCTGAACACCAGCACTGCGAGTGAACAAATGTCTGTTGTTTTAAGGCACCAAGTCTGTGGCTAGAGCAGCCCTAGGGAGCTTATTTAATAAAGGATTCATTCAGTTACTTTTCAGAGCTGTACCAAACAACTGTGAGAAGAACTTAAAGGGAGGAATATTCTTTATTTTGGCTCACAGCTTCAGAAAGTTCAGTCAGTGCTTGATTGACTCTATGGCTTTGGGTTTGAGGCAAGGCCAAATATCGTTGTGGGAGGAGCATGTAGGGGAGGAGACTGTTTACCTCATAGACGACAGAAAGCAGAGGGTGACAGGAAGGGGGCCCTTTGAAGACATGCCTTTAGTGGACCACTTCCTCCAGCTCGGCCCCATATCCCAAAGTCTCCACTGTCTCTGAAAAGAGCGCTACCAGTTGTGGAACTCTAGGAGGTGTTTCAGAGTCTAACCGCGACCAGATCGCTTCTACCATTTGTCTATTAGGAGCCATGCTGCAATGGACATTTGTGTACAGGCTTGGGGTGGATGTGTGTTTTCATCTCTCTTGGGTATGTACATGGCTGTGGAATTGTTGCATCATATGGTAACTCTCTGACATTTTGAGGAACTGCTAGAGTTGAATGGAGCTCTCGTGCCATTTTACATTCCTATCAGTAACACATGAGGGCTCTAAGTTCTCCATACCTTCACAAACTCTTATTATGTCCTGTCGTCTTGGTTGTAGCCATCCTAGGGTATGGGAGGTGGGCTCTCCTAGTGCCTTTGATTTCTACTTCCCTAATGGCTAATGAATTTGAGCCTTTTTAAATATTCTCACTGGAATGTGTATGTCTTCTTTGGCCACATGTCTAGATTCTCTGCTCATTCTTTTTTTTTTTTTTTTTTTTTTTTTTGGTTTTTCGAGACAGGGTTTCTCTGTGTTCTCTGTGTAGCTTTGCGCCTTTCCTGGGACTCACTTGGTAGCCCAGGCTGGCCTCGAACTCACAGAGATCCGCCTGCCTCTGCCTCCCGAGTGCTGGGATTAAAGGCGTGCGCCACCACCGCCCGGCTCTCTGCTCATTCTTACATTAGGTTTTCTTCTTTTGAACACAATTTTTTTTAAAAAAAAATATTTATTTTCTGAGCATTGGTGTTTTGCCTGCATGTATGTCTGTATGAGGTGTCAGGTCCCCTAGAATTGGAGTTATAGACAGCTGTGAGCTGCCACGTGGGTGCTGAGAATTGAACCTGGGCACTTTGGAAGAGCAGCCCGTGCTCTTAACTACTGAGCCATCTCTGCAGCCCTTTAAACCCAATATTAAAAGGAGCTTTATTTCTTGATAGGGCGCTGTAAGTGTACCAGAGGGCAGATGTGGAGGTCAGAACACAACTCTTCTCCCTCCTGGGAATTGAACTCAGGTCATCAGGCTTGGCAGCAAATACCTTTACACACTCATCTCTAAATTGTCTTTTTATATTGACTTAGTTATTAGAGTTTTTTTATATATATTCAGGATATACATCCTTTTTAATATAAGATTCAAATATTTTCTCACCACTTTGAGTTATTGTCTCACTTTCTTACATTGCTTGTTTTCTTTCTTTCCGTGCTGTGGATTGAACTCAGAGCTTTGTGCATGAATTGGGGAATATTGCTTTACAGTTTGGGTTTGACCCGTGATCATGAGGCAAGATTCCACTTGCTTAGATCTTTAATTTCTTTCAATGGCGTTCTATGGAGCATTAGAATCTACACTTCTTTTGTTAACTTTTAAAAATTATATTTAAAATTTTTATTTTATGTATTTGAGTATCTGCATGTATGCCCACAGAGGTCAGAAGGAGTTGTTGGATCTCTGGAACTAGAGTTATAGATGCCTATGAGCCACCACATGGGTGCTTGCTCATATGTTCCACAATATGGAACAGTAATCTAAGTCACAGTGAGTTAAACCTGATAGGGGTTTACTATTATCATTATTGCTGGTATGATAGTGTCTAGCCATGTAGCCCAGACTGGCCCTGAACTCACCACTCTCCTGCCTCATCCTCTTCAGTGCCACCATGCCCACCTAAGAAAATACTTTATTAAGTTTTATTTATTTTTATTTTTAGTGTGTGTGTGTGTGTGCGTGTGCGTGTGCGTGTGTGTATGTGTGTATGGGTGGATATGTGCATGTGAGCGCAGGTGCTCAAGAAGTATCAGATCTCCCTGGAGCCGGAGTTACAGACTGTTGTGAGCCTCCCAAGATGGGTGTTGGAATCGAACTTGGGTCCTCTGCAAGAGCAGCAAGTGCTCTCAACTTCTGAGCCATCTCTCTAGCTGTCTAAGCAATAGTACTTTGAGTACAGATTTTGTGTCCTTCTGGACTACCAGACGCCCTCCTCTTATTTTGTGTAGTTCCTGTCCGAGAGTCAGAATCTGCTTCTAAAATTTAGGAAGGTTAAGGTCTTTTTTTTTTAATTAGAAGCAAAGATCTAGGCTTTAGGTGTGCTATCACTACTTCACTCTGAAGTACACAAAGAAATGCATGTGTGTTCTCTGACAGAACACGAGGGAACACATGAGTGTGTTCACCAGGGCTTAGCTAGGTATCTATAACTATTTCTATATGTATCTATTTACATCAGTGTCAAACTAAACATGACAATGCCCCACTGATGTCTCAGCCTCCTCCAGCACCATTCAGATCATTGCTTATTTGTAATTTCCCACTCGAACACAGAGAGCCACCATCCATTTGTTTCATGGTATACCAGCTGGCTTCTGGTATACAGGCATATCACAGGATCACACCTGTTGATGTGACCTCATGGGATCAACTCTGACAACTAGAGGTTAGAGTCTAGATCCTTTCGTCTCTAGTCCTACGCTTATTTTCAAAGTTGCTTGGGTCAGTACTTTTCCTTTCTACCCACTTCAGTGAAATTAGTTTGCACATGTATAGTGCTGTAAGATTCTTTAGTCAGATTCTGCACCCCATCTTCCAATCCCCTGACCTATGATTTTTATTTTATTTATTTATTTGTTTGTTTGTTTGTTTATTGAGACAGGGTTTCTCTGTGTAGCCCTGGCTGTCCTGGATCTCACTCTGTAGACCAGGCTGGTCTTGAACTCACAGAGATCCACCTGTCTCTGCCTCCCGCGTGCTGAGATTAAAGGTTACACCACCACTGCCCGGCTGACCTATGATTTAAAAAAACCTGTCGACATTAGGATATACTCTATGGATTCTGAAAAATGCATAATGTCATATATCCACCAGCACAGTGTCAAACAGAAGAGCTTCATGGCCCTAAAAATCCCCTGTGCTCCCTTTACTCAAGGGTTCCTCTTCCCCAAATCCCTGGCAGCTTATTAGCTCTAGTTCAGTCTTTTCCTGGATGCTGTAGAAAACGCTTTTCTGTGCTTGGCAAAGGCATGTCGAACACCATCCTTTCCTCCCCTCTTCTACTCTTTCCCTTTCCCTAGGCTGGGGATGAATCTCAGGACAGCTGCTCTACCACCAAGTTATGTCCCTGTCCCTTTCCAATCTTTATCTTGAGGTTAGGGTCTCACTAAATTGCTTGGTTGTCCTCTAACTTGAAATCCTCCTGCCTTGGCCTCCTGAGTAGCTGGAATTAAAGGAGTGTGCTACCATGCTTGACCCTCACCCACATTCTTGTATGACTTAATAGTACTTTTTTTTTTTTTTTGAGACACAGTGTCATGTAACTCAGGCTGGTCTTGAACTCCCTGTGTAGCTGAGGATGACCTTGAATTTCAGGTCTTCTTGCCTCTGGCCCCTAAGTACAGAAATTACAGGGATGTGCCACCATATTCAATTTATACAGTGATGAAAACTTAAGCCAAGACCTCCATGCATGTTAGACAAGCACTATACCAACTGAGCTACATTCGCAGCCCACTAGACTTTTTTTTATCACTGAGTAGTATTTATTCCACTGTACGGATCCACTAGTTTGTTGATATAGCCATCTATTGAAAGACCTCCTAGTTGTTTCCTGTTTAAGGCGACTATGAGTCAATCTGTTTTAGACACTTATATGTGGGGCTTTTGTGTATGAGCATAACACAACAACACTTGATTAAATACTTAGAAGTATAATTGCTGTGCTGCATGATAAGACTATGTTTAATTATGAAAAAATCGGACAGTCTTCCAATTGTTAATATCCTCCACTAGCAGGAAGTGAACCTCATTTTGGCCAGCAATCGGCATTGGCAGTTTTCTTCTTTATTTTAGAACTCTAATGCATGTGTGTTGGTAGCTCATTGTTGCTAAATAAAATCTTGGGCAGCCCACACTGTTTCTCCTGCTCTGACATTTGCCTTCCCCTTGGGAGCTCACATCCTCTCTTTCTGTATCATTTAGGTAACATGGTCCTCACCTTCTGTAGATTTCTTGGTGGAAAGAGTTGGCTGCCTCCTGGAACACAGCTCCAGGAACACTGTGCATTGCTCTTGAGATGTGACAGCATTTCTCTGTGATGAAATCGGGTTTCGGGGGGCTAGCACTTTCTCTCCACCCTTGAACAGCAAAGTACTAAAGGTACAATTTTGTTTCTGTCGGCAATTGGCTGGTCAGAATTTGATGTTCTGGGAAATAAATTGCTCCAGGAACTGAAGCATGAGTCATTCAAAGAGCTTCTAATCCCTTCCCCATCCATTACTGCCAGGAGCTTAGCTGCCTTGTCCCAAACTCCTGGTACAGTTCCCTTGTCACTCATCTACAGATGGCTCTGGGGTGGCTTCTTCAGGTTTCCTGACACCCTTAGCCTCCTTTCTTTTGAGAGTGACTGGCAAAGTATTTCCTCTAGACTTGTGCAGTAGCCATGAAGTGAAGCCTCATAATAACTCACTGTTCTATTTTTTCATTTGTCTTGTAGACTTTACTGAGTTTTGTTTTATAATAAGAATGTAGTTTAGTGCATAAATTGTAGTAATCAGCCAGACCTACCAATAGGACCCTTCTTTCTTCCTCCCTCCCTCCCTTCCTTCTTCCCTCCCTCCTTTCCTCCCTCCCTCCCTCCCTCCCTCCTTTCCTCCCTCCCTCTCTCCTTCCCTCCCTCTCTCCTTCCTTCCTTCCTTCCTTCCTTCTTTCCTTCTTTCCTTCCTCCCTCCCTCCCTCCCTCCCTCCCTCCCTCCCTCCCTTCCTTCCTTGCTTCTTTCCTTCCTTTCCCTCTTCTTATTAAGATAGGGTGGGCATATGGCCATGGTTGGCCTGGAACTCTCTATGCAGACCAAGCTGGCCATGAACTCATGGAGTTCTTCCTGCCTCTGCTTCCTAAGTGCTGAGATTAAAGGAGTGTGCTATCATGCCTGATCTTCACATTTCTTTAAATCTAGATTCCTCCACACTCCTTTCTTTTTCTTAAAATTTACTTGTAGATGAACACAGACCGTTGGATCTATGGAATTTCTGAGCCTTTGAATTTTGCTAATGACTCACTCATGGTGCATTTCCACATGGATTCTGCCTGCTGCTTTCCTTGTCAATGGTTATTGAGGCCCAAAGGTTTAACTAGACTCCGCTTCCTTTTTCTTTTTTGTTTTTAAGACTTATTTTGTTTTTATGTGTGAGACTGTTTTACCTGTATGTATTTATGTGTACTATTTACATGCCTGGTGTCTGAGGAGGTCAGAAGAGAGTGTCCGATGGTTATGAGACAGCGTGTGGGTACCAGGAACTGGATCCAGGTCTTCTGCAAGAGCTAAAACTGCTTCTGACTTCAGAGTCATCTCTCCACCCCTTTCCTTTTCTTTTTTTTTAAATTCAAGTTTATTCTTTGATGATTTCATTAGTATATACTGTATTCTGATCACATTCACCCCATTGCCCTCTCTTATCCCCTTAGACCACTTTTAGACTTTTAAATTCAGCTTTGATATGTTTTAAAGATTTATTTTTAATTATGCATATATGTACATGGAGCTGAAGTTACAGGTGGTTATGAGCTGCCCGATGTGGGTGCTGGAAACTGGACCCAGGTCCTCAGCAAGAGCAGTGTCTTACTTAGGGTTTCTATTGCTGTGAAGAGACCCCATGACCACACAAGTCTTATAAAGGAAAACATTTAATTGGGGATGGCTTAGTTCAGAGGTTTAGTCCATTATCATCATGACAGGAAACACAGCAGTGTGCAGGCAGACATGGTACTGGAGAGGTAGCTGAGAGTTCTTCATTTTTTTGTTTTGTTTTGTTTTTCAAGACAGGGTTTCTCTGTGTAGTTTCAGTGCCTTTCCTGGATCTCGCTCTGTAGACCAGGCTGGCCTTGAACTCACAAAGATCCTGCTGGCTCTGCCTCCCGAGTGCTGGGATTAAAGGCGTGCGCCACCACTGCCCAGCGAGTTCTTCATCTTGATCCACAGGCAGCAGAAGGAGACTGTGTACCAAACTGGGCATAGCTTGAGCATATGAGACCTCAAAGCCCACCCCCACAATGACACACTTCCTCCAACAAGGCCTCGCTTACTCCAACAAGGCTACGCCTCCTAATAGTGCCACTCCCTATGGGCCAAGCATTCAAACACATCAGTCTATGGGGGCTGTTCCTACTTAAACCACCACAAGCAGTATATACTCCTAACTGCTGAACTGTCTTTCCAGCCACTAGTTTTGATCTTGACCTTTGTTACAAAATTGTGTTGTTGAGTTCTAGCACTTGGAGATAATCATGTCTACTTATGTTTCTCTGTGATAGTAGCAACTATGGAGTCTCACTATTTAGATCTAATTCTAGCATTTTCTTTAATCACTTAGGATAATTTTATTAAGAAGTACTTCTCCAATCTGCTAGTGGCTCAGTTTCTATAGGAAAAGCAGGGTATATGCTTCATACTTTCTCTTTATTTTGTCCATTTTTGAAGTGATGAATTGGTCTCTTGATATCTTTCATGGTGTCCAATATTTAAATATCGCCACGGGTTTTAAAATAGAAGCATATTTCATGAGAGTTTTACGTGTGTGTGTGTGTGTGTGTGTGTGTGTGTGTGTGTGTGTGTGTGTGTTTGAGACAAGGTCTCACTATGTAGTCCCGACTGTCCTGAAACTTGCTATGTTGTCCAGTCTGTCCTCAAATGCACAGAGATCTACCTGCTTCTGCCTCCCAAGTGCTCGGATTAAAGATGTATGCCATCATGCTCACCCTGTGTTTTTAAAATTTTTATTTTTAAATTAGCGTATAAGGTATTGTTTCATTAGAGCATTTTCAAAAGTTGGTTTTTGTGGATCCCCCACCTCTTCTCTCATATCTCCCTGCCCCTTCCTTGTAGCCTTCTACCCCTAGTAGCCTTTGAACTACCTTCATGTCACGTGGGATCCATGATCCACCCTCCCTCCTCAGCACTCCTCCTCCCTAACATGGTCCCCTTTAATATATACACATTACAAGCTAGGATCTGCATGTTAGAGGAAACCTGAAAAGTCTTCCTGAGTCTGGGACACCTTATTGATAGAATCATTTCTAGATCCACCCATTTTCCTGAATTTTCATTTTTTTTTTTACAGCCAAATTAAATCCCACTGTGTATATGCATCACAATTTCATTATGCAGTCATTCACTCATGGCTATCTATGCTGACTCCATTTCCTTGCTATTGTGACTAGAGCTTCAGTGAACATGGATGTGCTAATGTCTCTTTGGTAGGATACGGAGTCCTTTGGCTATGTGCCTGGAAGTAGTCGAGTTCGGTCGTGTGGTAGTTCTGATTTTAGCTTTTGGAGAACCCTCCATCCTGATTTCCGCAGAGGGCGCATTAATTTACCCTCCCGCTAGCAGTGACTAAAGGACCTCTCTCCTCCACTTGTTACCATTTGTTTTGCTGACACTCGTTCTCACTGGGGTGAGATGGTCCCTCAAACTCCTCTGCATTTGCACTTTCCTTGATGGGTAAAGGACGGTTAACACTTTCAAAAGTCACTGGTGTTTCTTCTGTTGAGAACTGTCCCTTCAGTTCATTAGCACATTTATTGACTGGTGGTTTGGGGGAGAGGGGTTGGTGTTTAATTTTTGCAACTTTTTTAAACATTACTTTTTTAATTACAGTAAAATTCTCTATGTAGAGCAAACTAGCCTTGAACTTGTGGCAATCCTCCTGCCTCAGCCTCTCCAGTGCTGGGATTAAGGGAACAAATGCATCACCATGCCCAGTTTTCATTGCATTGTAGTGTGCAGGAAAGCTCTGAACCATTCAAAAAGCTACTGTAAAAATAACTTTTCTAAATCTTTAAGCAACCCCCTCATCTGGAGCCTTTTGAATGGAGTTAGAATTCCATTCTCACGCTTGCTTTCCAATCAGCACAAGCAAACAAGAGCCAAAGTGAGAAGAGAAACACCCCGCCTCTGTCTGCAGTGTCAAAGCTGTGACTCACGGTTAGCTGGGCGCTTGTCTGGAGAGTCAGCGGGAAGAAAGGATCTTCACTCGGACTTAGGATTCTACCGAATGCAGTTGAAAGAAGCATGGGCGACTTTGCATCCGCACTGAATAAGCGTGTCCTGTCTATATGCTTTATTGAAATTCATCCGTGGGTCTCGAATGCAGGAAGATATTTGAGTCTCAAGTACTTTAACACTTTTTGAATTAGAAAATATGTTCATGGAGATCTTTCCTTTGGAACTTTAGCTCAGACTCCAGCAGCTGAGCAGACAGCTGCAGAAAAGTTACACAACACACTTGAATGGCTATGTTGTCCTAATCCTTATCCATTTCTCTCCTTTTGAGCCTGATGACTTCTAGTTTTTATTTTCCCTGTCTTCCTTCTGGGTTTACATCCTTAGTTGGACAAATAGTTAGACTCTAATTTACAAGTAGATATGGAGGCATAGTAAGATCCTTGTCTGAAGTCTATAGGAAAAAAGGGTCATAAAGAAGTCAAAGCCCAGAGCTGGGGAGATGGTTCGGGCAGGAAAGTGTTTGCCACACAAGCATCAGAACCTGAGTTCAAATCCCCAGAATCTACATAAGAAGCACAAAAGAGCCAGGCGGTGGTGGCGCACACCTTTAATCCCAGCACTCGGGAGGCAGAGGCAGGAGGATCTCTGTGAGTTCGAGGCCGGCCTGGGCTACAGAGTGAGTTCCAGGAAAGGCGCAAAGCTACACAGAGAAACCCTGTCTCGAAAAACCAAAATAAATAAATAAATAAATAAATAGATAAATAAATAAATAAATAAATAAAAATACAAAAGATAGCCGGGCAGTGGTGGCACACACCTTTATTCCCAGTACTCAGGAGGCAGAGGCAGGCAGATCTCCATGAATTCAAGGCCAGCCTGGTCTACAAAGGGAGTTCTAGAACAGCCAGGCTACACAGAGAAACCCTGTCTCCACGAAAGAAAAGAAAAGGAAAGGAAAAGAAAGTACAAACTTTGTGGCACACACTTGCAATCCCTGGGTTGGAGAGGCATTGCTAGGCAGATCCCTGTGGCTCACTGGCCGGCCAGCAAGCTCCAAGTCAATGAGACACACTGTCTCAAAAAACAAGGTAGATGGAGGGTCCCTAAGAAATAACACCCAAGATTGACCTCTGGCTTTCACATGTATGCACACACACATGTACATGCACTCTCCACATTTATCCACATCAAGAGAGAGAGACAGAGACAGAGACAGAGAGAGACAGAGAGAGAGCACAGAAATCAAAGCCTATATATGAGAAGTTTCAGAGATGTGGGAACAGTACCCTTAAGAGCTGAGGCATACTGCTCCCCCAAAGTTTTAAGTGCAGTGTTGGAGAGACTGGCAGTTAAGATTGGCTGCTCTTCTGGAGGACCTGGGTTTGTTTCCGATACCCACAAGATGCCTAACTCTAGTTCCAGAAGATCTGACACCTTCTTCTGGCCTCCTCAGACACTGCACACATGAAGCACAGACATGCATGCAGTCAAAACACCCATACAGATAAAGATGAGTAAAATCTCCAAAAAAAAAAAAAAAAAAGTGCAGTACAGTCAGATGTGGTGGCACACATTTGTTATCACAGCACACAGGAGACTGAGGCAGGAGGATCATGAGTTCAAGGCCATCCTGGGTTAAATAATGAAACCTTGTCTCAAAAAACAAAGCCCCAAAGAAACATACCCAAGTGCTGAAATATTGTCACATTAACAGGTTCTAGGGAAGTAGGAGAAAGTTTAGAGGAACGACAACAAGAGAGTGATGTCCATGTCGTGTAAAAAGGTGTTTTCAAGCCTATTAATAAAGATTACTTTATTTACTTGGTAACAATTTCAGAAGTACCATTTACATGCCCAACCCTGTGCCCAGCATTGGGAGCACAGCTGTGAGAGATCCTCACGGATCTGACGGTGTAAAGAAGTGCTAGGGACTGAAATTTTACCCGACTTGACTTGCAGGACCCAGTTTCACAGTGACTGGTAGAAGACAAGTGACTTGGGTCAAAGGCCAAGAATTTTACTGCTCATGGCAAGAACAAGCAGTATGGATGTGAGTATATTTGCATGAGTTTTCCTTGTCCCCAGATCTGATGAGGGTGCCATATGTGGGCACAGGTGGGTACCTGTGTGCATGGTGGGTGGCATTTCAGGAGAAATGCGTGGACTGTAGGGAACTGAAAGTAATAGGTGGTGAGCACACTGCCCTTTCCTCTGAACAGGGACACCATAGCCATCTTCCAAACTTGGTGGCTTTATAACACCCTTAAAAAGGCTATCCAGAAGAAGTCAGTGCCAACCAACAGCTAACCAGGCCTTCACCAAGTTGAATGGGGTTGATTAGCTGGCTTCTAGTTGACCCCTGACATGTGAGCCATAAGAGCTATTGATTATTGCTGTGGTTTTGTGATTGACAGATGGCATTATTGTAGCAACAAACGACTGATACCAGCACAGATAATTTCTGGACTCCAAAATTAATTTTTCCTCTTATACCTAATACTCTCTGAACTGTGGATCTTATCAGATCATTTACTGTCTAAAAACCTCCAGCTGTAGATTGCAGCCCAGATGTGAAATAGTCTTTGGTGGTCTGGTCCTCCTTTTCTTTCCAAAATTGGATACATGTACGGTTTACCACAGGGTGTTTATTTTTTCAACTTTCTGTTTACCTCTCTTCCTTCCCTTTCTCTTTCTTGCATTTCGCTCTCATAGACCACACAAAAATGCCTGTTCACCTAAAGAAAACTCAAATCTTTCGAATGCATTGTTTTTGAGACAGGGTCTCATGCAGCCCCATTATGGCCTTGAACTCATTATGTAGCTGAAGGTGGTCTTGAATTCCTGAGGATCCTGTCTCTGCCTCTCCAATTCTGGGATTACAGGTGAGTGCCACCATGCTTGGTTTTGTGTGGTGCTGAGAATGGAACCCAAGGATTAATGTGTATGCTAAGCAAGTACTTTACCATGAGCCGTACCTCCATCCCTAGAAAGCTTTTAATCTCAAAAAAACTAAGTGTTTGGGCTGGAGAGATGGCTCAGTGGTTAAGAGTATTGACTCCTCTTTCAGAGGACCTGGGTTCAATTCCCAGCACCCACATGGCAGCTGTCTGTAACTCCTGGATCCAACACCTTCACACAGACATGCATGCTGGCAAAACACCAATGCACATAAAATAAAAATAAATTTAAAAAAAATAAGCCTACCTAATTTCCTTTTGAGGAAATTTTTACCTACAAATTTCCTTTTGAGGATTTCATCGCCCACCCTGGGACTCTTTTTGTATTTTTGCTTACCTTAGGTACTCTTTTTTCCCCACTTCTACTTTGAGATGAGGCAAGGAGCATCTCCCTATCTAGCACAGGGTAGCTCTTATAGCCTCCCAAGTGCTGAGATTATTGGTGCATGCCCACACACATGACTCGTGAGCTGTTCTCTTATTTTTAATTGTGTGTGTGTGTGTGTGTGTGTGTGTGTGTGTGTGTGTGTGTGTGTGTGTGTGTATGTGTGTGTGTGCATGTGTGTGAGGTACTACTCTCTGCAGAGGAACAGAATGCAATTCCCAGCACATAAGACAACTCTCAACTGCCTGTAACTCCAGCTCTGGGGGGGATCCAATGCCTCTGTCCTCTGCAAAAACTCGAACTCATCTTGATGAGCACACACACACACACACACACATACACACACACACACACACAGTTGGGGCATCTCTCTAACTCCTCACATGCTGTTATTTATCATCACTGAACATGAAGGTAATTTCTATATGGAGAAAGAAACATCACTAAAGAAATAACTTGAAAAAAACAATTGCAATGTTTATAGTGAACAATGGGTTCATATATTCCCCATATAGTTTATTAAAATCAAATTATACAAATCAATTAAAAAGTATGGAGCTGGCTGTGGTGGTACATACCTTCAATCCTAGCATTGAAGCTGAGGCTGGTGGATCTCTATAAGTTTGAGGCCACCCTATTCTACACAGTGAGTTCCAGGTCAGTGGTTTGAATGAGAACGACCTCATTAGGCTCACAGATTTGAATACTTGATCACCAAGGGAGGGTACTGTTTTAAAGATTAGGAGGTGCGGCCTTGTTGGGGGAAGTGTTTCAATGGGGGTGGGCTTTGAGGTCTTAAATGCTCAAGCCAAGTCTAGTGTCACTCTCTCTTCCTGCTACCTGTAGATCAAGATGTAGGACTCTCAGCTCCTTCTCCAGCGCCATGTCTGCCTGCATGCCCCCACGCACACACCATGATGACAATAGACTAAACTTCTGACCTGTAAGCCACCCCACTTAAATGTTTTCCTTTAGAAGAGTTCCCATGGTTATGATGTCTCTTCACAGCAATAGAACACCAACTAAGACAGTTACATAGTGAGACTCTGTCTCTAAAAAAAAAAATCGCCGGGCGGTGGTGGCGCACGCCTTTAATCCCAGCACTCGGGAGGCAGAGGCAGGCGGATCTCTGTGAGTTCGAGGCCAGCCTGGGCTACCAAGTGAGTTCCAGGAGAGGCGCAAAGCTACAGAGAAACCCTGTCTCGAAAAACCAAAAAAAAAAAAATAAAATCAACACAAACAACAAAAATCTTTTGGTCTTAAAACTCCTACTTCTAGGATGTGTTTTTCTTCCTTCCTTCCTTCCTTCCTTTCTTTTTTGTTTGTTTGTTTGTATTTTGAGACAGGGTTTCTCTGTGTAGCTGGTTTGGCTGTCCTGGAACTCACGCTGTAGACCAGGCTGGCTTTGAACTCGAAAAGATCTACCTGCCTCTGCCTCTCGAGTGCGGGGATTAAAGGTGTGCGCCACCATGGCTGGCCCTTCTTCTAGGAATTTATCTTTAAGAAATAATTAGTTATGTCTGTTCAGAGATGTGTCCAGTACAAGACTGTTACAGAAAGCTGGAAGGAGACTTGCTCCAATTCCCAAGAATAAGAAATAAACTATAGTACATAGAGTCAATGTGGTATTTTGTAGCTGTTAGAATAATAAGGTGGAGTCACAGTTACTGACATGGAAAGATGTCAACATGTACAACAGCAAGTTGAACAGGACAAATAAGTTACGTTTCCCAGCATGATGATTCCAATTAACAGTAATGTGTGTTTCTGCCACAGAGTAACGACACAAGTGTGTGAGGTCTGGATATGTCAATGAGTCTTAATTGCTTATTCTACAATATACACATGCCTCCTAACATTACACTAAGTTCCATAAAGATGTACGAGTAGCCGGGCGGTGGTGGCGCACACCTTTAATCCCAGCACTCTGGAGGCAGTGCCAGGCGGATCTCTGTGAGTTCGAGGCCAGCCTGGTCTACAGAGTGAGCTCCATGACAGCTAAGTCTACACAGAGAAACCTTGCCTCAACAAAACAAAACAAAACAAAAAAGATGTATGAGTGTTATTTGTCAATTAAAAATAAAATAAACAGGGCCTGTGAGACCAGTCATCAGCGAAAAGGCCTGACCACCTAAGTTCAGTACCTGGAATCCACATTGTTCTCTGGTCTCCATGCATGTGCCAGGGTATGCATGCCCCCCAACAAATGTATTTAAAACTTTAAAAAATAAGATTAGGGAGCTGGAGAGAAGGCTCACCACTTAAGAATGTCTCTGTGTACCCTTGGCTGTCCTGAAACTCACTGTATAGACCAGGCTGGCCTCAAACTCAGAGATCCGCCTGCCTCTGCCTCCAAGTGCTGGGATCAAAGGCGTGCGTCACCACTGCCCACCATTTTTTAGTCTTTCTAAGAAGAAATGCTTGTATATTTAATTAGGAAATTAAATTTAAAATATTTGCATATTTAATTAGGAAAAAATGGAAGATTCACAGGTGACTTCTTTCAGTTAGTTGCTAAATTATGTTTTCTTACTTTTCTTCATTTGTTTGCTTGAGGTAGGATCTCACTATGTAGCCCAGGCTAGCTTCAGTCTCAGCATCCTATCTCAAGTTTCCTGAGTGCAGGAATTCTAGGATTGTGCTGCCATACTCAGCCATTTTCTTTACTTTTTCAAGACAGGGTTTCTCTATGTAGTCTTGGCTGTTCTGGAACTCGCTCTGTAGACAGACCAGACTGGCCTTGAACTCAGAGATCAGCCTGGGTCTGCCTCCCAAGTGCTGGGATTAAAGCCCAGGCATTTTCTTACATTTTTTTGTTTGTTTGTTTTGACCTGGAACCCATTCTGTAGAATAGGCTGGCCTGGGCTCGCACAGATCTGCCTGCCTCTGTTACATTTCTTTCATGCATTTACAGCTAACAAAACAGTACCTAAGTGCAGAGTGTTGCTGGTCATCCTTTCGATGGGCCCAGACGCCAGACCACTCTCTGATTACTCCGAAGCTGAGAATCTTTATTTGCTTGGGGTTCTTAGGGAGCAACCCGGGTCAGTGAGCCCTAGAACCCTAGGAGGTTTTCAGTGGCCTCCACCCCACCTCATGGCACTTGTCCAGAGACTTCCAGTTTGGCTTGGACCAAGCATAGCTCATTTGAGAAGATTTGGGAACTCTGAGTGATTGTTAAAGAGGAGAGTTTTTCAATATATTATGGACAATAAAGGTTAAAATCAAAGTTCCCACAAGAGCTCCGGGGTCTTTTTTTTCTAGAACGCATACTCTTTGTGTCTTTACAGATTTCCCAAGTGAGTACTTATCGCTTTCTAACAAGTGATATGGACTCTAAGCGGCATGAAGCAATGATAATCATTTTATTACGTCTGGTGGTTTCCGTGGGTCAGGGCTTCAAACGGGGACCTGCAGAGACATCTAGTTCCAGCGTCACAGTGCCTGGGCCTCACTTGAGAAGAACTTGCAGACGGAAGTTGGAACCATCAGAGGGCTCACTCACCCCCACAGCTGGTGGCTGGTGAGGGCTGTCAGCCAGCACTCCTCCGTGTCCCTGGGGCCTTCTCATGTGGCCCAGGCAGAGCGGGGGCTGAGTCCAAGAGCAAGTATTCTGGGAGAGCTCCCAGAAGAATCTGTCTCCTGACCCAGCCTCCGAAGAGGTCAGCACCATTTTACTGTACTCATGGACGGGAGTCCTCAGAAACCTCTGCCCAAATTCCAGAGGAGGAAACAGAGCTCCCAGTCTATGGTAGAAGGTCGCAGAGAAAGAACGCATGCATTGATACAACCATGCTGGGAAATGCAATCCGGTGCACTGTCCAAATTTCCACGGGGTCTCAGTGAACACTCTCCCTTCCTCCTGCTCTGTCTCTCTATCTCTGTGTATCTCTCCTTCCCTCTCCCTCCCCAACTCATCTCCCTTCCTTCCTTCCTTCCTTCCTTCCTCCCTCCCTTCCTTTCTTTCGACAGGGCCTTATGCAGCTCAGGCTGGCCTCCCAGGTTGTGAATGACCCTGACCTTCTCATCTCTTTGCCGCCGCCTCCCTTGAGTGCTAAGATAGTGACTATATGCCACCATGCTTAGTTTTTCCCCTTAGTGTCTTGAATCTGTGCATTTTTTCAATTGCAATATTTTTATTTATCAATATTGTATGTGTATACACAGTGTGCCTGGGGTGTATGTGGCGGTCAGAGGACAACTTTTAGGAATCAGTGATCTTCCTTCCACACTGAGTTCTGGGGATCAAACTCTGGTCGTCAGACTCTGCAGCAAGCACCCTTCCCCACTGAACCACCTCACCAGCCCTTGATTCTATATTATTTTGGGGGAATAGGGTAGTGGACATAACTCAGTGGTAGAGTGTTTGCCAAGCATGTGTGAGACCTGGAGTTCTATCCCCAAGCACAAATAAATAATCTCCAAGGATTTTCTCTGCTCTCTGCCTTCCCTCCCCTTTGTCTCCCCCCCCCCCCCAACCTTCATCTGTCCTTCCTTTTAGTTAACTATATAAACAGTGAGCTATTGTTTCATGATGGGAAGTCTTGCCAGCAGGATGGCTGTAACAGTCTGCCCGGTGTCTCCCTAAATCATTTCATTTTTGAGGTTTACATTTTATATTCCCATGTAACCACATCTTTTATGCTCTGGAGACAAGAAGGCTGTCTTTTCAAACAACCCTTCGTTAGAGCTTCCCTAATTATTTCTAAGAAAGATGTTATGACATTAAAAGCATCAGAATTGAGTTAATGCTCTTGTTCCGTGCCTCCTATGTGCTAGGCACCGTTCCAAGCAGACCCTCACAAAGCATTAACCTGCTCAATTTTCAGAACCTTGGTCCCCAAATACAAATGAGGAAACTAAGGCACAGAGATGTTCCCAAAGTCACAGAGCTATCACACGGCAGAGTCAAATGTCAAACTCCAGTCCTATGCCTTCCAAATGTGTATTCTTTATTTAAATTGTTGTTGTTTTGTTTGTTGTTTAATGGGATAGGGTTTTACTATGTAGCCCAGGTTGGCCTCGAACTCTTTATCCTCCAGCCTCTGCTCCTCGGGTGCTGGGACTACGTCCATGTGCCACATTCCCAGCATCTCCATTGGTTGCTATCATACCCACCCAAACGCATATTATCAACCACACAGTCTGACCTGTCTGTCATCACTCACTGCTCCATTGGCCTTTTATTAGCTTGAGCAAAAATGATTCTCTAACCCTGAGAATATAAGTTTTTTGGGTGTTCAAAATAATGGCCTGCTTGGGAACTAGCCTGGGACAGGCCTGGGAAAGCAGACAGTGTACCAGCTCCTACCCTGCCCTTGGCCTTGGCCTTATCTCTGTTCTTGTCCTATCTGGCTGACAAGGAGCAGCACACATCCTGTAGCTACCGTCGGGCTGACCTATCCTCCCCTTACACTTCTCTAGCCAACAGCGGGTGGGAGGGCTGGAGGACTGGGGCGAGTTTGCTAAACCCAGTGTGCCAAAATGTCCGAGAGACCCAACGCACCTTGTTACTACTCTGTGATACTTTTCTCGTCGAACACCACTTCTCTCCTCACTCACGGCAGTTTGGAGAGACGAAGAGATTTTAAGTGACTTCCCCATATCCCACAGTCAAAAGACTTTTGAGAGCCAAGCAAAACTCTCTGCAAAGTAATCTCCTGCAAACAGCCTCTCAGAGGTGACCCAGCTTCCTGGGTTGAAATGCTAGTAGCCTAATCACTTGGGGCATCTTTTTTTTTTAATGATTTACTTATTCTTATTTTATGTACATTGTTGTTTTGCCTGAATGTATGTCTGTGTGAGGACATCAGATCCCCTGGAACTGGAGTTATATGCAGTTGTGAGCTGACATGTGGGTGCTGGGAATTGAACCCAGGTCCTCTGGAAGAGTAGCCAGTGCTCTTAACCTCAGAACCATCTCTCCAGTCCCAACTTGGGGCATCTTAGTTATTGTGGTTGCCCTTGATCAAAACCCTTCTGAGGAGGCTGTGGGAGATGGTCCTCAGAACTCTTGCTCAAAATCTGTGTGAAGAAGCTACATAGCCTGGAATTCTGCAACTAGAATGCAGAAATACTTCAAAGAAAGTATGAAAGGCGTCCATCTGATTCTTCTGACACAGTGTTTCCCAAAAGAAAGCTTTCCAAGAGGACAATCTGGTAGGGGTTCTCTTAGTCAAAAAGCTCCATGTACTCAAAAGAATTAATAAAATATTTGTTATTGCAATAGTGAACTATATAACATGAATCCATGAGGCCGACTTTTTAGAAGCCCGAGAGAAAGGAAAGAGAAAAGGCTTAGAAAAGCATGCAGTTTCAGTCTGGACATCGGCCAGGAAAAGCTGGGTAATGAAGGATTAAATGAAAACAAAATTGGAAAGGAAACAAGGGAAAGGAAAAGGCCACAGGGATAAAGAACTAGCAAAATGAACGTACAAGAGACGATATCCAAATCTCCGTTGTGAGAGTGGCCGAGGCCATCGAGTGTGAAGAAAATGGGCCAAGTTCAAGCTCAGTGAAAAGGAAAATCTGGCAAGAGCAGCAAATCCATGAGCCTAGGGGGAAAGACGAATACGGAACTAGAAGAGAAAGAGAAAAAGGAAGTGATTTTTAGCAAGAAACTGACCAAAATAGACATGGACTGTGTCATTTGAAGGGGAATGGGGAGAAGCAGAGAGCAAAGGGAGGGGAGCTTACACGTTCAAAGTAGAGGCCCTTCAAAGTACTCGCACATCCTCTCTCAGTGAATTTCAGAGGACGAGAGCATGGTATGGAGTAGGAAAAGCTGGATAGGTCGTTTGGCTGGGGTCCTGATCACAGCTCAGGATGTAGTAGAAATGATTGGTTTCGTGGCTTGGCCTGACCAACATTTTTAAATTATGTTTCTTCCTCCTTCTCTCCTCCACTCACCTCTTTCTTCCATCTTCCTTCCTTCCTTCTTCCCTCCTTCTTCCTTCCAACCTTCCTTCCTTCCAACCTTCTTTCCTTCCTTCCTCCCTCCCTCCCTTCCTCCCTTCCTTCCTTCCTTCCTCCCTTCCTCCCTTCCTCCCTTCCTCCCTTCCTCCCTTCCTCCCTTCCTCCCTTCCTCCCTTCCCCAAAGGCTTGGGGTAGGAGGACAAGGGGTGTTACAGGACCGGGAGCCAGCAAGATGGCTCAGTGAGCCAAGCCTTAGCCCTGGACTCACATGGAGGAAGGAGAGAAACAACTCCCACAAGTGGCCTTGTCCCATATGAGCACCATGGCACTCATGCATCCCTTACACACTCACACACACACACACACACACACACACACACACACACACACTGACTAACTAACTAACTAAATGTAAACAAAAAAGAAGATAATGAGGAAGAAGGGTGGAGGCTCAGGACAGCTCTCAAGCTGTAGCTGCAAGCATCACAGCAGGGGCCGTGCCTTGCCTGACTCCTGGCCTTGAAGGTCTTTTCCTCTACTTCAGGGACCAGTTGGTGCCTGTTTGCCTGTGATACTGCCTTCCTGTGCTTCAGGACACACATTGCCTTTGGCTGGGGTACCTCAGGAGCCCTTGCTCCACATGCTGAGATTCAGACCTGAGATTCTTGAAGCTTGAACTTTCTGTCTCCCTAGCTGGAGTCACAGTTCTGCATGTCCTTAGCCACAGTTCTGTTTTTGACCCTCCCTTGGGCTTGCACACATTTCCTTCTTTCTTTTTCTTTCTTTCTTTCTTTCTTTCTTTCTTTCTTTCTTTCTTTCTTTCTTTCTTTCTTTCTTTCTTTCTTTCTTTCTTCCTTTCTTTCTTTTTGGTATTTCAAGACAGGGTTCCTCTGTGTAAAAAAAACCTGGCTGTCCTTGAATTTACTCTGTAGACCAGGCTGGCCTTGAACTCACAGAGATCCACTTGCCTCTGCCTCTCAAGTACTGGGATTAAAGGTGTGTGCCACCACTGCCTGGCTTGCATGTTTCTTAGGTTTGAGACCCTTCCTTGAGACCCTGTCTACATTCTAGCATCCTCTGTGGCTCTGGGTCTCTCCTTAGTCTTAGCAGGAGCGTTGTGGAGGCTGCGATTGGAAGACAAGTAACTGTTACCATTGTCCATTGTCCCCTTGTATCTAAGCACTGCCTACCCGGACTCCTGTCAGATGTGCAATCACCCTTAGGGACACTGTTCATTTCTGTTTCTGTGTGTGCGTGCACACATATGCACCCACCAATGTATGTATGTGGGTATGTGTGGAGGGCAGAGTTTGATGTCAGGTATCTTCCTTTATTCCTCTCCACCTTATTTTTGACAGGGTCTCTCATTGAACCTGTTTGGCCAGCCAATGAGTCTCTCTAGATCTCTTCCCCCCCACCCCCACATGAGTGGGTGCATGGGATCGGAACTCAAGTCCTCATGCTTACTTGGCATACTTACTTCACCCACTGAGCCATGTCCCCATCTCCCCAGTTTTGACCTTTCTAATGTTGCTTATGGCACAGAGTGAGCTGTCCTTTGCTGTGGCCATCAGCTGCCATGTGTTCTCAGCTACACTGGACTGTTCTCAACCCAGGCGCTGGGTCTGTGGCCCCACACCCCTGCAGCTGTGCCCATCTCCATAGCATCTGCTTCACTACAGAGGTGTTGGCTGCAGCTTGAGTGATCAGTCCCTGCAACCTGCCCATCTTACCACTGCCAATCTGGTCATTCTCAGATGGCCTTTTTGGACTTAAAAAAAAGTAAAAATCAACAGCTTGCTTCAGTATTTATTTTCAAAAGTATTTTACTAGTAGGGTTGTATATTTAACTACACCGGCGCCAAGAAGAGCCTAGGGAAAACACACTTATTATTCAGCTATGTGGCAGATACTGACTTTGGCCCATTCATAGTCCCTTGGCACTCCTTCCAGCACAAGACCAATACTTCTACTGCAGGAACGTGTGGCTAGCAGCCTGTGCACTTTTCCTCGGCTATGGCCAACACAAGACAGAAGCTGAGTGCCAAAGAATGAGGCTGGGATCAGCTTAAGATAAATACTCTAGCTTCCTGGCTTCAGGTGTGTGTGTGTGTGTGTGTGTGTGTGTGAAATTGGATGACTACACGGTGGCTTTTACAGTATCTCCTAGGGTGCCCCAGTGGTAGAGCCTCAATTGCCCATAACTATAACATGTTCAATAACACCCCACTTATCTTCCTTATCTTATTTGTATCACTTTCCAACTCTCCTACCAGCATTTCCTGAGATTTCCTCTCTCCTTGTACATCAGATTAATGCTCATGTGCCTGTCTTTCAGAAAACCAGACTAAGACAAGAACTCTCATGGTCAAGGTTAAGGGTTTCATAATTTTCTTGAGAAATACTTTGAGCAGTAACACAATTTGGTTTTTCAAGACAGGGTTTCTCTGTGTAGTCCTGGCTGTCCTGGAACTCACTCTGTAGCCCAGGCTGGCCTCAAACTCACAGAGATCCTCCTGCCTCTGTCTCCCAAATGTTGGGATTAAAGGTGTGCGCCGCCGCCGCCACCGCCGCCGCCGCCGCCGCCGCCGCCACCCAGCACAATGATAGAGTTTTAATACTGTGATATGAGAGAAACAGGCAGCAAAGGCTCCTAGGAACTATACTCTCCACTTGGATCATGTGGGGTCTACTGGCTTTTGAGATATTAATAGTGGCTATGAGATTTTGTGGTCAAATCAATTTAGATCAAACAAAATTAAGCAAGTTTTTTTTTTAGATTTATTTATTTATTGTGTATACAGTGTTCTGCTTCCATGTATTCCTGCAGGCCAGGAGAGGGTGCCAGATCTCATTACAGATGGCTGTGAGCCACCATGTGGTTGCTGGGACTTGAACTCAGGACCTCTGGAAGAGCAACCAGTTCTCTTAACCTCTGAGCCATCTCGCCAGGGCCTAAGCAAGTTTCTTTACCTCAGTACTCCTGTAGGAAATGTGGGGCTTTGCAAGTTTCCCATATTTTCCCATGTTGAATTAATCTCATGATCCTCTGCCTCAACCTTCCAAGTACTATGACTGTAGGCCTGTGCCATCATGCCTGACTGAGACATAAAATTTTATATACAAAAACTAGCAGAATAATGAAGCAAGCAGACCACAATCAGTCAAATGCACAAGACTGACAATGCATTATATACATAACATACATAGATTATCTAAATCAGTGCTTTTCAACCTTCCTAATGCTGCGACCCTTTAATACAGTTCCTCCTGTTGTGGTGACCCCCAACCATAAAATCATTTTCTTGCTACTTCATAACTACAATTTTGCTAATGTTATGAATCATAATGTAAATATCTGATATACAGGATATCTGATGTGTAACAGCAAGGAGTCTCAACCCACATATTGAGAACCACTGATCCAGAGAAACCAATAAGAAAATTATGTGAGTCTGATGGTGGTTGCACATGCCTTTAATTCTAGCATTTGGGAGGTAGAGGCAGGCAGATCTCTGCGAGTTGAAGGCCAGTCTGGTCTGCAAAGTAAATTCCAGGACAGCCAGAACTGTTACACAGAGAAACCCTGTCTGGAAAAACCAAAAAAAAAGAAAGAAAGAAAGAAAGAAAAGAAAACTATGCAAGGTGATAAAATAAATAACTACCTACCACTTGAAATGGAATTATAGACAATACTCTAATAACCTACTGGAAGTTAGGAAAAATAAAACAGAAACAGAAAGCAGAGAATAAATAGAAAACCAAGCAAATTTCAAATTTAAGCATTTGTATATCAATAATTATATTCAATTTAATGGCTTGATATACCAATTATAATGCAGAGGTTAGCAGAGGGCACTTAAAAAATGGCCCAACTATATATTGTCTACAAGAAACACACTGCAGATAAAATGATAGTAGTTTGAAAGTGAAAACACAGACCAGTTATATAATTCAAATATTAATCAAAAGAAAGTAGGAACGGCTATAATATCAGATACAGTGCAGGTGATGGTAGCACACACATTTAATCTCAGTGCTCTGGAGGCAGATGCAGACAGATCTCTGTGCATTTGAGGCCAGCCTGGTCTACAGATTTAGTTCCAGGACAGCTACACAGAGAAACTCTGTCTCAAAAAAAAAAAAAAAAGAAAAGAAAAGAAAAGAAAAGAAAGAAAGAAAGAAAGAAAAAGAAAAGAAAAGAGAAAAAAGAAAGAAAAAAGAAAAGGAAAAGAAAAGAATGATACAGTATTATTGCATTACTTAATAATCAAAGGGTTAATATATATTTCTGTGTGCATATACTGCAAATCACGGAGCTAAACACGTGAATCTAAAATTGTAGGACTAAGGACTGGAGAGATTGCTCTGTGGTTAAGAGTACTTCCTGCTCTTGGAGAGGACCTGAGTTCACTTCCCAGCATCCACATGTGGTGTCCTGGAACTCCAGTTCTAGGGGATCTGACATCTCTGCCCTCCAAGTGCACCCAGACTCATGTGTATACACACATACAAATTAAAAATACAATAAAACTTAAAAGAAAAATTATAGGACTGAAAGGAGAAATAGACGAATCCACAACTATAGTCAGGATGTCAATGTTTTCTTTCAACAATTAATAGACAGCTAGGCAGAAGATGATAACACATCCATCTGACAACTGGATGGAATCAACACCAAATAAACCAACTGACAGCAGAGTAGATTTTGTTTTCAACTAACCATGGAACACATACCAAGGCCCTGGGCTATAAGACAAACCTTAGCAAATTCCAGTGAAAGCATACATTGTACTCTCTGCCTTGTGGTGTCATCAATAACAGAAAACTAATGGGAATATTTCCAAAGCTTTAGAAATTAAACCTAACACTTAATCAAACAAAGAGGAAATCTCAGGGGAACCTAAAATGTATGCTGAATTAATAAGAATAAAAGTAAAAAAAATATGCTATCAAAATGGATGGCACATAGCAATACTGAGAAGAAAGTTAAAGTGACAGATGCTGAGAGTAGATAAGAGACAAATTTAACAATCTGTCATTTAATCCCACCTCAAGACATGGAAGAACAAAATACAATTGAGAAGGGGGAGCTAGTTCAGAGGGGAAGAGAGAGCTCCGTGAGGTTGAACACAGGATAAAGAGTTAGAAACCAAACAAAAAGGTGATTCTTTACAAAGGTCAATAAAATGTGGGACAGTTATACAAGCCCATGTGACAACATGACGGGATATACACATGGCTTTTGCCAGTGTCAACTTCCTGCTTTGCAAACTACAAGGTAACTATAGGGAACGGAAGCCTCGGGAAAGTGAGGTAAAGGGCTCATGGGACCTGTCTGAGTCACCTTCCCACTGTCCTGTAACTCTACTATCTCAAGATAAAAGGGAGCTGAGTGTGTTGGGACATGCCTGGAATCCCCAGCACTTGGGAGGCTGAGGCAGGAATTTGTTGAGTCCAAGCCCAGCCTGGACTACACAGTGATGTCTTATCTCAAAAAAGAATGAATACATTCAAAAGTTTTTAATTCAAGGAATTTGGAAATGGCTGTGCACTGAAGCATTATTGATTGAACAGTGCTATGGTTTACAGTGTTTTCTAAAATTCCTGACAGGAAAACTCCAGGGTGTTAAGAGGGCTTATAGCAGACGTTCTTACTAATACAAGGTTCTGTGACTTTCCGAGAGCCAGGCCGTCTTTCTCTAAAGGTTATCTCATCTCTCAGGCTCCTTCTTAATTAGTGATGCCCAGGAGGGAACAGCCAGCTTCCGATAGCCTGGAACTTCTCTTTCAAGACACAACACTTTCTCAGTGTGGATAGAATCTTCTTTGGCTCTCTAAGTAGCTATCACACATGTTCTTGCATCCTTTTTAGTATATGCATGTGTGCGTGTGCACATGCCTCTGTGTGTGTGTGTGTGTGTGTGTGTGTGTGTGTGTGTGCGCATGTACGTGTGTGTCTGTGTGCGCGCGTGCACGTATGTGCGTGTATAGCTCAGAATAGTCTAGAATTCACTATGTAGCCCAGGCTGACCTGGAACTGTTGACCCTCCTGTCTCAGCCTCCCCAAAGCTGGTATTACAAGTGTATGCAATCATGCCCCATTCTAGTCTTGAAGTGAAATACACTCTTCAGAGTCTTGCACGTAAATAGCTAAACATTTTCCCCATTGGCACTTGTCTAATAGATTATCGTGAATACAAATGGAAGATTTTTAGTTATGGGTTGCAGGATGTTATCTGGTTGAATTTAGTCCAGCTTTCTTCCAGTCATCAAAGTAGTTCATTAAAAATTATTTCTTCAAGCCGGGCGGTGGTGGCGCACGCCTTTAATCCCAGCACTCGGGAGGCAGAGCCAGGCGGATCTCTGAGTTTGAGGCTAGTCTGATCTACAAAGTGAGTTCCAGGACAGCCAGGACTGTTACACAGAGAAACCCTGTCTCAAAAAAATATATATATTTCTTCATATCTGTGTTTGTGTGTGGGGGGGGGAGAGGTAGAGAATGAGAGTTGGAGAGAGGTGGGAGAAAGAGAGAGAGAGAGAGAGAGAGAGAGAGACTGAGACTGTGGCTGGCCTAGAACTCCCTCTGTAGCCCAAGCTGGCCTCAATCTCACAGAGAGACAGAGACAGAGAGACACACACAGAGAGACAGAGACAGAGACGGACAGACACAGTGGCTGGCCTAGAATTCGCTCTGTAACTAAAGCGGGCCTCAACCTCACAGAGATCCACCTGCCTCTGGGTCCCGAGTGCTGGCTTTAAAGGCGTGCGCCGCCATGTCCAGCTCAAACTAGTTATCAACTGTTAGCTAGTTGTCCATAAGGAGGATGGCCTTCCGTCTGGCGAGTCAGCTGTAAAAATGTCAGTCTGTACGCTTTTCTACCTTCATGTTAGCCACGCTTCCCCCAAATGCTGACCAGTGCAAGGTTCAGCAGCCCTGGAGGTGGAGGATGTGGCTCTGATGTCAAGAAAGAATTTCTCACTCAGTTGCAGGGAACAAAGCTAGCAAATTGCCTCAGGAGTTAACGCCATCACTGTCTACTCCAACTCTTTCTTTTTTGAAATACAAGGTTGATTCCAAGCTAGGCATGGTGGCACATACCTTTAATTCCAGCATTTGGGAGGCAGAAGCAGGCTGATCTTTGTGAATAGAGGCCAGCCTGGTCTAGAAAGTTCTAGACCTGCCAGGGCTGCATAATGAGACCCTGTCTCAAAATTAAAACAAAAGATTGGGGTAAGTACAGTGGTGCATATCTTTAATCCTGGCATTTGGAAGCCACGAGACAGGTGGATTTCAGTGAGTTTGAGGCCAGCCTGGTCTACATAGCAAGGTCCCTGAAAGTACATTAGCTGAGTTTTTATTATTATCATTATTATTATTTAAAGGTATGATACAGTATTAATAAGTATCTTTAACGGGTCACAGAGGCAGGTAGGTCTCTGAGTTCGAGGCCAGCCTGGTCTACAGGACAGCCAGGGCTACACAGAGAAACCCTGTCTCGAAAGAATCAATAATAATAATAATAAAATAAAAATAACTATCTTTAAAAAGATTTTATTTTAGCCGGGCGGTGGTGGCGCACGCCTTTAATCCCAGCACTCGGGAGGCAGAGCCAGGCGGATCTCTGTGAGTTCGAGGCCAGCCTGGTCTCCAAAGCGAGTTCCAGGAAAGGCGCAAAGCTACACAGAGAAACCCTGTCTCGAAAAACCAAAAAAAAAAAAAAAAAAGATTTTATTTTGATTTGTAATCACATATGAATGTGTGTCTGAGTATGGACTTGTGAGTGCAGAGCCCACAGAGGCCAGAGACATCAGTGCTCTTGGAGCCGGAGTTATAGACAGTTGTGAGCTGCCTTTTGTGGGTACTGGGAACCAAACTTAGGTCCTCTGCGAGAGAAGTACATGCTCTTAACTGCTGAGCCATCTTTCCAGCTCCAAATTTTTGATGGTTATTTGTAAATTTGATTAAGTTTTATAAAGTTTATTGTGCATTACTAAATAAATCTGTGATGAATAAAAGAACTAAAGCCTACTGGAAATACAGCTGTCAATCAGGATGCTGAATAATTCAGTAATGTGTTCAAGTAGCCCTAGGCTTAAGGAACTATAATGCTTTAAATAATTCTGCCTTGTCACAATTTACCTGAATCACCGACCAGAAGTTTTTGTAAATGTAACCAAGTGAGCAAGAATGCCAGAAAAAGCAAATGGATGGGAACAGATACTGACTGGTACTGGGACCTAGGAAATTGTGAATGCTATACATGGGTTAAACTACTGGGCTAAATTCCTGGCCCCCATCCCTTTTCCACTTTTTACTTTTTACCTTTTTCAAAAATTATTTTACTGTGTTTTGTTTGTAGTTTATAACTTTTAATTTTGAGACAGTGTCTTACCCCAGGCTGAATGTGAACTCACATCCTAGACAGGCCTTGAACTTCCAATCCTCCTACCTCAAAGTCCTGAGTAATTGGGATTACAGGTCTGTGCCACCAGGCCTGGCCCACAAATCTTCATCTCCTGTCCTCATACCCAACATAGAATCAAAAGAAATTAAACATATACAATAATGCATAAGAGCCAAGTGTCTTGGATGTGCTTAACGTAGCTGATACATGAATGTTAAAGCAGATGGAGGGGCTAGGGGATGTGTTCCTCGGTAAAGTACTTGCTGCATAAGCATAAGGACCTGACTGTGGATCTCCAGCATCCACATAAAAAAGCTGGCTGTAGTGGCCCATGCCTATAATCCCAGAGCTGGAGGTAGAAACTGGGAAGCTCTGGATTCTCAGAGCTAGGACTCTCTGGCTAGCCAAGCCTAGATAGATGGTCGGTGATCTCTAGGCCCCATGAATAACCCTGTCTCAAAAATAACAAGGTAGAGGGGCTGGAGAGACGGCTCAGCCATTAAACACATACTGGTCTGGCAGAAGACCCAAGTTTGGTTTGACACCTTCTGGCCCCCGAAGACATCTGCACTCATGTGCATATCTAACCCCTCCACACACGTGCATATACACAATTAAAAATAAAAATGGAGGAAGACAACAATGTCAGCTTCTAGCCTCCACATACTCACCCATAGGTGTGCACATGCATTTGCACGTGCATACATTGCATCCACACACAAATATACAAATGTGTATGAATCACTTTTGATATTTATAACTGGTTTGTGCATGGAAAAATGTGCTTCTGGGTTTCTTTTTTATGTACTTAATAACTAGAGTTTATTTTTAAATCAAACTGTTACCAACCAAAGGGGACAAATTCAGGTGAAGCAAGAAAATGCAAAGTACACTTATTTGAGTCACGCCTTATCAAAGAATTGACATACACAGAGTTCCATTTGGTGCACAGTCACTGCTATGAAGGTAGAAAACAAGTTAGAAGTCTCCAAATTAGGTTTCTTTTTAAACTTAACTGTGTAACTTTTGTTCAAGAAGTCTGTTTACACACTGAGCACTTTATAAAGTTGAACGGCCTACAAAGAATTGCAGGCATCCCATTTATAAAATGAAAAGGTTACAATGGCAGTGTTTCACAAACAAGCCCAAGCTCTAGGCTGTGGCTCTTCTTCATAAGAAATAGCAAACCAATAAGAAACAGATCCATTGGCGCTTGAGAGGTGGAGGCAGGAGGATCAGGAGTTCCTGGCCAGCCTTGGGTAACTGAGACCGTTTCAAAGGAGAAGAGGCAAAAGAAGGGGGGGTGGGTATTCAGCCCAGCAGAACTAGTACAAATGACCGCTAACAAGCCTAAGTGGCTTGGCCTTGATTGCTTTGCCCAAGCGCGCTATAACTCAGTTAAGAGCCCAGCTTCAGGAAATACTTCATATCACCACCTGGCTATAAAAAAAAAAAAAAAAGTTATCAATTCACGAGCAAGTTTTCTGTCATTATTTAGGCAATAAAATGGCTTTAGACCTGAAATAGACCGTGGTTGAGAAGACAACCATTCAACGGGGAACACAGGTCTAGGTTTTAAGTAGCACGCAGAAGGCCCTGGGCTCCATCCGCAACATCACACAAACAAAAGGCACGGACACAAACATGGTCTAGCCAGTATTGGACACTGGCAAAACTTTTATTGGCTCTAAATGGAACAACAGTTTGCAAACCCTCATTATCCCCCCATAAAAGAAAAGTTTCTATAAAATCACAACTGACTGGCCTACATAACACATTTCACTTAATCAAGAAGAAAAGACGACAAAGAACGGACACTATGTCTACTTACAGAGAAAACCACAGGAAAGGCCCACGTTCAGCCCAAGACCCTCACAGTAAGCAAATGAAAAGGTTGAAACTTCTATTGGCGGTCAGTTGACAGATTATTCACTAAAACACCAGTTAGCTAATATCTTCGGTACTACTGTTACAAGGATACTCAAAGCTTGTGTCTTTAAAGCTACATTGTTTCAAATATAGGCAATCAACTATTTACCCATCTTCCTTTGGAGGAGTGAACCAGCCCTTTTTCTCATGCATCTGCACAACGGAGTCATAGGACTGTTGGGCTGTTTCTAGATTATATTGATTCTTATCTGCTCCAAAGCGCACCCTAGCTTTGCCTTTGACTAAGGTGGCATTGATCTGCATGATGACCGATTCTATGGAGTAGGCGCTGCTCCAACCCTGTTTTGTGAGCAGTTCCATACACAATGCCCCTCCACCCAAGACATACCCTCCAGACAGAATAGGCGACTCAACGCGAACAAATGGAGGATCAAATGGAAA